>NC_050102.1:184528786-184848819 GCF_902167145.1 Zea mays | reverse complement strand
TTTACCAATGAAATTAATATCTTGTCCTTCTCAAGGCCTTCGTTCCTTAGTTCAATCACCTCTGAACGAGGTTGTTCAGAGCCATTGTACACCCTTCATCTTCAATGTTTTTCTATGCTCTGAGGGCATTGCTAAGGATCAAGCCCTGCAAGAGGAGTACAGCATTAAGTATAAACAAATGAAATAATACATTTTCAAATACAAAATTGACTATTATACCTTTATGCTATTATAGGCTAAGCTGTCAGCCAATTCATCCTTTGATAGTATTGAGAGGCCATCTTCTAGCTTCGGAAATCCGAAGCTTTGTCCTATCTCCCGGCTGACGGATATCTCTTTGTTATCCGGGAGACAGTACAAAAAATCTTCCTCCACGCTGCCATTAAACACTAGTGCCCCTTCAGGTATTTCAGTTTTTGGGCATAATGTTGAGCTTCTCGTTCTTCTTCCTTAGAAAGTATCTTTCCCGAAGCATGGCGGATGATGTAATCAATGCTCTCTTTTAAAGTTTCGGGAGGAGTGGCAACCTTTTCAGGCGAAATTTGCTCTGTGTCTTTTTCTTCTGTTGCCCTTTCTTCAATTTTCGAAAGTTTTTTCTCAGCATGCTCTGAAGGCCCAGCTTTGGTACCAGTTTGGGTTACTGCAGCTTCAATTTCGGTCGGCTTTATTTCAACTTCGGTTTGCGCTTTTGAAGCCTCGACAATTTTTCTTGAAGGAGTAGAGCTCAAAGTCTTCACTGTTTCTAACACATCTAATACATTTGCCATCCTTCTCCTCTTGGGAGTTGCAGCAGAACTTTTTTGTGCCCTCGGCACTGTTACTTCTGATGAAGGGCTTAAGATTTCCAGCGCTTTTGTTTCTTCAATATTTGGCTTTTCAGCTTTATCTTTATCAGTCTTCAACTCAGCTAGCTCGGCTGAGGGTACCTTCGGCATTATAACCGGCTCTTCAGTTTTCTGTGTGGGAGAAATGGGTTCTCTTGGTTCAACAGATGAAGAAGCCTCCCACCAAACTCAAGCACCACAGCTGTTTCAATATAACGTGGCCAGTGGGTAAGTACCTTCATCTTTTTGCTTATAGCCTTCGGCAGAGGTTTGGCCGAGGCGACCACAGCAGTAGCTTTCCTTTTCTTCCCTTGCCCTCGCAGCGGGTAACGGTAGTCGAGATAGACGAAACCAATAGCGTCAAAAACTCTGTTCAATCTCTTTTTCCTCGACTTCCGAAGGCTGTGGACAATGCATTATCTTCTGCCTTGGAATATGACCCAAGCAATTCATCACTTGTCACTTCGCTGCATTTTAACCAGTCATCGTTTGGTTCGTCGAACTTATCCCCATATCTGAAGGTATACTTCATCCGGACCAGCTCACCTTCGCTAGAATCGGCGACAGTTTCCTTCGGCATTTCCCAGTTCTCTACAAGCGGCCATACTCTGAAGGCTATATGCTCTTGGATTAAATCTCTTGTACCAATGAAAAAACAGACAGTACCAAATGCCTTCTAGCATGCTTCGGCGGCTTCGTCAATTTCATCCTTCGGAGGCCGAAGCGGGACCAAATGGGGTGCATAATAACTTCCTTAATATCTTCTCTTGCCTTCTAGTCATTCTTCACGTAAAACCATTCCTGCATCCAGGCTCCAGGCCACATTTTCCGGAATGTTGGCACCGGATAACTTGCGTTGGGGCGGGCGATAAATCCGTAGCAGCCAAAGTTGTTATGATATTGTTCTTTGCCCATGGTTGTCGTCTCATATACAAGTTCATGCATGCTGCAAAAGCATTTCGCGCTTGGCTCCAGCCTCTGGCTCTTCATAGCCCAAACAAAAATCCCCATTCTGATAATAGCTTCGGGGGTTATCTAATGAAGGTAAATCTGATAAATTTTCAACACTTCGACCACAAACCTGCTCAATGGAACCCGAAGCCCAGCTTTGAAGAAACTTCGGTAAATCACAACTTCGTCCTCCTCAGGGGCAGGGACGTTATTGTCTCCACCAACTCTCACAATAGATATATCTCAAAAGTACCTTCCTCTCATATTGTCAAGATGACTCTGCTTAATTGTCGATTTCTCAAAAATTGTATGACTTGGCCTCCACGGTCGATCCTCAGAATCTTCTCTCCCGCTTTCAGCATAATATCATCACTATCACCGGTATCTTCAGACATGCCCTCCAGGATCTCCTTAGTAATCTTCTCTGTATTTGACTTCGCCATTGACTCGATAAACCTAGCTATGTAAGGATTTGCAGCCTTCTTCTCTTCAAAGAGCTTCTCCTCTTCAGATAGCTTCGTCTCAGCAACAATCTTCTTGTCTTGAGACATCTTTTCTTCGGAAATGACGAAAACGTGTCCTTCAAACCGAAGCTTAGAAAGCTTGAGAAACTAGCAAGCGTTGGTGAGCAAGAGCTATAAAATTGAGAAAACAAAGCAAATGGTACAAGCAGCGTATCAAATGTGATTGGTGCAAGTTCTTAATTATACACTCGGCACACCCCGAATTGGAGGGTCCCGTCTGTCATTGACTGTTGCTATTCTAGCAAAGGGAAGGTGTTTTTTCGGACCTTCGGCTTAAGGCCTTCGTCCATGTTGCAGTCTGAATTCGTTATCTTAAACAAATTAATACTGCGAGGGGCTACTGTTGGGGGGCCTTCGTCCTCCGAAGGTCCTCAAAAAATGTAATTTAACATTCTTCCGAGCATGGTTTATAGACAGGTACCTTCAGATTCAGGATTAAAGGCATATATGATGAGAAGGGCATGATCGTGACGAAGGTTGTCGTTGCTTCGAAGCTATGTGCAAGGAAGCTTCGGCTCAATCGCGGGAAAAAGGAACTGACTTAAAGGGGAAAAGGCTATCCAGTCCTCATAGATTTTTCTATAAGCCAATAGTAAATGTAAAGGGCATGTCTGTAATTTCACACAAGCTGTGTCCTGTGCCTATAAATAGATGAACAGTATCTCCGTACTGTTCACGCTGACTTGTACTTGCTCGTGTGTCACGCTTGTACTTTTACCTTCTGTCAAGCCAAAGGTACACCTGTAATTCAATATCATTTCTATTTTTCCATGATAACAAAATAAGAATGAGTTGATAATTTTATATAATTGCTCATGTTATCTCTTACATTTCATATGCTTCTCCTTTTTATTAACATATACTGCGATGATGAAGGTATGACCTTCGTCTGAAAATCATTATATCCTAAGGGAAATAATGTTTCAAAGGACAAAGGGCATTAATATTTAATGTTTCTTGTGTTGCCTTGTTCTTAACTCATAGCACTTGAGAACAAGTCCCCAACACTAACCATGTTTATAAACTCTCAAAGGCGCTTTATGGGCTCAAGCAAGCCCCAAGAGCATGGTATGAATGCCTGCGAGATTTCCTTATCACTAATGGCTTCAAAGTCGGAAAAGCTGATCCTACTCTCTTTACTAAAACTGTTGCAAAAGATTGGTTTGTATGTCAAATTTATGTTGATGATATTATATTTGGGTCTACTAACAAATCAACTTGTGAAGAGTTTAGTAGGATCATGATTCAAAAATTCGAGATGTCTATGATGGGGGAGTTGAAGTATTTCCTAGGATTTCATATCAAGCAACTTCAAGATGGCACCTTCATCAGCCAAACAAAGTACATTCAAGACATACTTAAGAAGTTTGGAATGAAGGATGACAAACCCATAAAGACACGCATGGGAACTAATGGACATCTCGACCTCGACACGGGAGGTAAATCCGTAGATCAAAAGGTATATCGGTCGATGATAGGATCTTTACTCTACTTATGTGCATCTCGACCGGATATTATGCTTTCTGTATGCATGTGTGCAAGATTCCAAGCCGATCCTAAGGAAGTTCACCTTATGATCGTTAAGAGAATCATGAGGTATTTAGTTTACACTTCTAAGTTTGGGCTTTGGTACCCCAAGGGATCCACTTTTGATTTAATAGGATATTCCGATGCCGATTGGGCAGGGTGCAAAATTGATAGGAAGAGCACATCAGGGACTTGCCAATTTCTGGGGAGATCCCTGGTGTCATAGGCTTCAAAGAAACAAAACTCAGTAGCTCTTTCCACCGCCGAAGCCGAGTACATTGTCGCAGGCCATTGTTGTGTGCAATTACTTTGGATGAGGCAAACCCTTAAGGACAATGACTACAAATTAAGCAAAGTCCCTCTCCTATGTGACAATGAGAGTGCAATCCGCATGGCGGATAATCCCGTTGAACACAGCCGCACTAAGCACATAGACATTCGGTATCACTTTCTGAGAGATCACCAATAAAGGGGGATATCGAAATAGCTTATGTAAACACCAAGAATCAATTAGCCGATATCTTTACCAAGCCATTAGATGAGAAAATCTTTAGCAAACTTAGGAATGAGCTAAATATACTAGATTCTCAGAACTTTGATTGAAACATTGCACACATAGCTCATTTATATACCTTTGGTAATGTCTCTTTCATTTTGGTACAAATACGTATTTCTCATTATTCTTGTACCAAGACTACGACCAATGTGTTTCCAAGTATATTTCTATACTAAGTCGTAGATTGAAAGAGAAATGAAGTATTCAGCAAAGACAAGGCTTCCACTCCAACTCTGACGGTATCATTTACCCTTTGCCGTTACTCCCACACATCTCTCCAATTGGTATAATCCTTCACTGATATTTCCTTTACCAATAGGGGCGAAAATATAAAAAGGGCTCTCAAAGTCTCCGTTTTTGGCGATTAATGCCAAAGGGAGAGAGAATATTAAGCCCAAAGCAAAAAGACTGCACCACCACCATTTCAAAAAATTTCGAAATCAAGTTTTAATTGGTATTTCTTAATTAGTATTTATGCTTCACATAAGTTATGAAAATAAAATTTTAATTGGTATCTAATTTACAATTAATCCTTTAATTGGTATCTTTTCAATATTCAAAATTGGAATCTATTTCAAAAACCCTCTTGAAAGCTAAGAGGAGAATTTCATTCAGGGGGAGTTTTATTTGGTCAAAGGAAAAATCATTTGAAACAGGGGGAGAAATTTCAAATCTTGAAAATGCTTCTCGCAATCTTATTCATATACCTTTGACTATTTGCAAAAGACTTTGAAAAAGATTTTCCAAAATTATCTGCAAAAACAAGTGGTGCAAATGTGGTCCAAAATATTAAATAAAAGAAAAGCAATCCATTTATATCTAGTGAGATTATCAATTGGTTTAATTCCAAGTAACCTATGAACTTACCATATGCAAACTAGTTCATTTCTGCACTTTATATATTTGCTTTGGTTTGTGTTGGCATCAATCACCAAAAAGGGGAGATTGAAAGGGAAATAGGGTTAACCTTTTCCTATAATTAATCTTGGTGGTTGAATATCCAACACAAACATATGGACTAACTAGTTTGCTCTAGAACTCATGTATTACAGGTGCATAAGGTTCAACACAAACCAATAAAAGATTCAAGTTAGGGACTAAATTGAACCGGAGCAAAGAACTGAGTATGGTGTGGTCTGGTGCACCGGACTGTTCGGTGTGCCACCGGACAGTGTCCGGTGCACCAAGACCGTACAAGGGTCAACCAGCCACTCTTGGGAAAACGCAGGCTCGCTTCGCTATAATTCACCGGACTGTCCGGTGAGCTAGCGGAGCAACGGCTACCTTCGCGTAACGGTAGACTCTGACAGCGGGAACAGTGCAGCACAATGCACGGCAGAAGTTAGAGCAGCGGGTCAAAGGGGAACTGGACTGTCCGGTGCACCACCAGAATGTCTAGTGCCACAAGAAGACAAAGACGCCAACGGTCAACTGCTCCAGAACCCTAACTGTTGGGGTGACATGGCGGTGCACCGGACACTGAACAGTGAGTGTCTGGTGGCGCACCGGACTGTCCGGTGCGCCCATCGCCAGCAGCCTCCCAACGGCTACCTTGGTGGTTGGGGGCTATAAATGCCCCCAACCACCACAACTTCAAGCATCCAAGTTTTCTGAAGATCACATTCAATACAAGAGCTCTAGCATTCACTCCAAGACACAATACAAAAGATCAAATCCTCTCTGAGTCCCAAATTCACTCCAAACACTTAGTGGCTTGTGAGAGAGAGATTTTTGTGTTCATTCGAGTTCTTGTCGCTTGGATTGCCTTTCTTCTTTTCCCATTCTTATTCTCAAGTGCTTTGTAAGCGAAGCAAGAGACACCAAGTGTGTGGTGGTCCTTGTGGGGTCTTAGTGACCCGTGAGATTAAGGAAGAAGGCTCACTCGGTCTAAGTGACCGTTTGAGAGAGGGAAAGGGTTGAAATAGACCCGGTCTTTGTGACCTCCTCAACGGGGACTAGGTTCTTTGGAACCGAACCTCAGTAAAACAAATCACTGTGTTCACTCGCCTTATTTCTTGGTTGATTTGTTTTCTCTCTCTTTCCGACTTGAATTAAGTTCTAACGCTAACCCCCGATCTTAGTGCTTGCTCAAAGTTATAAATTTCAGGTTTCGCCTATTCACCACCCCTCTAGGCGACTTTCACTTCTCTATTTCTTATAATATCTTTAAATGGTTGGGACGAAGGTACTACTATATGATGATATTGAAAACAGTGCTGAAGCTTTCTAGAGGCCATCAACACGGCAAATAGTACCTTCTCCAATTCTAGTAATTTATCTTTGACGGGCTCAAGACTTCTGAGACGTAGTAAACTGGGACTTGTTTCTTCGTCTGTCCATCTTTCTTTTCTTGGACTAATGCTGCATTGACAGCAAAATGGGAGGCAACTACATACAGTAGCAGTTGAGCTCCTGATGAAGGTGGAGTTAGGGTTGTTAGCTGTATAAGGTACTGCTTCAACTCTTCGAAAGCTTTCTGTTGACTTGATCCCTATTGGAAGACTTCGGCTGATTTTAACACTTCAAAGAACAGTAGATTTCTTTCTACCGATCTTGCGATAAATATTTTCAATGATGCAAGTCTTCCTGTCAACTTCTGAGCACCCTTTCTTGACTTCGGCGGCTCCATCCGAAGTATCGCTTCTATTTTGCTTGGGTTAGCCTCAATTCCTTTGGATGACACAAGGCATCCAAGGAATTTGCCCTTCTTTGCTTTGAAGATACATTTTTCTGGACTTAACTTGAGACCTGCTTTCCTGAAGTTGGCAAATGTCTCTTGTAAATCTGCAATGTGATTTTCTTGCTTTGTACTCTAGACTATGATGTCATCAACATATGTCAAGACATTTCTACCAATTTGAGTACTCAGCACCTTGGACATCATTATGTTGAAGCTTCCTCCAGCATTCTTAAGCCACTCAGGCATCCGAAGATAGTAATATATACCACTGGGGTTATGAAGCTTGTCTTGGGCTCATCTTCCTTCTACATCCAAATCTAATGATAGCCTAAGTAGCAATCCAATAGACTCATAAGCTCCGAAGTGGCTACCGCATCTATGAGGAAGTCAATCCTAGGTAAAGAAAACTCATCCTTCGAGCATGCCTTGTTGAGATCTGTGAAGTCAATACACATCCTCCATTTCCCGTTGGCCTTTTTTACCATTACAATATTGGCTAACCATTCTGGGTATGTTACTTCTCTAATTACTCTAGCACTGAGAAGCCTCTTAACTTCGTTCCTTGCTCCTTCGGCTTTATCATCTGGCATTTTCCGAAGCTTCTGCTTTCTTGGTCTGATGGTTGGATCTATATTGAGAGAATGTTCAATGGTGTCTCTATTGACACCACATAGGTCATTGGCTAACCAGGCAAAGACATCTCTATTATTGAACAAGAATTTTGTTAGGGTCTTTTCTTGCTACTCGATTAACTGAGATCCAAACAACACCTTTTGATCAGCTATACAAGAGCATGGATTTTGGCTGATCTACCGAAGCTGTTTTATCCCTTACATGCTTGTGTTGTTTGTGGGCTTCAGCATTGTCTATATTGTGGATAGCTTTAGAGTCCATCCAGTTTCCTTCGGCTTTTCTAGCAGCCTCTTGGCTTCTATGTACATCAATTGGACCCTGATTCGATGGTATTTTCATGCACAAGTATGTTGGGTGTAATGTTGCTTCGAAGGCATTCAATGTTCCTCTTCCAATGATTGCATTGTAGGGGTACTCCATGTCTCCAATATCAAATACAACTTGTTCAGTTTTGGTGTTGTGTATGTAACCGAAGGTAATTGGCATTGTTATCTTGCAGAGTGTTGCTATCTATTTCCCTCTGAAGCCACATAGAGGACGTGTTGCATCATGTATTTTATCTTCTTGTTCTTGCATTTGCCTGAAAGCTTTTGCAAAGATGATGTCTGTTGTGATGCCTGTATCTACTAGAACATTGTGGTCCAGAAATCCTTTTATGCCATAAGATATATCATGGCATCATTGTGTGGATAGTCCTTGAGCTGAAGGTCCTCTTGAGAGAAAGTGATTGGCACATGAGACCGTTTGGATTTGATGTAAGGTCCTTGTACTCCAACATGTTGTACCCTTCTTTGGGTCTCCTTCTGCTTCTTGTTGGCTAGCTCAAAGCTGGAACCGCATGTGATCGAAAGTACGAGCTTCGTCTCCACAAGTGACGAAGCTTGATGACTGTGCGAAGTCATTGTTGTAGTCGTGGAAGTGAGTTCACCGGAGGTGGGTGACAATGTTGGTTACTTGTTTTCAATTATTGTGAATCAAAAACAAGACAACACAAATGTTAAACAATAAGGACCTTCATCCTTCGAAGCATTATCTTCTTTCAGAGATAATGATTCAAGGACAAATGTGATGAAGAAAGGGTCTTCATCTCTTATAAAGATAATAATTTTACAGTGTAATATTATATAAGTCTCCATTTATTTCATTAATATTTTTAAATAATGTTATAATCTAAATTATACATCAATAAAGCATTACATCACATTTATACCTTCGGCTTGCTCAAAGGAGAGAATGCGAGAATAACTTCCAATTAATGCGTGAACAGTATGGGGTACTGTTCATCTATTTATAGGCATGGGACACAACCCAAGCAAAAGTACAATTATGACCGTGATATCTATACATTGTCCTAATACAGATACTAAGGATAAATGAGTCTTGTATGACCTTCGGGACCACCTTAAGTCGAAGCTCTGATTCTTGATGAAGCTCAGTTGTATTCCTTGCGTTCCTTGCTTCGCTACTCTAGCTTCGACATTTGGTCCTTCGACATATCTGTTAAGATGAATCAAAAACGGCTTCGTTCATTTTGAGGACCTTCGGTAGAGAAAGAGACCCCCAACAAGGACATCCTCCACTATTACCCGTTGGCAAAGACACAATTGGCCCAGTTGACCCAACTGTAGTCGGACGACGACCGTGTGAGCCTCAAAATTATCCCACCCCGTTTTACTTGGGAGAAGGAAGCCGCTTTAAAAGGGAGGGCCACCCTTCATCCATTGGACTAGTCTTTTGGGGCGATTGGGCCTTTCCTTGAGTTGGGTGTGCTTAATGAATTGTTCGGCTCCGAGCAACCCAAATTTGTTGGGCCTCGACCAGCCCCACCTAGGCTGGGTGTATCATCTAGTATCAGAGCTAGGGCCCATTTTAAGAAGGTGGGAATGATGAGGACATCCTCCACTATTACCCGTTGGCAAAGACGCAACTAGCCCTATTGGCAAACCTGTAGTCGGACGACGACCATGTGAGCCTCAGAATTATCCCACCTCGCTTAACTTGGGAGAAGGAAGCCACTTTAAAAGAAAGGGACACCCTTCCCCCATTGGACTAGTCTTTTGGGGCGATTAGGCCTTTCCCTGAGTTGGGTGTGCTTAATGAATTGTTGGGCTCCGGGCAACCCTAATTTGTTGGGCCTCAGGCAACCCCACAACTGGGTGTATCATTTTGTCTTTTGATCTTCATGGAATATCCCATCTCCATATATCCAAATGGCCTTACTTATGGGATATCCTCATCATTGCTTAATTTTGATCCTTTATATTTTGTATTATGAGCAATCCATGTATATGAGACATTTTCATATGAAACCATGTCTCTTAACTATTTTCAATCATGATTGCCTTTTCATCTTTCCTATTCAATACTTAGCAAACTGATTAGTCCTTTAATTGTGTTGTTATCCAAAATCACCAAAACCCACAAAAGGGATGGATGCACTTTCACCTAAAAGACTCAATGGCTTCCTCGAGAAGGAGCCACTATATCATGGTAAAATTGGGTGTTTTACCCTAGTGAGGTCGTGTTTTCCGTATCCATCTGGTCGCCTGGTCGTTTTTGCTCGTGCTCATAATGACGGACGTCATGGGCAGCGCAGGGCTCTAGCGCCATCATTACTACATCTGTGCCATGCCGACCACTAGCCTCCGTAGCCTAGGTCTTGGCATGGCTCGTCGTGTTGCAGGCCCCGTAGATGGCCTAAGCGCTCAGGCCTAGTCTCGATAGACCATGAGTGCGTCGTAGACCGATGGGCTAGTAGGTCATGAGTGCACTGTAGGTTGAGGTTCTTCGCAGGTCATGAGTGGGAGGCTAACCGACCCACTATTGTGGCTCAATGGAAGGCATAGTTAATGCAGTTGTCCATTTATGGTGGGTCAGTCTTGGACCAAGCGAGGAATCCACTTGAGTGTCTTCCCTTCGGTTCGCTTGACCCCCTTACTAGCTTCGCCACGCCCGACCCCGGGCTCGGTGCCTCGTGGTTTGTCTGGAGACTGGCGCTTCGAGGGGAGATGCGCGGTTCCCTTACTCCTCCGCTGACCGGTGGTCCCCGGTAGTCCGGAGGTCCTTATCCCGTGCGCTCTCTCTGACCGGTAGTCCGGAGGGGAGAAAATAATTTGAATAGCAAGAGAATTCCTTCTCATAAATCCCATTTATTTTCTTGGTTACGAAACCCGCCCTATGTGAGATGGGGAAACAGCTGGGGAGGGGGGCATTGTTGGATTTGGCCTTAGAGCATCTCCAAGGATATCCAATATTTTAACCTCTCAATATATTTAGATTAGAATCTCGTCAAAAGTTTTTGGACCTTAGTGTCAACACTGTGAGGATTGGAGGTGCGGAAATATTGGGTGACCAAGTTGAACACTGTTGAAACAATGATTTTCTGGTTACTAGCCAAAACACGGTTTTAGCATTACATATTAGGTATGCTCTTATGGCTGTACTTCCCCCACACCAAACACATACCGACGCACACAATCCCAGGCCTCGACCGTACACCGCAGGACACTGCAAGGCGGCGTATGCGTGCGGCGGTGGCCGGTGGGGTGGGCTGGCTAAAAATTAAATCAAAAGTTGGGTAGGGGTGCCGACCGGCGCATCTGCCATCCCGACGCCCGCGGCCATCCGACGGGCCTCGCAGCTCGGCCGGCCGCCGCCCAGTCCTCGGTTCTGGCAAGCCACAGTACCCTGTCGGCACTGTGCACGCCATCGATCCGTTGGGGTGCTGGCTGCTGCTATATAAATGGGCTGGGGTCAGCATCCTTTCTTTCCTGTCTTGTCTTGGAGCAGTAGTTGACATGATACTGACCCTTTTGGTTGTAGCATAAGCTGCTATTTATCTTGATCTGTTTTATTTGATTAAGATCAGCGAGCAAGCTGCGGCCTTCTTTTGCTTCGATCCATCTCCACTTGTTTTTTTGCTGGCTGGAGTTTCTTTTAATTGTTTGCTTAGCTCTGCAGCTTCGATTTGTTCCGAAACTTTGTTGATCTATCTGTGCTGTTGTTGCTCAGATCAGCTCGCAAGGAACTAACACACTTTATTTTTTAGATCTTAGAATTCTGACTCCATATCTTGATCTCGATGGCTTGCACGCCGTACTACAACACCTGCACAGCCCGCCACGCCACGAAGAACGCCCCGTCATTTCCGCGACCGCCGGCGCCACCCCAGGCTCCGCGCGCCAAGGAGCCACAGCCACACAAGATGGCCGTCGCTCCTGAACCATCCAAGAAGAGGGTGGCGCCGGGGACTGGACTGGAGGAGTGGACGGAGACGGCGGACTCGCTCTACTCCGTGTCCCCACCGCCGAGCAGCGTACCGATGCCTACGTCCCTGTTGCTCACAGTCACGCCGCCGACCGCCTGCGCCGTGGATGTCGGCGCCACCGACGAGCTCCGACGGATCCTCAAGCTTTAGCTGCGACGATGCGGCTATGGCATCGCAACAAAGATGTGATCTGCGTGACTGTCCGTTCTCTTTAGCGAGCAAGCGAGCTTCATGGTCTCGTCCCAAAGTTGTACTATTCTAGTAATCGAATGTTCCAATGCGTTGTGTTTTCCATTCCAACCAAACCACGCATTCGAGTATGAGATGTTGCTTTTTTTTCTTTTTTTTTGTAATCGAATGTGTCCGTATTGTGTTCCGAACCACTAATTAATTCCAGTATGAGATGTCTCCGTTTGAATTTTCGGTCCTTGACTTCATTTAATTTACACCCAATCACATGTATTAGGGTGCAAATCACCTAGTTTTTTTTCAATATTTTGTCTAGCTGCACCTACTACATCCATCCTAATCTATATATATGTTAGAACAAAAACTAGTTGATTTTTATTCGGTTAGTTATAGATTGAAAGGAATTAAATTCCTTGCTTATTTAAAATTGAATAGAAATAAGTTAATCCTTCTTAATTCCGTACTATGCTCTTACAACCAACAAGGTCTTTAGTGAAGTGGATTAGATCGACTACAATAATTTACTCAAAGTTTACCTATAAACGTTGTTTTACACTATTCTGTATTGTAGACTGCATTATCTACATATTTAAGTTTAAATCTCTACTACTTATTAAGGCTGCAATAGTAGTCTGCCTTTTTGTGTTCTGCCGTTTGGTCTCTGACAGGTAGGGCCTGTTTGTTACTGGTTCTCCAGTGCATGCTCTCAGTTCAGCCCATAACACATTTTTGTACAAAAAATAGTACTACTGCGCATGATCCCATAACACATCTGGTGATAACAATAGTACTACTGCACGCACAGGAAGACATATAAACAGGTTTCAACACCAATCGGTGGGCAATGTGGTACTAATTTTACCTTGCAAACCATGGAGACAAAGACACATGCGCCGTGTGAGGCCCATCTACCAATTTGTACGAGGCCCATCTCCCATGGAAACCCTAATCCGCAGCCGCGACATCCAGCCCTGCGCCCCCGCCCATGGCTTGCTCGCCTCCACCCGCGGCCGTGGCCTCCAGTGCCCTGCGCCCCCGCCGCTTGTCAGCCTCCACCGCCCCAACCGTCTCTCAAGTACTTCTACTTCACCGCCGACGGCCGCAAGTCCCCCGACGTCGAGATCCCCGTGGACGCGCCCACCATGATGCACGACTTCGCCGTCACCGAGAACCACGCCATCATCCCGGACCAGCAGATCGTGTTCAAGCTCCAGGAGATGGTCCTGGGCGGCTCCCCCGTGGTGTACGATAGGAACAAGACCGCGCGGTTCGGGGTGCTGCCGAAGCGCGCCACCGACGTGTCGCGGCTGCGGTGGGTGGACGTCCCCGACTGCTTCTGCTTCCACCTCTGGAACGCGTGGGAGGACGAGGCCACGGGCGAGATCGTGGTGATCGGATCCTGCATGACCCCCGCGGACGCCGTGTTCAACGAGTCCGCCGCCGGCGAGGAGAGCTTCCGCAGCGTGCTGTCAGAGATCCGGCTGGACCCGCGCACCGGCACGTCCTCGAGGCGCGCGGTCCTGAGCGATGCCGACCAGGTGAACCTGGAGGCCGGCATGGTGAACCGGCAGCTGCTGGGCAGGAGGACGCGCTACGCCTACCTCGCCATTGCCGAGCCGTGGCCCAAGGTGTCGGGCTTCGCCAAGGTGGACCTCGAGGCAGGCACCGTCGAGAAGTTCATCTACGGCGACGGCCGGTACGGCGGCGAGCCTTGCTTCGTGCCGCACCTCAACGCCCCCGCGGGCGCCGCGGAGGACGATGGCTACGTGCTGTGCTACGTGCACGACGAGGGCCGCGGCGCGTCGGAAATGCTCGTCGTTAACGCCCGCGACATGCGGGCCGAGGCCGCCGTCAAGCTGTCGGGCCGCGTCTCGTACGGGTTGCACGGCACGTTCATCGCCAGCAAGAACATATGTAGTCTTCAAAGTGGTACTGCACTACGGGTTGATGTATGACATGTACTACCTGTGTGTGGTGTCCACAGGCGACCAGCAAGAGTTTGGCGATGGAGCCAAAGTCGAACATGCCGGACAGATTCATGTGTGTGAGGCAAATGCTGGAGGTATGCTAAATCTTCTGAACATTGGAGTAGCATGGATGTTAGAATAGGGAAAGTTGGCTATCTAGATGTCAAGAATGCATCAGCAAGCCACGACAGGACATAGTGACAAAATGAGTCTTGCTCTCAGGTGTGCAAAGCTATCAATTTCCGTTGCAGCTTGTGTTTTTACCTTGGGTGAGGAATAGTACTGCATGAAGGTCAGCCTAACATTCAAATTTTGTCCTGAGGTTCTTCAGTTACATTTGTTAATCCTGTTCATACTCATGCTGTGCTCATCAGGACTTAAGGTCAGCTTGAATGGCCTTGAAGAGCTGGTTCAGACTTCAGACTGGACCCAAGTTGACCTCAACTTAGATCAGAGTTTGAGCCAAGTCGGGGGTTATTTTTGTTTGCTAACTAGAAGTGTTGTAGAATATCGTTTTAAATTTAAGACTGTTGTTGCTCTGTTGATCTACAAGAGAACACTTAATTCACATAACTGAAGTTTGGGTTGTTCCAGAATTCAGTGTCGTACCTAAATTTGGCTACTTGTAAGTCCAGATTAAATGCAGTGTTTCCTTTCTTAGTTTTTGGACATCTTACAATCATAAATTATCCTTTTAGATCAACTTGCAGCCTTTCTAGAACATATATTTTACCAATATTATTTCTTAAATGTTTTTAGTATTGTATCTTCATTTTAGAGTGAGAAATCTGCTACTCAATTCGCATCAGGATATTAATTGTCCAATATTTTAGTACTAATGCTGCGGGGGATGGCGGAAGGCATTGTGCCGTCGTCACCTTCGACATGCGCGGCGTAGGCTGGTCCACGGGACGGGCGTCGCTCACGCGCTCCACCGAGAACATCGAGTGGACGGTGATTCAACCTAAGCCACATTCTTGACTGCTTAAAACTCAACTTCATCACCACCTCCTTGCTCCATCAGCTGTGGACACGAGGAATCGCTGTTCAGGATGTGATCAGCACAATTGGAGGGCATCTACTAGCAGTTCATCTACTACCAATTTGCATCCAGGATGTGCTGGTTCAGTTTTGTCAGAGCTCTATTTCATTCTTGCAAGCAAATTTCGCATGTTCTATTCAATGGTTGCTAGCTTGTATTTTTCGTTTCCTATATATTTCACCTCTGGCCTGCAAGTTTTGATGCCTTAATCTCAATATGGGTAATACCTTTGATCCAACCACATTTAACTTGATCCAGACACAAAGGGCAGATTTGTTCTTTCCCAATGCCTCCCATGCCTATTGTTCTTAGTTTCTCCTTCCCCTTCCTTTTGGCTTACATGACTGTTTCAGTAGATAAAACAAAACACATGCATACATGAACACATGTTGTGAAGAGAAGGAAACAGAGAACCTAAGAATATTGTCCATGGAAAAATTTAGGAAAGCCTATGCAATCATCCTTTGTACACTAAGGGATCAACTCGATAATTTTTTAGTGCTTTCCAATGGGATTAACACAATCATTGTTGGCAGATAAAACAAAAAAAATATATAATCCATACTCTGGTTGGTAGCATTATCTTGGATTTGCAAGTCACACAAGATATTTTTTCTCTATCTACAACAATTGGCCAACCCCATGCCAGTTATTTAAAAAATACAAGGTAAAGTTTATAAATCATGAGTAATGTGCAATAGCTCACTAACATATACATCAAATTGGCCATGAATGGGATCCTAATTCTAATTAGGTCAAAAACCTAACACTACTGGGAGAACAGTACGGTGATTCAACCTAAGCCACATTCTTGACTGTTTAAAACTCAACTTCACCACCATTGCTCCATCAGCTGTGGACACGAGGAATTGTTGTTCAGGATGTGATCAGCACAATTGGAGGGCATCTACTAGCAGTTCATCTACTGCCAATTTGCATCCACAAAAAATTTCAGGACATTACTCTTCTTATTCGTTGGTTTTACAATAGCATCAGTCTGTATAATATGATTCCTTTTTTGTAACAAGCGATGCATGTTTAGTATGTTTGATCTAAATGTTGTTTACAGTTCCGGTACCACATTTAGTTCCGGGGTTTTGAATCTTTGTGGAACTTGGTAGATCAATTGGTGCTTGCCATTGTATTTTTTCTTAAACTTCCTGTTCAATATTAGTAGGGTGGTGACATACACACATGGAATATGTAGAAATAGAGTAAACATTTAGAGCTTAAAGAGTGTATGGGCACTGCATTGGAAAAAATACTCGCTATGGTTGATAAACTTTATTTTGGATTGAAAGTTGAGGGTTATCCTATTGAATTGAGATGGACCTTAAACAATGTTATATATAAATGTGTCATGTGTTACACTGGTTATTATTTTGACTTACATACAACGAAAACAATTCAGAATTTTGGGTTTATTATTGATTATTAGGATAGTTGTGAACTAAGTCAGTTACCTGTTTACTTGTTCTATCTGTTGTGGTAGATTTGATTTTGTTTAGAAATATCTTGTGATTTTCTGGCTGCTTTCCTTTGTTTTGTTTTCGGCCTCTTCGAATGAACAATAGAAATTTTGCCCATTGTGTCCCATCGGTAAAAGAATATAAGGCAACATGGATAAACAGTTTTAAATTAAACCCAACATTTCACTGGTGCAGTCATTCTAGATTGACACACCAACACCCTTAACCTTCTTTAAGCATATGCAAAAGTATCGGTATTGAAAACTGAGAATTGTGATATATTTGGCAACGAGTATAGTTTTTTTGCTGAACCTTCAGATCCTAATATAAGTGTGTGTAGTTACTGCTAGGTGATTAAAACATCACATTCTAGATGTTGATACAACCATTGGTTGGAATGCATTAATCATAGTTTTTCCCACTAAGCTACTGGTATTTATAGGCTATACATCCATGTTTACTCATCATTTTCCCTCCCAATTAAGGATCATATGTTTACAGATTACACATCCATGTTTACTCATCATTCTCTAATGTTTTTTCTTATTGACTTTATTAATTTAATTTCCAAAGTTTTTTCCGTTTCAGATGTCTTTCACTGCCTAAACTAATGAATAAGCTCATCGGAAATTCTAAGCGCTGTCAGTACAAGAAACTACTCCTAAAGCATTGTTCTATCAATTCCATGGTACATATGAACATATTTAACAGTTTTCATTGTTTACAGCACCTAACACAGAAGTTTGTTGTTTCTCTGCCTTCATAATTTTTTCGTTGCAAACACTTACCATCCTAAAGTTTTTTGGCTTATCAAAAATCTGTTATACCTATATTGTAGGGGTTTGTTTATTTTTTAGTGTAGTGTGAGTGCATGATTCATTTCATTGAGTTTCATAAAATAGGAAACTTTCAAGTTTTTGTAAGTGGCTTTTGGCATTAAGGACATATACGTCATCATAAAATAGGTATGGAATGCAAAAAAATTAGAAATATACAAATATGCAGGCTGCACGTTGTGGCTATGAGGGTTCTGTGAACGAGGCCATCAAGATGTTTAATCCCATGGTTCACGCTGGGTTCATCCAGAACATGTGGCACGTGCCTGCAATATGCTTTGTTGCAGTTTACAATGAACTATGTTTCTTACAATGTTTATATCTTCCTGCGCAATTGCACCTAGCAGTTGAGGAGTGCCTCTTTGGCTCTTTTCGTGTAAGCATTAGATCTTTTACTACCTACATTCTTCTTGTGTTTTCTTGGCTTACTCGATCGCGAAGTATTAATCTCTATTTGTGACAGATGGCTTGGCAAGATTATACTAGAGACTTGTATTTCTCATATCCATATTTGGCTTAGGTATGATTCTTGTGTCACTGCTACATATATTTTTCCTAATTATTGGAGGTACTTCCATTTAGCCTTGCAGTAATATATTCCTATATAACTGTATAGCATGCTGGATATAAGGACAACTCTGATATTTTTTTCTCATATATCAATAGTTAATTCAACTGAACTAAAAATGCTGCTCAAATACCTTTGCTTTTCTACAGTGTGACCAAGCTTTTTTAGGTCTAGCATGCCAAATGGACAGCCAAAATGGCTTCTTTGTTTCATACCAGATTATCCTATGCTTATCTTCATGCTTACTATAGCGATCTATCTTCTTGTAAGTTGCCAACTTCAAACCCATCTCATTACTTATTGGGAAAGAAAATTGTTTCATTGAGCAGTCATAAAAAGGATACTCATTTCATTATCTAAGGGGTGTTTGGTTTAAAGAATAAATCCATTCGAGAATGATGTGGTGCATCATCATGAGTCCATTCCACAAATTTGGTGGAATGAACTCATTCCCCCCATTTCAAAAACAGTAACAATTTCCTTATCGATTTTTTCTTAGCAGCTAACCACTAGGTCATGTGGGTTTCTTTTTAGGCACATGAGAGGCGCACAACCGAATCAACAGTGAGCTAGACCATTGGAAATATGGGGAAGATATTGTACTCTGGTTTCCATATTTTCACTCCAAATGTTTTGATTTAGCACATGACAATATATTTGAGCATCTAAATCTGATGGCAATTGATTCAAGCTAATGATGCATTTTGTTTTTATTTGGTTCATGGCCAAGAATTGGGACTGAATATCAAACATTCTACTAGGTAGCTTATGCTCAGTTCGTTTCCGCTGAAAAAGAAGCCTATTTAGTTTGCTTTGCCCTACTGTCTTTTGGTTATAGGTTATTGATTGTTCATATCCATGCTTGTAATAGGCAATCAAAGATGTCGTCAAGGCACTGAAGAAACGGATTGGCCACAGGAATCCAAAAGTTCAACTTCTTGCTCTAAGTGTAAGTCTGTCTGTGACTTGTCGTTTACTTTTATGTCTTAGGTGTGGAAGGCTATTGGTAACTGTCAAAGGCTTTTCTATTGTTTTGTATTGTGCTTCCACAAAATCGAACACCTGATCCTCTAGCACTGGTAATTATTGAAGATTTTTTTGTCGTCTTGTATTTTGCTTTCACAGATCAAACACCTGATCCTCTGCTAAGTAATGTGTAGCATTTTTATTATATGTTCAGTCATGTTTTGATTTAAGTTCCTGTCATTTGTCTGTCTATTCTTACTAGGAACTGGTGGTAGGCTATTCGGGCTGGTTCTTACTATTTAATTTATTCAGATCCTAAAAACTTTAACTTGCACATTTTGTTTCCTTGTTAAAATCACCAAAGGAATACGAACACTAACACCCAATTTTTTTGAATTGGTTAAGCTCAATATGTTTATTATATTTTTATGATTGTAGAGGTCCAGAATATGTATATGGTGCAGAACATGTATAGTTTTGTTACGATGTTTTTAAATTTAATATTTAGCTACTGCTAAAATATTAGCATTGTAGTGCTGACGATATATGTATATTTCAGTAGTTGGAAACTGTTATAAAAAACCTTGGGGGTATACTTCACATGCATGTCACAGAGAGAGAAAGATTGCATGAGATGGTGAAGATAGTGAAGAAAAATGTTCAATATGCTTCATGCTTGCAAAACTATAGCTCTTATTTTAATGAACTGATGGTTTCTGATGGTGTTTTGTCTTCATGTTACAAGATGTGTTTGGGGGACCACATGCAAGATATCCACAATACTATGTAGCATACCATGAGTTGGTGGTATAATTTTGAAGCTCGACTCAATTTATTGTTTCAAAATTTTCAATTGGCTCATTTGATTTGTGGTGTATTTGACAAGATTATGATCTTATATTTCAGTCTGGCAGCGTGCTAGAGCTGAATTCCACAAGAGACCCGAGAAACATGCACTTTGTTTGATGGTCAGTCACAGGGAGCAAGGAATAAGCGTAGTACTGACTAGCAGGGAGCAAGGAATAAGCGTAGTACTGACCAATAGGATGAAGTAGAATCTTCTGCTCCCAATGATTCTCCTGCTTTGAGGTGTGTTTTTTACATTTTACTTTGTGTGCCGATGTCTTTTTCTATCTGTTTCTCCTCGACACTTAAATAGCTTAACATTTAATTCTTTCTCTATTGTCTCTTACTAGCACAAAATCTATCAAACAATATAATATTGTGTGCAAGGATTTAAAGTATGTTTTCTTGGGAGCAAGCAGCGCTGAGGCATACCCTAGGTGCCATACGATGCCACATGATTTTAATTATGCCACACAATGTTGGTTCTTTTTATGGTATGTCAGTTTGCCACTTTAGTGATATATTGGGAAAAACAGGGGAGATAAATCCTTAATGGTACATATGCGCTTCATGAATAAGCAATCCTATTTCTTGTAAGCTGTTATTTTAGTAAATTTGTGTCTTAATAGTACTTTCTATAAATATTTCTGCTGACTCTTTTGTCATGTATACCTTTCACTAATATCCTTTTTTTATCAATGTTGTGGCTATTAGCTTGCATCTTGGGCAGAGGGATAACATTTCTTATCTTTTATTTTGTGTTTCATTGTGCTGCAGGATTTATATTCTGTCTATGGATGAAATGAGCAATCTAATAAATCCACACTTGTATAATTGAATATTTAATTTAATTTAATTTGTGGGCAATTTGATATTGTCCATACCATAGTGACCGGTTGTCTTATGTGGTGCTAATATTTAACATAAAATGTGATATTTGCATTATATATATATGGTTCTTTTCTGCCTTGCCCACATTCAGTATTTTGTTTGTTTACATAAAATGAAACAATTAATTAGTGTGTGCATAGCATTATCTTTTGCTATAACTTGTTCTGATCTCCAGATATATTCTTCAATTCTAAAAGATAGTTACATATGTCCTTTACCTGAGAGTGTAGTCCCTTTTGATGTTTATGGGGTGGAAGACTTCAAGATAGAAGATACAAATGTTCACAACCCTACTACTCACAAATTTCAGGAAGATCCAAAAAGTGATCCTAGACACTGTAAGCTTCAACATGAGTATGAGGTATTTGATCTGAAAACTGTTCCCCAGAACAGCAGGTTCACCATTAATTAGTATACATTTGTATGGCTTGACTTTCCATTACACAAGGAGAGACTAGCCACTCTATAAATATAAAAGGTGACAACTGATTGCCAACAAACAGTTAAATTTACCAAACAAGTTACTTTTTCGTTTATCTTGTCTTCTAATCTACTATTGTGGCACGATGTATGCTTCAATTAAAGAGTAAATTGTTGACTTCATGCCATGGCATGCTAGGCACAATGTAGTGAATGAGCACTTTTTAATTGTTGTTCCTTGTTGTGAAGTAACCGTGAGTGTTTGTCCCATGAGTTCTGTTTCAATATTCTTTCTTAAGATAATTGCTTACAATTTTTAATTACATTTTGGTATTCTTATCAGCCATATCCTGATTACAAGCTGGTTGTTAGCCATGATGACTATAGCTTAACTTCTAAGCTGCCAAAGGAGAGAACTTCTGTTGTAACGATACTAAGAAACCAATTGATCGTGTATTTAGCACATATGAGTTCTTAGTTGAAGTTGTAGCTAGATTCCTTGTGCACCCAAACTTAACTTCTGTGAAGTTAAAGAGTACCCGTGTGTTAACAAATTATTGTGTTGTCCGAACTTTAGATATCCGGCCTTGGAAGTACTTGGTACCATGTATGAGGGAAGATCTGTTTGCCAGGGTATGCATGTTACTTTAGTTTACCCTTTGGTTTAAATTTGCACTTTATAGAATTATACTGGTAGAAAATAATAGTTCTCTTTTTCATAGCAATTTCCCAATAGATAGTCCTGTCAAACTGACCAATTTATATGTTCACTATTCAGTGATTTTGTTGCAAATCTGTACCAGTACTGTGTTATATCCAGTGTTCTTAAGGCGCCTAGGCGAGCAGGTGGACCAGAAAACCGCCTTAGCGCCTAGGCGACGCCTAGGTGGGTATGGCGAGCAAGGCGGCCAGTTTTGCCCGGGCGCCTGGACGCCTAGGCGTCGCCTAGGCGACGCCTTAAGAACACTGGTTATATCTCATGTGTATTTATACGTTATAATGTTATACAATCTCGCACAAGTAGAACTGTAGTAAACATCTGCCTGCCGCTGATTTTATTAGCCAGCTTTAAAAAATCTGGTTTACTAATTTTTTATGCGTACTAATGTTACCTTGGCAGATTACTGGGTTAACGAACAACTCATACTTTGATGGAGCACATGAGGTTCGACATTATCTCAGGAAGCATTCGGATCTTGGTTGTATTGTGCTTGAAGTTGCTAAGGTATATAATGAATGTCATGAAGGATTGTTTTCTCTTAATCCCATATTGTGTGAGATACTAAATATGTGTCCTAAAAACAACTTACGTCCAGGACTCGCAAATTCCCCGCCAAGTAAACTGCTAGAAAACTTTTCAGAGGTGGACATGATGAAGATGATAGTGCTGATGCCAACACAAATGATGTTGTTGTACCTCGGTAACTCCACTTTCTTCCTAGCCCTTTAGAGATGATATGACCATCTTCGTTCGGCTATTTTCCCAGCACTGGTCTATACCGCAGATTGATGCATAAACAACTGCCTTAGAAAAACATAGTTTTGAAGGATAAAACTCAAGATTAGCAATGACAACTTAAATAGTCATCATAGCTAATGAACATCTTAGCTACCAAACAACATGTTTATCCATCTAGAAACCTTTTCCCCCTGCTCAGTGCTCGCTGCCCTATGATTACCAAGTTTGAGAATTCTTTTTCCAATAGAATTTGTAGGCTACAATAACCTGGCTCAAAGAATGTGAATTCATTTCCCTTTGTACTAAAGAATCACAAGTAGTTGTCTGTACTCCTAAACATGAATAAGTGCAGTCATTTTGTAGAAATTAAATCATGTGTCATTTTGTGCAGAAGATACTAATAGTACTACCACTACCGTGTTCTACTTCAACAACAAACTTCAGAAAAGATTAAGAGGTCAACATTTTAAAATGAATGGACTTTTTTATATACTGTTTGCAAATGCAGGTTTGTAGAAACTCTGAATTGTATGTGCATTAGCTTCCACATGGTTCGGAAAACAATAACTATATTGATCAAATCAGGTCTATGTCTCAACTGTACAAGCCAATAATTATCCAATCACTTGCACGCAATGGCATCCTGAGGTAATTTAGTTGTAGCTGTTTCAGGAGTCCACATTTAGTGTTCTTATTGGTTCTTCCTTTTCTCTTGTGCACTGTATTTATTCCTAGATTATATTCACAATATATCAAATTGTGGCTACTCACCAAATACAAGTGGCTTTATGCCACAATAAAACTATCCTCATTTGATGCAGAAAGCCATTTTTGAGTGGAGGAAACCAATGATCCCACACAGCGAAGATGCAATACAGGTTACTCAACATTTTGCCAATCATTTTATCAGGTTTGTTGTTGTAGGCTTTAACTTCTATTATTATACAATTCAAGTTGGCAGTACTTCATGTTGGTTTAAGCATATGCAAGAAAGGACCTTGGTTTGATGAAACTTGCAAGAGTGGTGAAAGAAAAATGGAGTTCATGCTTACCTAGCTCACCCTTTCCGTGTCGTGGAACAGCCAAGCACGCAAGTCTCCAAACAGGCCTCCTGCCGACAAAGTGCTGGATAACTTAATTTACAACTACAGCCCAACATTTACCGGAAAAAAATCGTGAGTCTCTGTATCCTTACCCCCTAACAAATGTACGTACAATCCATTGATCAGCTAGACTAATGCGTGTATTTTTGGTAGGAAATCGTTTGAGGAGGTCTACATCTTCTCCTGAGACTGTGGATTGAACGCCTGAGTGTCTTCAGGAATCTGCAGTTCTGCACTGCATTGCTATTGTAGTGTAACTATGCATTAGTATTACCCCGTCGTACCAGAAGTTGTATTTGTATAGATTCCTTGGACTGCCTGTATTGCAGTAACCTTTCCACCGTATGGGTGGCTCTATAGAATGCGTATAAGCATAAATGATAATGATAATGTAATAGACTGAAAAAAATACTTGGAGATTTTTTGAATTTAAAAGTTTCTCCAAATCAGGTGAAGGTCGAATGTTCTTAGACCTGATTCATGAAATCCATTGAATCCAAGTTGTTTGGAGTGACGTCTCTGCTATGGCTTGGCTCAAGCATCTTGCGCCCAGAATGTCGCCGTGTTACCTAACCGGCCGAATTACGGATCCCAAGGGTCGAGAAGAAGTGAAGAACACAACAAAGGTAGGAAGTACGGAGGAATGCTTAATTTGGAGAGGTCACTCGGGTTTTATATATATAGGACGTAATCGCATTCGCCCTCCACCCTTTTGATTTAAAAAAATGATAACATGGTAATCCCTACTATTAAGCATTACTATACTATTAAGCTTGGAAGGGGTGCGTCCATAGGGGCAAGGCTATGCCCCCGCCGTTTCTCCTACGATGACCCCTATGCCCGCTGCTACCGCCATCAAGGCGCGATGTCGATGCTCCCAACCAAGATAGGTTGTTCGCTTCAGATTAAAGCCATCTGTTCGGACTGTTGCAGCTGCAATCCATAGAGACAAAACATTGTAAAGCAGTAGATGCTGGTACTGATTAAAGCCTCTCCCTCCCTCCCCCTACGGCAGGCGGAGCTACGTCAGGCACCGGCCCCGACGCGGCTCTGCCAGCCGCTGCACCGTCCCTCTAACGGCTCCCACGCGCACCTTCTCGACCGCACACCATTGTCGTCAAGGCCTCCACCCCGTGACCATGCGCCGCCACTCCACCGTTGTCCCCTAGACCTTGCTCCCTTCATGAGACTACCTTGCCCTTCTCAAGTGTCTCACAAATGGGCGGTCTCTCGTGCGTCACAGGCCTGAGTTTCTCTTCGACGTCATCCCAGACGGCTCGTGGATGTCGTTCTCCAACTTATAACAGTATAATATATATATATATAGTTATCGAGGTATTATATGTTTCCGTTGCAACGCACGGGCACTGACCTAGTATATGTATAAGTATGAATAAGATGCTGAAGAGTCAATGCATCAAAAACAAAGCCTTGAAATTTTCAGTCCTTGGTTGAACCCGTGTTTTCTAGCCGAAATTTTTTATTTTCGAGAATACTTTCTCCAGAGTCTAAATTTTAACAAAAAGGGCTAACATGAAAAAAAAAATCGGGTTTTCTAGCCACAGCCGGCAGTAACGACAAGCTGAACTTTCCAAGCGGTACAATCTGAGCAGTACATAGACCGAGAATGAATGACTACAGATGAAACGTATCAGATCTACAGATCCCCAGCCAGTTCTTTATATTAACGAAAGAGCCAGCTTAAACGTCAAAAACGCTAATTAGAGATTGAAACCATATTTTTAGAGTTTTCGTGTTCTAAAATGTAAAACGTTTTATGTGCTTTAAATCATTAGCTACTTTTGGATCTAGTTTGCACCTAGTTTGTTAGTTACTTTTAGGTCCAATCCGACTCATGAGTGAAATTTTGGTAAGTCACTAACCTCTATATCTTATTATTTAGCTTGTTATTTAACATCATGTTATTGTCTAAAATTATAATATATTGATATTTTTTCTATGTTGTTTAAAACTACGTTTAAACGAAGTTTAAATGTTAAAACTTCACCCATATTTAAATGTTTAAAAGTCAAAACTTCACCCATAAACGTTTAACCTTGAAAAGTACAAGCTTCGACAGGCAATTGGAGTCTTGTTGATATCTATGTTTAGATCCTCTCCTTTAAAATTTAAAGCTCTAAAAAATTTACAAAAAATCGAAAAGACTGTTTAGATCTTCTTCTTTAAATTATCAAGTTCTAAAAAATTAAAGTACTTTCGCTCATTTTTTAATCTAAAGCTCTAATATAAGATGGGCTGTTTAGAACTAACTCTAAACTACTTGCTTGAGACTTTGACTATGAAATTTAAAGGTCTGAAGTTTAAAGAAACAGATCTAAACAGGCCCCCAAAAGTACAAAACTGCAACAGGCCCCGTGTAATAATGATCTGAGTCCATAGTCTATAAAAACTGCGAAGACACAGCTGCTGATGAGAAGCGCAAGTTTAGCATAGTACTGTACTTCTGAATTCTAATACAATGCGGCACCATCAAGGTACAATGTACTTTTCCCATTCTAAATTATACTGTATTTTGCTTTGGTTAAAAGTTAATAAAAATGCACAAGGGTCTACAACATCAAATGCGTTTTATTAAGTCCTCTGAAGCATATTTTAGAAGTGCATTTATTTGAATTTGCAGGTCTTACCACATTTTTCTAAAACTTGGTCAAAGCCAGAGAAGTTTGACAAAGTCAAAGTGAACTACTCCGTATTAAAATTTAGAAGTGACGAGGTAATGATTTAATTGACACAAATACAGGTTTAAATCTCTACGAGTATTGTTACTTGACAGTAACAGACAGAAGGGATGTAGTGAAGCTTCTTTACTATTATTACTAGAGAACAACTGACCGCACCGCAGTTGATTAGCCATGGTTCTCTACAAACTCAAACCAGCACTTAAAACAATATACCATTATTTCTGACAAAAATATACCAATGAGGCAGTGAAGATAATGTACACCACAATATTTTCTCTGATTGATACATAGCCTAGTACTAGCATACAGAAGTGATGTCCAAAACTGGGATGTCTCAGTTGTCGCAGAATGCATGTAGGGTTTCATCGAGTGCATTCCCCTCATAATCCCCCGTAAATACACAGCACCCTAGTGGTCCTTTCAGAAGGATGAGTCTCAACAGACCATCAGCAACCTTCTTGTCAACCTGACGTGTCATACATGAACCTAGTAAGGGCTTGTTCGGTTAGGAGGGGATTAAATCCCTTGCTACTAAAAATTGAATAGAAAGAGATTTAATCCCTCTCAATCCACTCAGATCCCCATGCAACGAACAAGGCCTAAGAGTGTTTTCTTTATAAAAAATATGCAAACTTGCGACATTTTAAGGGCTTGTTTGGTTGTATGGGAATTGGAGGGGGTTGAAGGGCATATAATCCCTTGTTAGTCAATTTTGACTAGCAAGGGATTATATACCCCTCAATCTTTATGCAATCAAACAAGCCCTAAGTGTGCTACAATAATGCAACGAAAACACAAATTAACAATTTGCATGTCCTGAACATGTTAATTTGTGCAATTGCAAAATACTGAATCAGTGCTACTTAAAAATGCTGCTGGAAGTCTCAAGGTACTTACAGCCATGATGTTTTTAAACTTCTCTACGGTCATGGTCTCAGGAGGTGCAATGGGAAGTTTGGCTTGCTTTAGTATGTCAACCACACGTTTTCTGATGGAGTCATCTATCCACCCCAGGCGGTGAGACATGTCAGTTGCCATAACCTAGGGTAGTTCCACCCCCACAAACATAAGCAAAAGATAAGAAAACAACACTACAAAATACTAAGAGGCTATATAATAATTCTCAAGTGATTTACTGTTCCAGCTGCGACAGCCTCCCCATGGAGCCATGCTCCATATCCTGTCCCAGTCTCAATAGCCTGACAAATTGACAGTGAGGATCAGTATATGGTTGGTGTGTTACAATAACATAAGGTCGCTAAAATTGTGATAAAGGTGGTTGAGGTTGTTCCACCCAAAACTTGTCAATGTCAGTAAAAATTAATCAGGCATAAAATTCTAAACATGATAACACATACATGGCCAAATGTGTGACCCAGGTTTAGTGTTGCTCGAAGGCCACTTTCCTTCTCATCTTGTGCCACCACTTCAGCTTTGTTTTCACATGATCTCTTGATAGCATATGCCAAAGCATTTGGTTCTCTATAGATATACATTTCAAGCTCAACGTTAACAGCAAGATGAAAATTTAATTACTACATTCAATATATGCCAGAATACTATTCTGCAATTTCTCAACAAGCGAAAGTTCAGCAATACGCTATATGTAACATTAACAGCAAGATGGAAATTTAATTACAACATTCAAATTATGCCAGAAAACTATTCTGCATTTTCTCAACAAGCGAAAGTTCAGCAATATAATATAATGTAATGCTATTGTAAGGGCTAAACTAGAGTGCAAACTTTCTTTCTAATTACAGTTCACTAAACATCTTTCACAACTACTAGGAGTACAGAAATAAAAATATCAATCTAAGTAGCATGGGCAAAAGTATCACAAAACATTTCACAGTTTATTTAGCAAGGTTGCAAAAACCGTTAAGCGCTAGGCCTCCCCTAGCACCTAATCATGATTAAATGTGATTAAACATTTATGTTTCAGTAATAAATAGCTATGTGTGTGGAGATGTAGCTGCATATATGAAAGAATAAATGAGAAATAAAGAGTTGTGTCTATACAGCCCACTCAGCCCATTGTCTAGTTCAAGTGTCTGAGCAAATGAGATTAGATAGAACAGATTGCGTTCAAAAAAAAATAGATAGAACAGACAATTGAGCAAATAAGATTAGATAGGACATTGTCTTAGGACCAGTAATATGAAAGAACAAATTCTAGAGTTGCAAACAAGATTAGATAGAACAGAAAATTGATCTGGAGGTGACTACACATTCCTTGCACCCTAGGACCAGTGTCTACAAGAACCACAAGTCTAATACAGTTATAAACTGCTGTGTAGGTTCTACAACTCGTTGAACAAAAATACGATAGCATCAGTGCACACAGAAACAAGTTGAATACCTTGCTAACAATTTCGGCATGTTCTTCTCTTGCCACTCAAAGAATGGTGCATCCCTTATGAGCCCATACTTTACTACCTCGGCAATGCCTGAAGCTAGCTCCCTGTCAGGCAATGTGTTCAGTGTATTTGTGTCAATTAGAACACATTGTGGCTGGTAAAATGCCCCAATCAAGTTCTTTCCTAGTGGGTGGTTAATCCCGGTTTTCCCACCAACAGATGAATCCACCTAAAGCAGTCATCCGAGCAACATCAGAACCAAACCTATATGTAAACCAACTTTAGGGACCATAAATCAAGCTTATGACCTGGGCCATCAGAGTAGTTGGTATCTGTATGAAATTGACGCCCCGGAGGAATGCAGCAGCTGCAAAACCACACATGTCCCCAATGACACCACCACCCAGTGCTACAAATGTGCACCGGCGGTCAAAACGGGACTCGACTGCCTTGTCAAACACCTTCATCAGCGTGTCCTGCCCATCACAGCCAAGTCAGGCAGTCAGTTAAATCTATACAAACTGAAAAAGAAACGCATTCACACAGAAGAACGCTGGAAAACACAAGCGAGCTCACCATATTTTTGTACTTTTCACCGTCGGGCAGGATCACGCTTTCCACTGATACATTCAGGTTGTTGTGGGTGAGTGCCCATGTCACCTTGTCCAGGTAAAGCGGCGCGACGGTCGTGTTGGTCACCACCAGAACCCTCTTACCATGAACATGCCTGAGAAAACATAAATAAGGATCACAGGCTGACCACTCCAGTCTAACAGTTAAAGAAAAAATGTATAATTTGACTGCCTCTGCAGCAGGTCCGGCTCGTCGAGGAGGCCTGCGCCGATGTAGATCGGATAGCTACGGTCGCCGAGGTCGACATCGACTACCGTGGAGACCCTGGACTCCGCCGGAGGCTGCATGGTGGGAGCGGCGTTGGCTACGAAGCGACTCCGATGGCGCCTCGAAGGGGAAGCGCGGAGGAGGTAGCAGGAGTGACGCGACGGCGAAGCGACGGAGGCAGCGGCCGGAGCTCCACGAGGGAGCTGGGGGGAGATGGCCCCACAGGATGAGGATGCGGGGGCGGCAAGGAGGGAGGACGCGGACGCCGCCATGAGAGCTCGGAAAGCGGCGGTGACGGTGACGCCGATGTAATTGGTGGTGGTTTCCGAGCCGGTGATTTGAGGCGGGTGTGGCGCGGTAGGTGGGCGAGGAGCACGGTGATGAGTGAGACGGATCGATCTGGGCAGTTGGCAATATGAATGGACAGCTGAGATGGTACTGCGGTTGGTAGGTGGGGCTGGTGCGGCCACAGCGGGGAAGGTGAGCCGACGTGGCGGGATGGTGGTGCGCGAAGCCGCGAAGGTGTCAGGCTCCAACGCCCGTCTCCAGGAGGTTAGGCTATCCGCAGTCGTTCCCACTAAATTTTTCCTCCTAAATCTTACTATGCAGCCACGTCAGCAAGATTCTCTTCCCTATATTTACTCGTCCCGCAACCGTTCCCCCTAAATATTACCCTACATATCCCTCTACTCATTAAATATACATTTCCCTACAACTAACATAACCAACTTGTTTTTTTATTTTTATTGTTTTTTTGAACACGTTTTGATTACCAGATGATACTTGGTGAACAAAATTATTTTTTTAATTATTCCTCTTAATTAAGACATACTATGTACAAAATCAAATATTATATTATTTAATTGTAATCCTTCTTACATCATTTCATTTAAAATTAATTAACCTTAGCGGTATTCGGAATTGTTCCATTCATATGTGCACGAACTTCTCTGAAGCACACTTACTTTGGAAGACAAACCTTTCAGTCGTACGGTGCAAGCCACGACTATCTTACGATGCAAGACACCGTTGCCTTTCATACGAAGCCACGGATGGCTTTCAATGGAAGCGATCTTCCCCCCCCCCCCCCCCTTTGCTCTCCCCTATATATATTCAATCAACCTCTCCCATATTCTTCGCCCATACTACTGAGTGAATCAAGTTATCCATAGTTCGGTATGTCTCCGAGTCATACGGAAGATGAGTTTGCTTCGAGTGATTCGAGTGATAGTGAGGACGAAACTCTTTTGCTTGTCAACCTACTAACCCTCAACATTGCGGCTCAACACCATCACCGCTGACGGTCGGGTATACCCAGCCGTGTCATTCCCAGAGATCATTTCGCTGGAGAAAACCTCATCCAACATCACTACTTCGCCGCTAACCCAGTGTATCCACCGCATGTGTTTCGTAGAAGGTGCGCACTTCATACATTTGTCTTATGTTATGATTTGTTCAAGTTTTGACAATTATGCAATACCATTTATATAGGTTCCGCATGAGTAGGCCTTTGTTTCTCCGCATTCTGCATGGTCTTCAACAACACGATATTTACTTTACACAAAGAGTTGACGCAACTGGTATGCCCGGACTAGGACCATTACAAAAAGTTTGTGCGGCCATGCGGATACTTGCTTATGGCTTACCTTCTGATGCGGTAGACGAGTATATTCAAATTGGGGAATCAACGGCTAGGGAATGCCTTCATCATTTTTGTCGCGCAATCATTGCCTGTTTTAGTGCCTGGTATTTACGCACTCCAACTCAAGATGACATTACTCGCATCATGCATAATAGTGAGTCGCGGGGTTTTCCTGGCATGTTGGGATCCATCGATTGCATGCACTGGGAGTGGAGGAACTGTCCAACGGCATGGCGAGGTCAATTTTGTGGTCGAAATGGTAGGGCATCGATGATACTTGAAGCAGTTGCATCGTATGATCTATGGATTTGGCATGCATTTTTTGGCATGCCTGGGACAAACAATGACGTTAACGTGCTCCACCGATCCCCCGTATTTGACCCAATCACTACTGGTCGAATGTCACCTGTCAATTACACAGTTAATGGTCATGCGTACAACTTCGGTTATTACCTTGCTGATGGTATTTACCCCAACTGGCCTACTTTTGTGAAAGCAATCCGACACCCATACGAGGAAAAGAAAGTCTACTTCACTCAGATGCAGGAAAGTTGCCGAAAGGATATTGAGCGTGCATTTGGAGTTCTTCAAGCCCGGTGGGCGGTGCTCCGTGGACCAGCTTATGGTTGGGATCGTAATCGTTTGACAGAGATAATGACGGCTTGCATCATCATGCACAACATGATCGTCGAAGACGAAGGGCCATTTGCTGCAAACATTGATTTCGGAGACAACTCTTCAAGGATTGATTCATCTCAAATTATAGCGGAAGGCCGTGCCGAATGGGTTATTAACCACTTTGATCTACGTCGCCAAGAAAGATCGTGCTCCCTTCAAAATGATCTTGTGGAGCACTTATGGAATCGCCGTGGAAGTATGTAATAATAATGTGTCGTAGCTGCTTAGTTCGCACTTACTATCAGTACTTGTAATGTGTTTTCATCTAAGTTTGTATTCGAATAAATAAGTTACGTTTCCGAAATTTTCCATACAGGCGACTACATTTTAGTTGACATACTACGTTTTTGTGTAGCACACAGAACGCAACATCAGAATTCATTTTTTCTTCTACAATATATAACATACCATTCGATTGGCAATAATCTTGTTCAAACATTTATGACATCCAAGCTCATTATTGTCTAATACAACAGCAAACAACTTAAGATACACTGGTTCGACCAAACAAATACTGTTCTTGATAATACAATTTCGTAAATGAAGTAAGATAAAATTGTCTCAACATGTCTCAACAGCACATGCGCACATCGAACAGAACCGTTCACGATTGCTCAAAAGTAAATATGAACTGCTGCAATTTTTTTCTGTTCCTTCATCACAACCCAAACTTCAGGATCTACATCTTCTTCGTTTGTCGACAACAGCATCTGCAAACGTTGTTCTGCCGATTTGAGTTCTTCAAGTTTGAGTTCCCTTTGTCTAATGCTTAACTTTTGGGCTTCCAATTCCAATCTCTTCTTCTGTATCTCCCTGTCTTCTTCAGTGGTCTTTTCTTTTTTTTCCCCTTTTCTATGGACCTCTGTATTTGTTTCTCAGTAATTTCTTGTAATCGGCTTAAGTACTCCGGGGACGAAGAAGAACCAGCTTTCTTTCTCTCAGCTTTACTGTAATCACGGCCACGGGGCCTTTTCCCTGAGAGCCCAGCGGATCCACTGTCAGTCTCCGGTGTTTCCACTGATGGACACCCCGAAGAAGGTATTGATCTTGCATGTAATCCTCTAAACGAGTGTCCTTGACATATGCTCTCCCATTTCGGTTCCCCCTTCAATTGATGCCAGCAGTGCATATAATGAAATGGTTTGCCCTCCTCATGAGCGAACAAAGTGGCTGCCTTCGATGTCTGCAAATTTGGAATTGATTATATAATTAGTTGCAGCAGAGACACATGTAGTACATAAAATCATCATTTCAAAAGTCGTACCTTATCGTCGTCACTTAGACCATTTTGTTTCTCTCTTAGGACTCTGGCGTAGTATCCAGAGAATTTACTGACATCAGCCCTTATCCTGTCCCATCTGCTGCTAAGTGCTCTGTTAAGTCGACAAGGAAATTCCCCCCTTTGTTCATTGTACCTTTTTTCAATTCTGGCCCAGAGACCCTCCCTCCTTTGCCCAGTATTGACAATAGGGTCACTACTTATTTGCAACCAAGTAGTACAAAGGAGTCTGTCTTCTGGTGCTGTAAAGTTTTGTTCCTTAGATTTCTTTTGTTTTTGAACTGGAGGTGCATTTTTCTCAGGACTATTGATGTCCTGAACACTGTGTTCAGCATCTGACTCCAAGTGTACAGGCATTTGAGGTATAGTGTTCGAACCCTGCAACGGTGTACTTGATAGTGATGGTGGATAAGAATCTGTGTATGGACTCATTCCAACCGACCCAAGAGGGTTCCTCACAAAATTCATGTAGTGATTCCAATATAGTGCAGATTGGGAAGCAGGGATCATGGTTGATTGGGAACTAGTATTCCCTGGCTGAATTGGAGCCCACATTGTAGTTGGACCTTGACCAGGACTAGGAAAATTAATGTTTCCCATGATGTTGCAATCGACTGGATTCTGCTGCATGTAGCCCGTTGGCCATAAGGGGGGTGGTGGTGGAAATTGCTGGGCATTTGAGGGATTTGACATCGCCTGTGACGATGTCGCATTGTTGGCAGGGTCCATGCTAGGATATGTGGAGATGGCACACATTTAGTCATATGATACAAAGTGAAGCCAATCGACAAAACGAGGTACGTTATACTTAAGACAAACCATATGAAGACACGCAAATAATAGTACCATAATGTAATGAACTTATTAAGGAGTACCATCAGAACATTTAAGATTCAACATAGTTCACAGACGACAACGTTCTTAACATCATACTAACTTAAGCTGACGAGGTAGCATGGAGACTTAGACATACATCACACGACTAGTTCGACAACATGACAAGTACGAGAACCCGAGTACTGGGATGTTCAAAAGCCAATCCTGCTTGTACAGGTGGAATACATTGAACTAATAAATATTCCAATAGCTATTACGAGTTGACCTATCTGAGTCGCTGAAGTACCACTCGTCACTCACATCCGGGCAGTAGAACTCCTCTTCGTCGACAGATGGTTCAGTAACTGTTGGAGGGGTCGAAGGAGATGTCGGTTCAACACTTATGTCATCCCCCTCGTACTTAGCAATTTCAGGAAAAGCTTGGACTTTTGCCTCTAAGGCATCTTGGTGAAGCAAATCAAGTTTTTGTTTCATGGCAAAGAGGGTTCTAGCTAATATCTCTTCGTCATGCATGTGGTCTAATGCATGATCTACTAATCCACGAAGGGATTTTGTGGCATCCTCGGCACAGTCGACAAGTACTTTAACCAAAGACTTCATGGTATCTTCTTTCGAGGATGCCATTCGGAACTGTGCTGCAAAGAATAATATATGAACAAACACTACGATTTCCTTATGAACCATAAAGGCGTAACGAATTGAATACAGCCCAAAATAATTATCAATTATGTTGCATGCGACAAGTAATGATTTGAATTGTAGCAGTCATATTGCAGCATGGAACATAACATATTTATAGAAGTATAACACTGCAAATGTTATGACTGGTAAGGGCAACATATGGGAATTAGAAATAAAAAAATTTGACTAGTTCGATATATAGTTGTTTGTGATAGCTGCCTATAGACTTATAAATATTGTTGTATCATGTGGTCATGGACTGAATATACAAGCAATGCACTCATTGTACAGCAGTAACAAATGTTTGATGTCAGTCTTGTAGAAAACAGTTAAGGAGAAAATTAACAAACAATGCACTCCATGTCAGCAGAAACATTACTGTAATGTGAGGGTTGTACAAAACATTCAAGGATACAAAAAACAAGCTATGTACTCCATGCAAGCACAAACATAATGTACATAATAAAGAACTGTCTGGTCATACCATCACTTGCTGAAGAAAACATAATGTTAATGGGCAGATATTGTGAAATACGTGAGGGTTGTACACATTACTACAACAAAAATAAATTAGTTGTTGTAACAATATAGAAACCTACTATATGAAGGTGCACAATAGTTCACTATCCTCCACTCGTATACAAGGGTGACAAACAAATTGGGGGGAAGTAGAGGAACACAATAAGGGTTGACATACACCTAACAATATGAATGAACATGAGGCATACTAACTTCACAAGTAATGCCCCATCTGATTATGTCGATGAGAGTTTTAAAAAGTATAATAAACAATGAACATTACACTGAGTTGGATGAAGTAACACATTGTGGGGCACACTACGATGAATCACTCTAGTACATTTACTAAAATGAGCTGTTGTTGTGGACAGTGTTGATCCAAAATTAATTCCAGAAGACTACACTTGAAGGCAGTATGGAAGCTAGTCCGTAGTGTAGGGATTACAAAATAATGGAAGGTGAAGAACCTCTGGCCCTAATACTAAGCACAACCAAATTTAGTTCGACCAAGTATGAAGGACATTCAGCGGGTGAGTACCTTACAATTGTGTAACCCTAAAAGGCAGACCAGATCCGCGGAAATTTGTGAACTGGGGATTCATCGTTTCTTTTCGGATGAAATTTCTTACGGTTCAAAGGATTACTGGATTGCCGTAGTAATAAGTTGTTCAAAGTTGTGCGGAAGATTAACATAAACAATACGGGTCGAAGGGCGTACCTCAAGATCCGAAGATTTGGGCGGGGAGAAGACGAATCCAACAGCTGGTTTGCGGATCCGATGAAGGCGTCGATGGTCGGACGGGGAAAGAAACCAAGCGGTCGCGACGAACCTCGACGGAGCCGGATTTGCGCCCGCTTCGTCTTCGGTCTTGACCGGAGCTGGTTGGTCACCACCTCCACTTCGTCGTCCACAGCTCCGACGGGGAACGGCACGCTAGCGCGCCCGAATCGCCGTCGCCTCGTCGCGAATCGCCGAAACACAGGCGCCTCGAACGGGAGAGAAGACGACCGCGAAGCTTCCGGTCGGTGCCGCGGGCGGAGTCTTCCGCGCGAAGCAGTGGAGGGGGAGTGCACAGTGACGCCCTGCATCTGGCGTGAGAGAGAAGAGGGTCGCGGCGAGGGGAGGCGGATAGCGGCGAGCGCTGCGGAGGGAAGGGGTGAACAGTATCCCCTAAACCGTGAACAGTGCTAGGGGAGGGGTGGCGAAGGGTTCAGCGTTGCAGTCAGTCTTAAGACTATGTTCAACGGTGTCCGCTTGGGTCCTCCTCCTCTAACATTGTAGCTGTTTTAGGGGCTACAGTGCGCCCCATTTCCCTTCACCGGCATCCTCCTCCTCCTCTCCCCTTCTGATTCCTTATCTCTCCCGCTAAATGGATGGACACGCTACGGTGGATTACTCCCCCGCAGCCAGTTCCTTCGGCCACATGCCCGCGCGCTCGAAAAACTCCACGGAGGGTACTCGAGGCGAACCAAGGGCAACGTATCCGCCGCCGGAGAAGGTAGTCGTCGATCTGCCCTCGAATCGGTTTTCTTGCTCCGACCGGCGACCCCCAGTCGGGTTCCTCGACACGGATCCAGCTTCGAGCTTCGCGGTCCGCCGACCCGGGCGATCCGTGCGAAGACGCCGCCGCCGTTGCTCCCTGTCCACCAGCACGTCGCCTGTTGGGTCTAGGCCAAAGGGCGGTCATCGAATCGGCGATAGATCTACGTTGAGCCGATCCGCTTCATTCGAGCTTCAAGGTCCAAGGTACGATTCGTGACTTCTCCAATTTCTGCACCTACATTTGAATCCGTGTCCCACAAAAATGTAGCTTCGATTAACAGTAGGGTTGACCAGAAACTTGAACTTGTTTGCCAGCTATGGTTTATGCGTTCTAACCCTAGTTTGACAGTTAGGGTTTAGGTTATCTCAGATCTCCGATTCGGCAAATCTGTAGTCAGAACAACCATGTTGGATATTATGCAACAGTTAGACATGATCCTATACTGAATCAGGATTGCTCGGTCATCCGTGCTAATCATCTAGGACATTTTAGCTACTTTTACTATGGTACATATGAAACAGCATTCAGACATTTGTGACATTTCATTATCCCGGCTCCTCGTGCGGTATTTATTTTTGTGTAGCCAGCAAATCCCATTTTGGGCATCAACAGTTTCCAGGCACCATTATCTACCATGTTAAACTGTAGGCCAAAAATGTGGTTTGTTTGTTCTGTGGTCAAGGTAGGTGGTACACAAATGCATGTTAATATTCCAAATGAAACAACAAATTAGCAATGTCGTTCCATTCCCCAGCAGAACCCCTTCGGTCTACCATAGCCATAACTAAGAATTGGACTCAGTAACTGTGTCTATGAATTTGACTTAGTGAACCTAGAATTTCCAGTAGTCTTTCCTTACATGACTAACCATTGCATGCAACTAACGACCACCTTTACTTATTATGCAGCTTCAAAAAATTATTTGATTATTTGACGTCCACTTCAAGTAATTGAGGTTCTAAATCCTTTTTCGCTATAGTTCATTGTTTTCAATCAAATGCATAAGTCTACTTTCCATGTATGATGTCTGTGCTATAATGTTTATTGTATAATATTAGTTTATTGTATGCAACCGACAGATTTACCAACCCAGGGTGAAAGTGTTCAAGTAGTTAGTACAAATTGTTTAGCATTTTAGGCCCATCACTTGTTGGTGTTTGGTACCTGCCATGAACACTTCATTTCACTAATTAGTCACAAATCTGGGGCTAATTTTTTATTTATGCACCTTGTCTAGCCAAGGATCTACTGCTTGAGGATAGGAATCAAGATGAGCAGCCATGATGCCAAAGTGCTGCAAAACTTGGTCCTCAATCTTGCATCCTCAGTGGAAACTGGTGCATTGAATATTAGAAGCTTTCTAGAAGAGGCTTTCCATCATTTGGGTGACGAGCATTACCTTCTGAATGCACTACTTGCAATTCGAAAGGAGATAGACCTGATGGAGCAGGATGCACTTGAGAACAAAGCAAGGTCAGACCCAGAGAAGGAGAGGATGGAGGAAGAAATTAAACTTGTGGAGGCTGTGAACCCAGTGCCTAGACAATTTCCTTTCACCCCCACCCCTTCCTCACCAGAATTGTATGAGGCCAGTGACAATGACTCGTACGACTCGGACAGGTCCACTAGGTATAGCATTTGGAACCTGTAATTGTGGTACCTAGACCATGGTCTTAGTGGTAGTAATGCATCGAAATAAATAGGAACTTCTGTGTTATGTCTGTGATGCATGGGTAACCGATGTAGGAATGCTTGAACCTTATGTTCCTTTTGTATGAACCTTATGTGGAATGCATGAAAGTTTCTACTTTTTAGTACAAGTTTGTTATCTGTTGTCCAAATTAATTTATTCGTGTATTTCATTCCCAGAATGGCTGACAACAACAGAAACACACCTATTCGACCTACTGGTGGCAGTCCCAATACTGGTAACCAGATTTTCCCCCCACCCATGTGGGATCCTCAGTTGTGGCAGGGCCAAGGTTTAGACCCAACCCATCCTTCTACATTTACTAGTCCTACATCCCATATGAGAAATCCTACCTGATCCCAGGGAGCTAATGACACATCTTCATATCCCTTTCGGAATCCATGGAACCCATTTTTTGGTATGATGAATCCTGGGGGTCCTCCACCACAAACATCATTCGGTCAACCCCAGTTGGTACCACCCACTCCATGTCCCCAGGTTTATACCCATGTCACCAACCAGACTGACCCTATCAATTTTGAATCAAAAGCAGATCACAGTGTCCAGGAAGTTAACAGCCCTACCAAACCTTTAGACACACCTGGGATAGTTAGGAGGACAAAGGAACAGAACTTCAAACCTGATGAAGGCCTTTTGCTTTGCAAAACATGGCTAGAGATTAGTAGTGACCCAATCATTAGCACAGGGCAGAGGAAGGAGGGGTTATGGGCTAGAATTGAGAAAAGGTACAATGAACTTAGAGGTGAGTTTCCAATGAGACTTAATAGGGCTTTGAGCAGCAGATGGGACAAAATAACAGCTGAAACAGGCAAATTTGCTGGATTCTACGCTAGAGTCCTAAAGAAAAACCAGAGTGGCCTAACAGATAACGACAAGGTACAATAACATTCATTTGTACTACTTAATGTATGGTGGCGGTTTATGTGTACTTACTATTATTCTTGATCTGACAATTATTATAAATCTTGTGTAGACTTCGAAAGCTGCAACTCTATATACTACCTCATAGAAAAAGCCTTTTCATTTCATGCATTGCTGGATGTGCCTCAAAAATGAACTGAAATGGGATGTCATGGTTCATGGAAGCCCCTGGAGAGGCAATGCGGGGATGGAGCCTGTTGGTAGTCTTACACCTTCAAGTTCTGTTAATGATCTCGAATATCAGGAAGGTGGTTCAAAAGGTAAGAGGTCATTAGGACGTGACTCCACGAAAGCATCAAGGAAGAAGGCAATGTCCAGTTCATCCCAGTCTACTGACTACCTTTCAAGAATCCATGACATTCAAATAGCAAGATTGAAGCAAAGTGAAGAAAAATCAGAGCTAAAACAACAGAATATTGAGTTCTTGAAGGAAGTTGAACTCAAAAAAGTTGGAGGTTCAATCCAAGGAAATAGAAATGCAGCAAACAAAAATGATGATTGAAGAAAGGATCTGAAAGGACGCAGAGCTGAATAAACTCCATGCTATGGATATGGATGCTTTACCAGAAGATTTGAGAGTTGTATACATCGCGAGGAGAAAAGGTTTAATTGACTATTTCATCAACAATCCAGTGTGATGAGTATTATTGTATTTCATAATATGTTGCGAACCAAGTTTCGGCGTATCGTGGTCCAGTGTGTTCGGCCATCTGTCATTTGAGTTTGTTCAACATTTGCTTCATTGTTTGAGAACATTAGATTGGTATTGTGAACATTGTTTATTTTCAGAATATTATTTTTCAGAATAAGGTTTATTCATACATGAGAACATGATTGGCAACATGTGCACTTTATTTGTACCAGATTCATTACATGACAAACTAACCATTAGTACATAAGTGTCGACCTTGATAGAAGACAATACTTGCATTCGTGGTACTACACAAATAGTAAACTACAGAAATGGAACACACATCAAGTTACCACATAGTTTGGAGAAAGAGCTTCAACCCATTGACCCTCGACGTGCCCACAGGTGTTCTATCAGGTTGTGTTGCAACGACAAGTATGTGGCCTGACTAGTTATGTCCTGATCGAGATCGTTGGGTAATTCGGATCGGATATGATTGTTTAGCCACTCGTTGCAGACCTCTGGAATATTATTACAAACTTCTGGGGGGCCAGTGGGCCCAATGAAATCCACGTTTGTTGCGCCATCGCTTTCATACTCGACAATCATGTTGTGCATAATAATGCAAGCAGTCATCATCTCAGCGAGGTGATTACGATCCCAACCATAAGCTAGGCCACGAAGAACTGCCCACCTCGTCTGCAATACTCCAAATGCTCGCTCTATATCCTTTCGACAACTCTCCTGCTTGGTTGTGAAGTGAACCTTTTTCTCCTCAAATGCGTGACGAATTGCTTTAACAAAGGTTGGGCAATTAGGATAAATGCCATCCGCTAAGTAGTATCCGAATTTGTACGTCATACCATTAATAGTGAAGTTGACTGGTGGCATCGTCCCATTACGTAACGGATCAAACACTGGTGAACGATGCAAAACGTTGAGATCATTGTTAGTACCAGGCATTCCAAAAAAGGCATGCCAAATCCACATGTCATACCCAGCGACTGCCTCTAGTATCATTGTTGGCCTCGAATTGCGCCCACAAAATTGTCCACGCCATGCAGTAGGACAGTTGCGCCATTCCCAATGCATACAATCGATGGAGCCTAGCATAACCGGAAACCCCCTGTCGGCGTTTACACTAAGTATGCGAGCAATGTCGTCGTGGTTAGGGATACAGAGGTATCGTTCGCTAAAGGAAGAGATGATTGCGCGACAGAAACGGATAAGACAGTCCCTAGTCGTGGTCTGTCCAATCTGTATGTACTCATCGACCGCATCGGTTGGTAACCCGTACGCAAGGATACGCAAAGCAGCACATACTTTTTGCAATAGACCGAGCCATGCTAAACCTGTTGCATCACATCGAATAGTGAAATAATTGTCTTCTCGCTGAACAGCACGAAGGATACGTAGGAACAAAGGACGATGCATCCGAAACCTAAAAACCAAAACAAAGCAAAAAATAAGAAAACGAACCTCGAAATCAAAGTAAAAGCATTACTTAGGAAATGTACCTTCGATGAAAACATGTGGTGGATACACTGGATTAGGTCCGAAGTAGTGGTGCTTGATGAGATTTTCTCCAGCAGCGTGGTCCCTATGGATAACTCGGCGAGGCAATGAAGAGCGCCTACGCCGCGTGCTCGTGTCTCCTAGTCCAAGGTGGTCAACATGTTGACAAAGCAACAAGTTATCGATCTCATCGTCAGGATCATCGGATGATGAAGACAACACTAGGCTTTTCAATGAGTCCATGACAAGCTGAACTAAGAGTATGTACTACGTACTTTTGATGGAATGATGGATGGTATAGAAGAGAGGAGTGTGTAGATGAGTGGAGCATGCCCGAAGGGGGTACCTTATTTATAGATGGCTTCGGTGTGTCAAGGAAGCCAGGAGGTCGTGGCTTGTCGTGGAAGCTAGTCGTGTGGTGGAAGCCACTCGTGTCGTGTACTAGAAGAATGCGAATTTCTAATTTTTAAAAAAACATAAAATTCAAATGTTTTATTACTAACGTATTAATACTAATTACGAAGTTTGCTAATTAATTGTGGACTAAGTTACGGCCACGTACTGTGCATACAACAAATAAAAATAAAACTAATATTTGATGGTAGTTGAGTTAGTTGATGATGAAAGTATATAATATTGGTGTGGTGGGGTATAGAGGTTTGATATAGGGGGAACCGTTGTAGAGCGTGGAGATATAGGGGGAGAGAGAACGCTGACGTGGCACGTGAGTGGGATATAGGGGGAGAAATTTAGGGGGAACCACTGAACACAGTCTAAGGCTGCCTGCAACGCTGCCCCCCTCCCCTTGCATGGCGCCTGCAGGGGGCACTCTACGGCCACAGCGCTACCCCCTGCAACGCTCCCTAGCGCGCGGTCCCCTTCTCTCTCCCCTCAATCTAGGGGATCACTGTTCATCCCCTACAACACTGTGCTGTGGGCCACGAGTAATTGTTAGTAGATAAAAAATTGGTAGTAGATATAGAAAATGATATTTTATAGTTGTAGTGAGGTATAGGGGGAGTATTTAGGGGGAACCGCTGCGGGAGATGAAAACATAGGGGGTGAAATGTTGATGATGTGACCCAAAAAAGTGATATAGGGGGAAAAATTTAGGGGTAACGCTTGCGGATAGCCTAAGGCTATCCGTGGCGCATACCTAGCTGCCCCTTTCCGTGAACTGTTCATCTGTAAGGGATCGGCGAGCGCTACGGCGCCCTCTACCAGACGTTTCTTTCTGTCTCATGGCAATGGGACGGAGCTCTATTCATCCCCTCTCCTTACGTTGGATGTCTTCGCGCGCGCCCTAGCGAAGAAACGTCGTGGTCTGGAGCGGAGGGTTTAAACTCTCGTGAGGCGGCCGGGCGAGGAGGGCGAGTCGGCGGTGGGCGTGGCGGAAGAAGGCGAACTCGGCTCCGCCTGACCTTGCCGGCGACCACGAGCACACGAAGGAAGAGGTCGCGCTCACAAAGCATTGTCGTTGGTGGACTCCGGGCTAGCACCGCAACAACCATCACCGCCGTGGGTGTTCTTCGTCGCCGCATCCATCGTCCGACAGTCCAATTGGCGACGACGGTCTCATATCTGGTTCTCCCCCATCGACGATCCTTCTCGGACCACACTCCTTTGATCCATCAGGTACACACCACATACTCAATGACGGCTACTTCAAGGTTGCTTTATTTGTACTTAGTCTGTCATTTGTCTGGGTTTTCAGGTTCCTACTTGAATAACTGAAGTGCACAAGCATCAGATCCATAGATCCATGGAATGGATTTCTGTTTTTCGTTCTAGTGAAACGCAAGCTTTGTCCTTGATGCAAGTGTGGTCCGAATGCAAGTGTTCCTGTGCATATAAATCCTGTGACGGTACCCAATATGTGTGTACACACGAATAAAATTCATAATTGTCAAGTCCTAATTAGAATGACAAAGATTCATGGGAAACTTCACTGTATGTTATATATTCTTGACCATGTTTGCACAAGGTATGAATTTTCAATTTTTTCCTAAGTCCTAAATGACAACTTTTGAATGTCCAGCAAACAATTTATGTGAGCTTTATGATTCAAGAATTCCTTCTCATCCTGAATCACAGTAGTCACAACCACCTGATAAACAAGAAACAATAATCTTAGCAAAATAAGTGAAGCCAATCACAAATTAGGTTTACCCAGAGATAACAAAAAGGAGCATGGTAGAAAAAGTAATGAATTATAGATTCGTCAGGCCAGGTCAATACCAATACACAGCAACTGAATATATCGAATTCAACATGGTGCACAAAAATATGGAGCAACAATCATATGTGGTTGTTCATAGGGATATCTTCCTAAGAACACTTTGATAAAAACAGAAAAGACTTGATACTACAACATTTTTTGTCTCAACCACTTGAATAAAAGAAACTAATGTTGTTTGTTTTGCATGAATGTCCAGCACACAATTAGTGTCAGTTTTATGCTCTGTATGCCCAATACTGCAAAAAGTTCATCAATAATCCACAAAGTACAGAACTCATTGTTATCCGTACAACACAATTTTGCAAACTATGATGAATCACTTGTGTTTTTATAGTGACTGTTTGCTGAATTTGTGTTGACCTTTTATGACTTCACTATGTGTTTTGCCATGTCGTGCTAAAGCACATCGAAATGACCACAATTCTTATTTGTAATCGGCTATGGTTTGTATCTACATTAATCTCCTACTTCGTTCTGATACACATCATTGTAGGACTCGTCTTCTTTGCCTAGTGCCACAGACACTAGGCAAAGCCTCTTTTACACTCGGCAAATGCTTTGCCTAGTGTTGCACTCGACAAAAAGAAGTCGACAACGAAGGGATCGACAAAGTGTCTTTGTTGAGTGCCATTTTTCGAGCACTCAACAAAAACTTTGCCTAGTGCCACACATCACTCGGCGAAGAAAAGTTTCCATGACGGCGGGAAGCACGGTAACGGAGGCTTTGCCTAGTGCAGCACTAGGCAGAGGCATCTCCGTTACCGAGCGCAGCACTAGGCAGAGGCGGCTCCTTTGCCGAGTGCAGCACTAGGCAAAGTGTGTTTCTAGGCTACCCGCGCTTCTTAGCTGGCCGAGTACTATGGTTATTGCACTCGGCAAAGACCCTCTTTGCCGAGTGCAACACTAGACAAAATGACCAGAGCCACCTTTTTTATTTATTTTTATATATTCCATCCAAACAGACAGAAAATACATATCAAACACCACATACATATCATCAACATCACATGTAAAGCAACAACAACACAAATAAGTTCACATGTCTCACAAATAAGTTCACATGTCTCACAAATAAGTTCACAAAGATCACAATATATCACCAACAATACATATCTCACAAATAAGTTCACAAACGACGCACGCAATTAGGCTCAGTTGGTGAAACATGAGGATCATTCGATGCCGCCGATTGATTCTGCAAAAATGAAAAGGCATTGCATGTGTGAGACAAGATAAATATATATTATATTTAACGAAAACTTTCATACTCTACTAGGTTTCAATTAGTGCAGTGGTTTGACCCTAAGCATGAACATACAAACTAAAACAGTCATACTCACAGGAGTGGAAAACTGAGATGGAGGTGGATTTGGAGTGAATAGCGAAGGTGGTGGAGCTACACCCGTTGCAGACTGTATGTAACGAAGAATGTCCTCCGTCCTCTGCTGCTTGGACCTCATCCTCGCATCCAACTCCAAATGGTGCCTCCTCTCTTCTTTCAGTTGGGCCTCTAATATTTCACCCACATGTTACAATAATGCATAGAAAAGATATATTATCAATGAACGACGAATATAGCATGAACAACCTGGAGTTCCCTCCTCTCTTCTACCAGTTGGTTCTGCAATATTTCACTCAAATGTTAAAATAATGCATAGAAAAAAAATATTTCAATGAACGATGAATATAGCATGAACAACCTGGAGTGCTTGTATCCGATGCTGTGAAGTGTCCTGTCGAGGTCGTATGGCTGGGCTCGCGCTCGTGCTACTTGCTCGAATCTGAGATAGAGTGGGAGTAGCGTGTGAGTCGATTGCACCGTCGCAAATCCAGTACCGTTCATGCTTCTTGCCTCCTCCAACCCTCATGACAACTTATGCGTCAAGCTCCTCGGTGCTCGGATCGTATTCAGGCCCATGGACCTCCCTTGCCATCGATGTGTACTCACTGAGGCGACTGTGAATAGTTCCGTTGCTGTACGCCTCCGGCCCATCCTCTGGGTTATAGTTGACGTCGGATCGTATTCAAGCTCCTAGTTGTCTTTTCCTGTTTGCACATTTACTGTAGGGACAACAAATTCTACTCGCTCCTTTAGCAGCCTCACCAAATGCTCGTTCCAAGAAAGCATCAGTCTTGTTGATCCATTCATTGGTGACCTGACCCTGACCTGAGCGGCCCATGTACATCCACTCACGGTCCTCCATCGCCTAACATATATAGTAGAGAGTAACATAAACAACAATTGCATCTACACAACGTTCCTACTCTCTAAATGCTTGTAAGAGAATATGTAGGGACCAACTAGTAAAAACAATATAAAACAATACTAGTAATATACTCTAGCTCCACTCCAGTAAAAAGAACCAAGTAAAATTTATCATTTAATATAAAACAATACTAGTAATATACTTCACAGGAGTATTTGAGAAGATCGGGATGGTCCTCTGTCTGCCCACTCGAATTTGCAAAGCAAGTGAGACATTTGTTCAGAGACAATATATACTTTGGCAAGGTTTTTCTTCTTCTTTTGCTTTCTCAATACAAATCTGCACATGCTACGTGAAGCATTTAATTTCTTTACATTAATTTTCTTCTTCTTTAACATTTAATTAAGTTATTTTATTTAATATTCAGACTAACAATATTTTTTTAAATGTTTTAAATTTACATTATAAACCACAGCTCCACGCTAAAGCTAGAACCTGGAGCAGTTCTAAACACGCCTTAGTTTTTGCTCGTTTCAACGTATACAATTAGGCAAGGATTTGCTCGACCCTAAGGATTTGCCGAAGTAAAGACCCCCATTAATAAGTAAATGTGTACATGCAGCGATGAACTTCTGCGACTTATTGCAAGTCAACATAAACAATTATTAAATCAATTTTGAATTTTAAAACCACCTGCAAGTTAACTTAAGTTAACCTGCATAATAAGTCATTTAAAATTAGTGATAGACCTTGCATTATATATTAAGATAATGACCTTCCCTAACATAGTGCACTCTATTCCCCTGCTAAATTCGTATACAACGGTAATGTGACGAACAAACCACAAATACACCCAATCTGAAACAAGGAGCGAGGATCCCTTGACCATTCACACAGTCTAAGGCTGTCTCCAGCAGCGTTCTCTAAATTCTATCTCCTAAAAGAATATTTCCTGTCCTTTATAATATACTCTAAAAGATTTTGTCCTCTATATCTTCTCAGTTTTCAGCAACGTCCTCTAAATTCGGTCCTCTAAACCTATAGTGTTAACAAATTTCCCTTTTCTATTCATTTAGCTTTATTTTTGTTTTATTTCCATTACACACAATAAAATGGATGCACAAATTGAATTACAGACTATTAAATTAATTGTGTTTGGTAACCTATATTACTAATCCTTTTTTTTAGAAAAATGCAACCCACTACAAAATATTGTTTTTTTCAAACCGGCAAGAGCAGTACTTTATTTTATGATTAAAAAAGAGCAATCAATGAGAAGAGAGCGTCCATGTAGGCTTGCTGTAAAAACGACAAACGTGAGCGGATGGACGACGTATAGCGAACGTGAGGGCGTCCTCCACATTTACAGGCCGACGGAGGCGTCCGGTGTTATAGCGCACCGTTTACCGATCGCTGCTGGAGGGAAAAAGGAGCCAAAGAAACGGTAAATTTAGAGTACCGGACCTTTTACCGGGTCTTGTTGGACACAGTCTAAGCAGTGCACATAATCTCTGAAATTGTGTGCCTCATTCATGTTCAATGCAAAACTAAGGTCATCCGCTAACATAAAGATGCAAAACTAATAGGGTGTTTGGTTTGAGGAATCAAACCATCTAGATTGAGATGGTGAGTCATAGGTTCATTCCTCAAATTTGGTGGGATGACTTCAATTCTCATATTAGTACTAAGTAACTAACTATGCAGAATGAGGTGGTGATGAATCAACTCATTCTATTCCACAAAATAAACAAAAATAGTGAAGAGTGACAAGATGATAGACTAACTCATTTCTCAAACCAAACACTTCGTAAGGTCGTGTGTTCTGTAGTACAGATACGCGAGGTTTGCAATGCAAGAAAAAAATGTGTCACCGATGTGGACACGCAACACTCAGTAAGGGCTTGTTCGATTAGCTCTCAATCCATGTGGATTGAGTGAGATTGGGTGGGTTTAAATCCCAAGCAAGTCAAACTTCTTCTTAATTTTTTCCAATCTCATCCAATCCATGTGTAATGAAATTAACCGAACAAGCCCTAAAATGGAATGGCAAGGTTCCTAGCATTGCTCCAGCTAACGAAACCGTACGGGATGCCGGAGACGTGGGTAATATGTAACGAAACACTAGGATTCGACCGGTCACAGGAAGCGAAGCCGACTAACTTGCTTTTGGTGCACAAGATCCTACTTGTCAGAACAAGCCCCGATTTTTTTAAAATTTTGCCTAGTGTGCAGCGTGGTGGCACTCGGCACACATTGTCGTACTGGAAGCATGTGAGGAAAATACTCATTTTTACTTTGCCTAGTGTCAGTTCAGGAACTAGGCAATGAGACTCTTTGCCTAGTGTCAGTTCAGGACACTAGGCAAAGAGGCATTTTGCCTAGTGTCTTTTTTTGACACTCGGTAAAATATTCTTTTTTTTCTTTTCTTTTTGCTTCCAAACTTTTTATGATATGTTTCTATAGCACCTAGAACTATACGTCAATTTTGATATTTTTTAAATGTTTAGCTATATTTAGTTAATTTATTTCATTTAATTGAATTTCGTCTGATAATTTAAATTTGAACTGCAAGTCATTCGCATAATGGAAAAATGATACTCATGTTATTTAGTATAATTTGAGACCTTATCCGGTAACATACCAGAGATTTCGAACATCATGTTCATGAAACTTGACCACAAACTTGCGGCCTAGTTGTTTTTAAATTGCATAAAAAGCAAATGAAATCAGAAAATCATGAAACTTGTCGAGATGTCATGATACCATATGTGGAGGCTATGATAAAAAATTGATAATATTTCATAAAAGTTTTTATGTACAATGCTTACAAACCAAAGAATTGAGAGAGAAGTTTAATGATTTAATGTAGAGGCCGACTAGGTGGTAACTATCGTTCGTGTCAAACTTGTATGAAACCTTGTCAACTTTTTATCACAGCCTCCACATATGATATCATGACATCTCGACAAGTTTAATGATTTTATGACTTTGTTTGATTTTTATACAATTAAAAAATAACTGGACCGTAAGTTTGTGGTCATGTTTCGTGAACATGATGTTTAAAATTTATAGTCTGTTACCGGATAAGGACTCAAATTATAATAAATAACAGTTCAAATTAAATGAAATAAATTTAGTAAATATAGCAAAAACTTCAAAAAAATTTACCAAAATTTGACATGTAGTTCTAGGTGCTATAGAAACACATCATAAAAAGTTTGGAAGCAGAAAGAAAAGAAAAAATATTTTACCGAGTGTCAAAATAAGACACTAGGTAAAATGCCTCTTTGCCTAGTGTTCTAGTCTGACACTAGGCAAAGCGACCTTCTTTGCCGAGTGTCGAAGTCAGATACTCGGCAAAGTTAACAGTTGGTGGATGGTGTTAGCTGACAACGATAGGTTATCAAGTGTTTTTCTTTGCCTAGTGTCTGGTACTAGGCAAACTTCCAATTTGCCGAGCGTTTTTTGCCTAGTGTCTGGCACTAGGCAAACTTTCGATTTGCCCAGTGTTTTGCTTTGCCTAGTGGCGGACACTCGGCAAACGACTGATTTACCTAGTGTCTTTCTTTGCCTAGCGTAACACTCGGCAAAAAAGATCTTTGCCTAGTGCCCGTGAATTCGCACTCGGCAAAATATTTAGCGCTAGACAAAGTTTGTCTCTCCCGTAGTGCATGTACTAGACTCCAGCTGAACACATCCACTTTTTTATACCTATACTCTATTTCAAAGTAATTATTTTACTAACAAACTGCTAAATGTTGTTTTTCATAGTTTCAAAGCCTCTATGTATTGTATGCTGGTTGTTTTACTGCCAATATTGAGATGTAGTTAGATTTTATTTGTGCAATCTTACCTTTTCTGAACCATTTATGTCAAAAATTATGTTTACATACACTGTTGTTACTTAGACTCTTATTGTTGCTAGTAATCCTAACAATAAGAGTCCTGGTTCCAAAACTTTTGTGTCCATGGTTACGTTACTTAGTACAAATTTGTCTTGGTTTACAAAACCAATCCCTGTTTTCTTTACATTAGAGTGAACTGCGGTACACATATTACAATACTTTTTCACATACATAACTTGATCCTGTTTTATATTCTAACCGCTGACATGTGTCCAAACGTAGGATAAAATCATGGCTTCCTCAAATAAAACAAATTTAAAGGCTATAATCAAATGCTTAGTGGACTCTACATAGGATGCCAACTTTTCTTTGTGGGATTTAGTCGATCATGCATTAGACCACCTTCATGATGAGGAGATCGTTTCTAGGACTTCGTTAGCAATCAAAGACAAGCTTGTGTTGCTTGAACAAGATGCTCTTGAGGCAAAATTCCAAGCTTTTCAAGAAACAACTATTTACGAGGGAGACGATATCAGTTTATCCCCTCCATCACCGACTACCCCTCCCACACTCCCAAGTGACTCTTCTGATGACGAGTTGTACTACCTAGATGTTAGCGATGACTTCTACCTGACTGACTCTGATAGGTCCACACACATTAGCATCTGAAACTGGTACTAGTTAAGTTGTGAGGTTCACCATCCATTGGACTAGAGTGATAGATGGGTTGCTATGCATCTCACTCCTTTGAAGAATAAAAGACTTAGCTAATTGAAAGTCGCCTAGAGGGGGTGAATAGGCGAAACCTGAAAATTATGAACTTTGAACACACACTTCACCTGGGGTTAGGGTTAGAAATAAATAATAGTGAATTCGGAGTGTGGAAGATAATTCCTCTTGCTATGAGTTGCTCAATCAATGCGGATAACTTTGGGAGCCAACTCAAACCAATATGAGCAAGATAACTTTAGAGAGAGAGGAGAGGGGAGAAACAGATCAAAAGGTGAAGATCAACACAAGTGGACACGACGATTTGTTTCTCGAGGTTAGGTTCCAAAGAACCTACTCCCCGTTGAGGAGGCCACATAGGTCAGGTCAATTTCAACCCTTTCCCTCTCTCAATCGGTCACTTAGACCAGTTGAGTGCTTCTTCTTAATCACACAGGTCACTAAGACCTCGTAAGGATCACCACACAATTAGGTGTCTCTTGCTTGCTTTACAACTCACTTGGAAAGATTAGAATGAGAGGAAGAAAGCACGATTGAGAAAACTAATCAACAAGAGCCACAAAGGAAACACAGATCACACTCTCTCAAGTCACTAAGCACTAATGATCACTTGTCTTAATTGTGGGACTTGGAGAGAATGGAAGCTTTAAATGTGTCTTGGAATGGATTGCTAGCTCTTGTATTGAATGTGAATGAGTGGAGTGCTTGGATGAAGTGAATGGAGGTGGTTGGGGTGGTATTTATAGCCTCCAACCACTTCCTAGCCGTTGCTTCTTTTCTTCCGACCGCGGACGGTCCGCACCCCTGGTCCGAACGGTCCGCCCCTGCACATCAATGGCTGAAATCGCAACGGTCAGTAGTAACGGCTATATCAACGGCTATAGTGTATTTAATGCGTCGTGAGATGTTAGATAAAACAGTCGCGAATGGTCCGTCCGTGCACCCCGAAGGGTCCGTGAGGACGCTAAAAATGCATTTTACCAAACCTGTCACCTTCGGGTTTTCTAGTTTTTCAACGATTGGACGGTCCGCGCCTGAGGCCGGACGGTCCGCGCTTGGTCCCGAATGGTGCTGGCTTCTCCTCTGGACAGCCCGTAGTGTTAACTCTATTTTTGCAATGTTCTTGTCCGAGGCTCACCCAAGTGTCGTGAACGGTCTGCTGCAAGGGCCTGGACGGTCCGCACATAGGTGTTTTTCCAAAAAGCTTCTCCTGTTCGGAATAATCTACAGTATTCCGGATAGTCGACTTAGAATAGTTGTAGATGAACTTATGCACCTGAGAAATGATTAACTAGGCAAACTAGTTAGTCCATAAGGTTTGTGATGGTCGTAAAACACCAAAATCGATTATAGAAAAATTTGAGGCCATTTCCCTTTCACTAATGTGTGTCATTTTTCGAATTATTAGGCAGTTCGGATGGTATTATGTAAGGACCGTGTTTTGTAATATCAGTACTATGTGTCGGCATTTCGAGACCGGGGGGTCCCTTGGGCCGACGAGTGAGTGTCGCCGCGTGCCCCAGCCCAGATGGGTCGAGCGCGAGGGCGAGCGCGAAGGGGGGAGAGCGAGGCGGCCGGAGACCGGCGTGAGAGAGGTGGGAATCCCGCGGCCTTCGTGTTCGTCCCGCGCCCAGGTCGGGTGCGCTTGCAGTAGGGGGTTACAAGCGTCCACGCGGGAGAGGGAAGCGAGCGGCTCCACGCGAGCGCCTGTCTCGTCCTCGTCCCCGCGCGGCCAACCTTTTCTAAGAAGGCCCTGGTCCTTCCTTTTATAGGCGTAAGGAGAGGACTCAGGTGTACAATGGGGGGTGTAGCAGAGTGCTACGTGTCTAGCGGAGGAGAGCTAGCGCCCTAAGTACATGCCGTTGTGGCAGCCGGAGAGATTTTGGCACCCAGCTGGTGTGATGTCGTGGCCGTCGGAGGAGCGATGGAGCCTGGCGGAGGGACAGCTGTCGGAACGGTTGGGTCCTTGCTGACGTCCTCTTGCTTCCGTAAGGGGGCTGAGAGCCGCCGTCGTGATAGGGTACGCGGGGCGCCATCATTGCCTATCTGGCGGAGCTAGCCAGATGGGACGCCGGTCTTGTTCCCAGCGGCCTGAGACAGCTCGGGGTAGGGTGATGATGGCGCCTCCTGTTGACGTGGCTGGCCTGCGCCCTAGGTTGGGCGATGTGGAGGCTCCTCCGAAGCCGAGGTCGAGTCTGTCTTCCGTGGCCGAGGCCGAGTCCGAGCCCCTGGGTCGGGCGAGGCGGAGGTCGTCGGCTGAGGCCAGGGCGGAGTCCGAGCCCTGGGGTCGGGCGAGGCGGAGTTCGTCGTCTTCTGGGACTTAGCCCGAGTCCGAGCCCTGGGTCGGGCGGAGCGGAGTTCGCCGTCTTCCGGGACTTAGCCCGAGTCCGAGCCCTGGGTCGGGCGGAGCGGAGTTCGCCGTCTTCCGGGACTTAGCCCGAGTCCGAGCCCAGGGTCGGGCGAAGCGGAGCATCCTATGGTGCCTTCGGCAGGGCCTGACTACCTGTCAGCGTCGCTCTGTCAAGTGGCACCGCAGTCAGAGTGGCGCAGGCGGCGCTGTCCTTTTGTTAGGCCGGTCAGTGGAGCGGCGAAGTGACGGCGGTCACTTCGGCTCTGTCGGGGGGCACGCGTCAGGATAAAGGTGTCAGGCCACCTTTGCATTGAATGCTCCTGCGATCTGGTCGGTCGGTGCGGCGATTTAGTCAGGGTTGCTTCTTAGCGAAGGCAGGGCCTCGGGTGAGCCGGAGATATGTTCGCCGTTGGAGGGGGGCCTCGGGCGAGACGGAAATCCTCCGGGGTCGGCTGCCCTTGTCCGAGGCTAGGCTCGGGCGAGGCGTGATCGAGTCGCTCGAATGGACTGATCCCTGACTTAATCGCACCCATCAGGCCTTAGCAGCTTTATGCTGATGGGGGTTACCAGCTGAGAATTAGGAGTCTTGAGGGTACCCCTAATTATGGTCCCCGACAGTAGCCCCCGAGCCTCGAAGGGAGTGTTAGCACTCGCTTGGAGGCTTTCATCGCACTTTTTTGCAAGGGGACCAGCATTTCTCGGTTGCATTTTGTTCCGGTGGGTGCGCGCGAGCGCACCCGCCGGGTGTAGCCCCCGAGGCCTCGGAGGAGTGGTTTCACTCCTTCGAGGTCTTAATGCCTTGCGTAATGCTTCGGCTGGTCTGGTTGTTCCCTCATGCGAACTGGTCGTAGCCCGGGTGTACGGTCGGGTCCCAAGTTCTCGGGCTGGTATCGCTGTCAACGGTTCGGCCGGAACCGGGTTTGCGAGAGCAACCCCCGAGCCTCCGCACAGGGCGAGAGGGCGATCAGGGACAGACTCGGCTTTTTTACATATGCCCCTGCGTCGCCTTTCCGCAAGGAGGAGGGGGGAAAGCGCCATGTTGCCCTCGATGGGCGCCGAACATGGTGTCTCCGGTGAGCTGCAAGCGGGTAATCCGAGTGGACGTCCGTGCCCCGTTCGTTAGGGGTCGGCTAGGGGCCCAGAGGCACGCCCAAAAGTACCTGCGGGTGATCTGCCGGACCCGGTCCCCTGGCGACGGGGTCCGAGGGCTCGATGCCTCCCTCTGATGGGATTCCGTTACAAGATCGCTCCCGCTGGTCTCGGAAATGTCCTAGGGTACCTCGGGAGCGCAGCCTGAGCCTTGGTTATGTATCGAACGTACCCATGGTCATCCCTCGCTCGGCGTCTAGGGCGGCTGTGAACCCTTCGGGGGCCAGCCTTCGAACCCCTGATCAGTAATGGGCGCGTAGCCCGAGTAGCCTGAGGCGGCCGTGGAACCCTTCCGAGGGGCCGGCCTTCGAACCTCTGACCAGTAGTGGGTGTAGGGCCCACGCGATCTGAGGCGGCTGTCGAACCCTTCCGGAGGGCCAGCCTTCGAACCTCTGATCAGTAGGGAGGCTCAGAGCCTGGTTCCTTCACAGGGAAGGATCCTTTTCGGGGTATCCCCCTTTCCCGGTCCCTGTTGCAAGAGAGAGAAAGAGGAAAAAGGATACGAAATCGAACGACGCGGCGTACCTTTACTGACGCGGTCATTATGGCGAAGGCGAAGCGTCGCCCGCTTCTCCTGCCTGAGGCGCCGCCTGTCCCGCCGCGGAGTTAATGCGACGGGGCGAGTGGTTGGCGGGGCGACCGTTGCGCGTGCGTGAGCCGTCCGGGGAACGGCTGTTTCGCTTTTGCGTTTTCGAATCCCGCGTCCGGTCCGGGCGAAACGTTTGAACCGGTCTCGCCTTGGTCTTTATATACCCGGGAGAGGGTCTGGTGACGGTTCTTTGCTCCGCTTCCTGCCTCCCTCTTAGGTTTTTGCAACCCGAGAGACTTAGCCAGAGAAGAGGAAACCGCCCTTCCTGCCCCTTGCGCCGCCATCCCTTCCGCTCGGTGATGGCTGACCGGGTGACCATCATCTCGCCGCGCGATCCATGGCCTTTTCCACGGTGACGGCGAGTGATCTGGAGGATCTGGTCGGCGAGGGTTTACTTCGCCCTCTCACCGATGAGCAGCGACCGGAATGGATTCCTCCCATGGGCGGAGCCGCTCCGTCCCCACCGCCGGGGTACATCATGAGCTTCGTCTCCTTCCACGAGCGGGGATTCGGTGTGCCGGCGGGCCGCTTTATGCGGGCGATCCTGCACCACTACGGGGTGGAGTTGCACAACCTCACCCCCAACTCCATCTCGCAGGCCGCCATCTTCGTAGCGGTGTGCGAGGGGTACTTGGGGATCGCCCCCCATTGGGATTTGTGGACCCATCTCTTTTTCGCGGAGCTTTTTGCCTCGCCGACGAAGGAGAGGAAAGTCCGCGCAGCAGTGCGGGCCGGCGGCTGCACCCTCCTGCTGAGGCAGTCGCGGGCGTCGCTGTATATTCCTGCCATCCTCGCGTCCTCGAACAAGGGGTGGCAGCGCCGGTGGTTCTACCTCCGGAATGACGGCGAGTTGCTCCCGCCGTTCTCCTAGCGGGTAGTCACCACTGCCACCGACGCTTGGCGCCACGGGACCCCGCACGAAAGACAGAAGATCCTCGAACCCCTTCTCCAGGCCTTGGAGGCGTTGCGGAAGGGGGGACTCACCGCTGCGGGAGTGATTGCCGCCATCCATCGTCGGAGGGTGCTTCCCTTGGCGGAGCGACGGCTGTTGCTTTGGGAGATGACACCGGAGGCTGACTTGGAGGGCTCGCGGATGTCCTCTGATCCTCTTCCCTTCGACGCCCTCCACGGGCGGGTGTCCGTCGCGTTGGGGAAGCCAGACCCCACCGCCTTCTCCCAGCTTTTGATGCGCCCAGACCAAGGGTGTGTGACTCTGGTGAGTGCCCGCTTCTTCCTTCCTCTTGCATCGGGTTGCTCCTGGTTCTTACGGTTGGGGTTTTCCCCCTTCTTCAGGAGGTGGGGTGGCATAAGCCTTCCCTGCCACGGGTCCCGCAGGATGCGGTGTACCGAGCAGCGCGGCGGGTCGCCGCGGAGGAGGAGAAGAAGAAGAAGGACACGGAGAAGGCCCGGGCCCGCGAGTGGAGGCGGGCTCGAGACGCCTTGGAGAAGCTTTGTCGCTGGCAGGAGAGGGAGGGGCTCCCGAGGGAGCCGTCGCCGGAAACGCCCGACGACGACGACGATGATGAAGATGATGACGAGGAGGACGACATGGCCGCCCGCCTCGGCCTCGGCCCCGGCTTGGGGTTTGGCCAGGAGCCGTCAGACCAGCCCCTGAGCGGGCTGATGCCGTCAGTCCCCAGGGTCGGGACGCCGAGGTCCCGGCCTGAGGGGCGAGGGCAATCCGAGAGGGTATCGGACCCCTCGGCTGGAAGAGCTGAGGCGACCCCGGGGATTCAGGCCGGAGCGTCTGCTCCCCGAGAGCCGCCGCCCGCGCCGGCAGCGCAGGGGAGCGACCCCCAGGTCGCCGTGACAGCGCCTGGGCAGTCCGCCCCCCGGGCGTCCAGGGCGTTCAAAGCAAGGGTGGTGCCGAAGCTTCCGGCGAAGCGGACCTCGGCGGCGGTTCCGGGGGTCGAGATCCAAGAGACTTCCCCCCAGGCACGGTTGATCATGGCCCGAAGCGGGTAAGTATCTCGGAATGTCTTCGTCCTGGCTTTTCATTCATATGTCCCGGCCGTGATTTTCCTTTTTCCCTCAGCAAGCGGAGCCATGGCCTGACCGACCTGGCACCCCGGAAGGCCCTTAAGACGGTGCCGGCTTGCGTGGCCAGCGCCGCTCCAGGCCTTGTCGTCCAGCCGACCTTCTCGCAAGGTGTTCCACCGCAGGGGGCTCAGGCGGCACCGGTTGCCGTGGAGCGGGTTCCCGAGGCTGGCTCGTCTGCCGAGGCGGCCATTGTGATAGGGGAGGCGGCTGACGCTGACGTGGTCCCGAGCCCACCGGACGTGTCGGCCATGCCGGCGCCTGCCGCTACTGAAGTCGCCGCCGTCCCAGTCGGAGAGCGACCGGTTGCTGCCGACGTTGAGACGGCTGATGCGTCGGCGCTTGGTGCCTCGGAAGAGGGGGGCGTGGAGACGCGATCCGTCCCGTCGGGCGGCATCCTCGTCGCTGTGCGGTAGAGCTCCGAGGGCCGGCGCCAGTTGCTCCGGTTCCGGACCCATGAGGCCTCGGACCCCGTCTTCGTTCTCGATGATGAACGGGAGGACCAGTCCTGGGATGAGCTCCGCGAGTGTGCTGAAGCAACGGTGGGGTCGCTCCGGTCGTCGCTGGAGGTTTTCTGCAGGGACGTCCCCAAAATCCTCCAGGTAACGGTTTCAGGCATACCTTTTCTCTTCTGTGACCGAGGCGTTCTTCGTGACGCCCCGCTTCCTTCCCTCAGGATCTGACGGATTGGAGCGCCGCCAAGTCGTCGTTCATCCGCCGCGAGGTCGACGTCTGGGGCTCGCTGCGATCCCTGAGGACCTCGCTCGCCGGGGCTACTGCGCGCCTTTCTCAGCTGGGCGCCGAGGTAGCGGACCTCCAGTTGCTCTGCACCGACCTGAGAGCCGAGGCGGCAGCGGCGCGCGCAGAAGCGCAACGGCAGCGGTCGGAGTTCGACCGGGTCGTCGACGAGCGGGACCAATCTCGGGGCCGGGCTGCCGAGGCCGAAAGCCGGGCCAAAACCCTTGCAGCCGACTTAGCCGTAGCCCAGGTCGCAGCCTCGGAGCAGCGTGCCCGAGCCGGAGGTACGCCTTGGCCACCCTTGGTTTTCGTTCATGTTTGTTTCCTCTGCTTGTGTTTGAGATCTTTCTTCTGGCTGTTCGCAGAGCTCGAGTCCGCCCTTGATGAGTCCGCCAAGGCGCTTGCCGAGGCGCTTGCTGGGGCGGCCGAGCAGAGGGAGGCCGACCACGCGGCCATGTCCGAAGCCGTCTCGGACGTTTACCGGATCCTTGGCTCCGGCGACGTCCCCTCAGGAAGCTCCCCTCAAAGTCGCCTTCAAGTCTTGGGCGATCATGTGCGCGGCAGACTCCGCGAGGCGCTACACCACGGCGTCAGGCGGGCCTTCGCCGTGCTCGCTTCCCACTACGTTGTGGACCTGGAGCGGGTTAGCGAGGTGTATTGCCTTCCCGACGAAGATGAAGCCGCCCTGGCAGAAGTCCAGAGGCTCGATGCGGCCGCCGCGGGTCCGAGCGCAGTGCTGGCGACCACCTTTGAGGCGGAGATCCTCCCACCTGCGCCGTCGCCGGAAGCCGAGATGGACTTTGCCGAAGGTGGGGACGGAGCTGAAGGCGCGGCTCCTTCCCAAGGCGACGCCTAACTTTGTTGGAACAGTCTCTGTTGGATGCGCGAGTGTCTTTCTGCGGCCGCTGAGGCCTGAACACTTTGTTACCGTTGCATGAAGTCGTACTCCTTTTCCTTTTATTTTGCTTGTCCGGCCTCGCCTGTTAGTAGCAGGGTGGCTTCCCCAAGTAGGGGTCACTTTTCATGGCGGGTGACGAGTGAGGTGTCCCTAACCCGGAGGCATGGGAGTCCCTCGGCTCAGTCGGCCTTGCCACTTACATGCATCCACATTCGCTCCTTGGGGTCCTGCTTCTGACATAGCCGGGGGAACGCAAAAGCCTTTTTGATTGAAAATTTTGGACACGGAGAGGTTCCCCAATCTTGACGCAGAGGGGTTCCCCCCTTTTTAGCCCCCGAGGGAGGGTCAGGCTCTGCCGAGGCGAGGCTGACCCTTCCTTGACGACTAAGACTTGCGTGGGAGCGAGGTATACAAACAACTTGAAAACATCTTAAGGGTAGAAGCGACGTAGCTGTAGAAGCGACGTAGCTGTTGGATGTTCCAAGCGTTGTCGTAGACCTCGCCTTGACTGTTGGCCAGCTTGTGCGTTCCGAGCTTCAGAACTTTGGCGATGACAAGCGGTCCTTCCCGGGGGTTTGTGTAGCCCTCGGGTGCCCCCAACAAGGGCTCGGGGTGCTGTGCGATGGTCGCGATCTTCTCCGGGTGGGCTTCGATGCCCTGCCTGGAGATGATGAACCCCAAGACCAGGATTGAGCTTGGCGCCTTTCGCCTCTTTGATGGACCCCGCCGCCATTAGCTTGCGGATCTCCTCGCCTATGGTTCTGCGCTCCTTCCCGTCGAACCGGCACAGAGGTTGCTTGTTGGGTCGGGCTCCGGCCCGAATATCCAGCGAGTGCTTGGCGATATCCCTCGGTATGTCGGGCATGTCCGAGGGACTCCACGCATAGACGTCGGCGTCTGCGCGGAGAAGGTCGACGAGCACTGGTTCCTATTTGGGGTTGAGCTCGGAGCCGATTCGGATCTGCTTGGAGGTGTCGCTGCTGGGGTCGAGGGGGACGGCCTTAACCGTCTCTACTGGCTCGAAGTTGCCGGCATGACGCTTCACGTCTGGCACCTCCTTAGAGAGGTTTTCCAAGTCGGCGATGAGGGCCTCGGACTCGGCGAGGGCCTCGGCGTACTCCATGCACTCCACATCGCATTCGAACGCGTGTTTGTACGTGGGGCCGACGGTGATGACCCCGCTGGGGCCCGACATCTTGAGCTTCAGGTAGGTGTAGTTGGGGACGGCCATGAACTTCGCGTAGCATGACCTTCCCAGTACCGCGTGGTAGGTTCCTCGGAACCCGACCACCTCGAACGTCAGAGTCTCCCTTCGGAAGTTGGAGGGTGTTCCGAAGCAGACGGGAAGGTCGAGTCGTCCGAGGGGCTGGACGCGCTTCCCGGGAATGATCCCATGGAAGGGCGCAGCGCCTGCTCGGACGGAGGACAGATCAACACGCAGGAGCCTGAGGGTCTCGGCGTAGATGATGTTTAGGCTGCTGCCTCCGTCCATAAGGACCTTGGTGAGCCTAACGTCGCCGATGACGGGGTCGACGACGAGCCGGTATTTCCCCGGGCTCGGCACGCGGTCAGGGTATTCGGCTTGGTCGAAGGTGATGGGCTTGTTGGACCAGTCTAGGTAGACTGGCGCCGCCACCTTCACCGAGCAGACCTCCCGGCGCTCTTGTTTGCGGTGCCGAGCCGAGGCATTCGCCGCTTGCCCACCGTAGATCATGAAGCAGTCGCGGACCTCGAGGAACTCTCCTGCTTGGTGATCTTCCTTCTTGTCATCGTCGCGGGCCCTGCCACCCTCCGCGGGCGGCCCGACCCTGTGGAAGTGGCGCCGAAGCATGACACACTCCTCAAGGGTGTGCTTGACGGGCCCCTGGTGATAGGGGCACGACTCCTTGAGCATCTTGTCGAAGAGGTTGGCACCTCCGGGGGGTTTCCGAGGGTTCTTGTACTCGGCGGCGGCGACAAGGTCTGCGTCGGCGGCATCGCGTTTCGCTTGCGACTTCTTCTTGCCTTTCTTCTTGGCGCCGCGCTGAGTAGACGCCTCGGGAGCATCTTCCGATGGGCGGCCCTGGGGCTGCTTGTCCTTTCGGAAGATAGCCTCGACCGCCTCCTGGCCGGAGGCGAACTTGGTGGCGATGTCCATCAGCTCGCTCGCTCTGGTGGGGGTCTTGCGACCCAACTTGCTCACCAGGTCGCGGCAGGTGGTGCCGGCGAGGAACGCGCCGATGACATCCGAGTCGGTGATGTTGGGCAGCTCGGTGCGCTGCTTCGAGAATCGCCGGATGTAGTCCCGGAGAGACTCTCCCGGCTGCTGCCGGCAGCTTCGGAGGTCCCAGGAATTCCCGGGGCGCACGTACGTGCCCTGGAAATTGCCAGCGAAAGCTTGGACTAGGTCGTCCCAGTTGGAGATCTGCCCCGGAGGCAGGTGCTCCAACCAGGCGCGAGCGGTGTCAGAGAGGAACAGGGAGAGGTTGCAGATGATGAGGTTGTCATCGTCCGTTCCACCCAGTTGGCAGGCCAGGCGGTAGTCCGTGAGCCACAGTTTCGGTCTCGTCTCCCCTGAGTACTTTGTGATAGTAGTCGGGGGTCGGAACCGGGTCGGGAACGGTGCCCATCGGATGGTCCGGCTGAAGGCCTGCGGACCGGGTGGCTCGGGCGAGGGACTCCGATCCTCCCCGCTGTCGTAGCGTCCCCCACGCCTGGGGTGGTAGCCTCGGCGCACCCTCTCGTCGAGGTGGGCCCGACGGTCGCGGTGATGGTGCTCGTTGCCGAGGCGGCCCGGGGCCGCAGGCGCGGTGTTGCGCGTGCGCCCGGTGTAGACCGAGGCTTCCCGCATGAATCGGGAAGTCGCGACATGAGGTTCCGAGGGGTACCCCTGCCTTCGGGAGGCAGAGCTCTCGGCCCGTCGGACCGCGGCGCCTTCCAGGAGATTCTTGAGCTCCCCCTGGATTCGCCGACCCTCGGTGGTTGATGGCTCCGGCATCGCGCGGAGAAGCATCGCTGCTGCAGCCAGGTTCTGGCCAACCCCACTAGATGCGGGTGGTGGCCTGACCCTGACGTCGTCGGCGACGCGGTGCTGGAAGCCCTGGGGCAGATGACGTATTTCTCCGGCCGGGGGTTGGCCCGCCCATGCCTGCCCGACGTCCCGGTGGATTGGCTCAAGCGCTCCTGCTCCCTCGTCGAGCCGGGCCTGCACCCCGCGGATTTGCTCGAGCTGTGGGTCATGGCCCTCTGCCTTTACGGGGACCACAGCTAGCTCCCGTGGGACGTCAACGCGGGGCACCGGCCTAGGGAGATCACCGTCCTCCGACATGCCGAGATGATTGCCTTCAGAGGGACCCCCTAGATCGACGTGGAAACATTCGCGGCTTGGGCCGCAGTCCTCATCGTCGAGGCTGCGGCTGCCGTCGGAACAGTCGGAGAGGCAGTAGTCACATGCGGTCATGAAGTCCCGCAAGGCACTGGGGTTGCCAAGTCCAGAGAAATCCCAACAGATGCTGGGGTCGTCGTCTTCCTCGGACCCAGAGGGCCCGTAGGTCGAGACGTCCGTCAACCGGTCCCAAGGTGACCGCATGCGAAACCCCAAAGGGTTTGGACTCGCCCCTACGAGAGCGCCCGCCAAAGCGAGGTCGCTAGGCGGGTTGAGGCTGAATCCAAATGACGTGGGATGGGAATCAGTCGGTACCTCTTGGTCGACGAGCGGCGATAAAATCACGTCGGGGACTGACTGCACCGTCGTCTCAGGTACGAGGGCGACGTCCAGCAAGATTTTCGCAAGCGCGCTGGCGTTGTCTGCTTGCTCGGGATTGGCGTGTCGCGGGGAGACGGCGCTCGTCTTCGTCTCAAACGCGAAGTCGATACCCGGTGCGCCCCCCGTTGGGGTGCCGGCGCCGTCGACTTGCTCGACAGCCGACGAGGCGCTGCCTCCTGCTTGGCCTTGGTTGCCCTGCCTTCCCCTCCGTCGGCGGGGAAGAGGGCGGGATGAGCTCGAAGGTTGTTCTTCCACCACGCGGGGAAGACGTCGTCGATTCTGCCGCCGGCGGGCGGGCTGTCGGCCGCCATTGTCGCTGTCGCGCGGCGGTGGAAGGAGTATCATGTCGTAGCTGCCATCGAAGGACATGAACTCAAGACTCCCGAAACGGAGCACTGTCCCGGGTTGGAGAGGTTGCTGGAGACTGCCCATCTGGAGCTTGACGGGAAGCTATTCGTCAACACGCAGCAGGCCCCTACCTGGCGCGCTAACTGTCGGCGTTTCGAGACCGGGGGGTCCCTTGGGCCGACGAGTGAGTGTCGCCGCGTGCCCCAGCCCAGATGGGTCGAGCGCGAGGGCGAGCGCGAAGGGGGGAGAGCGAGGCGGCCGGAGACCGGCGTGAGAGAGGTGGGAATCCCGCGGCCTTCGTGTTTGTCCCGCGCCCAGGTCGGGTGCGCTTGCAGTAGGGGGTTACAAGCGTCCACGCGGGAGAGGGAAGCGAGCGGCTCCACGCGAGCGCCTGTCTCGTCCTCGTCCCTGCGCGGCCAACCTTTTCTAAGAAGGCCCTGGTCCTTCCTTTTATAGGCGTAAGGAGAGGACTCAGGTGTACAATGGGGGGTGTAGTAGAGTGCTACGTGTCTAGCGGAGGAGAGCTAGCGCCCTAAGTACATGCCGTTGTGGCAGACGGAGAGATTTTGGCACCCAGCTGGTGTGATGTCGTGGCCGTCGGAGGAGCGATGGAGCCTGGCGGAGGGACAGATGTCGGAGCGGTTGGGTCCTTGCTGACGTCCTCTTGCTTCCGTAAGGGGGCTGAGAGCCGCCGTCGTCACAGGGTACGCGGGGCGCCATCATTGCCTATCTGGCGGAGCTAGCCAGATGGGACACCGGTCTTGTTCCCTGCGGCCTGAGTCAGCTCGGGGTAGGGTGATGATGGCGCCTCCTGTTGACGTGGCTGGCCTGCGCCCTAGGTTGGGCGATGTGGAGGCTCCTCCGAAGCCGAGGTCGAGTCTATCTTCCGTGGCCGAGGCCGAGTCCGAGCCCCTGGGTCAGGCGAGGCGGAGGTCGTCGGCTGAGGCCAGGGCAGAGTCCGAGCCCTGGGGTCGGGCGAGGCGGAGTTCGTCGTCTTCTGGGACTTAGCCCGAGTCCGAGCCCTGGGTCGGGCGGAGCGGAGTTCGCCGTCTTCCGGGACTTAGCCCGAGTCCGAGCCCTGTGTCGGGCGGAGCGGAGTTCGCCGTCTTCTGGGACTTAGCCCGAGTCCGAGCCCTGGGTCGGGCGGAGCGGAGTTCGCCGTCTTCCGGGACTTAGCCCGAGTCCGAGCCCTGGGTCGGGCGGAGCGGAGTTCGCCGTCTTCCGGGACTTAGCCCGAGTCCGAGCTCTGGGTCGGGCGAAGCGGAGCTTCCTATGGTGCCTTCGGCAGGGCCTGACTGCCTGTCAGCCTCGCTCTATCAAGTGGCACCGCAGTCGGAGTGGCGCAGGCGGCGCTGTCCTTCTGTCAGGCCGGTCAGTGGAGCGTCGAAGTGACGGCGGTCACTTCGGCTCTCCCGGGGGGCGCGCGTCAGGATAAAGGTGTCAGGCCACCTTTGCATTGAATGCTCCTGCGATCTGGTCGGTCGGTGCGGCGATTTAGTCAGGGTTGCTTCTTAGCGAAGGCAGGGCCTCGGGCGAGCCGGAGATATGTTCGCCGTTGGAGGGGGGCCTCGGGCGAGACGGAAATCCTCCGGGGTCGGCTGCCCTTGTCCGAGGCTAGGCTCGGGCGAGGTGTGATCGAGTCGCTCGAATGGACTGATCCCTGACTTAATCGCACCCATCAGGCCTTAGCAGCTTTATGCTGATGGGGGTTACCAGCTGAGAATTAGGAGTCTTGAGGGTACCCCTAATTATGGTCCCCGACACTATGTGTTGTTATTGAACTAGAATGTTGTCATGAAGCATCAATGAATGTAAGAAGTCGTTGCTTGTTTCATAATTTTACTTTCTCGGTGATTAATCATTGACATATCCATATATGTATTTATGATGGTTTTTACTTCATGTTATCCCATGTGAACTATGAATAGAATGGACCCAACAAACAATGACACAAATGCTCGCCCTGCGGGAAACTATGCATGTGGCCAGGAATTTTCCATGCAACCACCGCTATGGCCTAGGGAATTCATTCAGCAGCAACCTGTTGATTCCAGCTATATGAGAAACATTCCTTTTCCAAATCCATCGTAAGGTCCAACCATAATGTGGGCTTTAATTCAAACTGGAAACACAAGTTCCCAATCCACCATGATCCCAGCAACACGATCTACTCATTATTGGACACCTTATATGAACCTTGTCAATAATCCATTTCCATCTATTCATGCAAATCTAATTGCTGACTCGGTGCCTGCTTCCAACACTAGTACACCATTACAGGGTTCTAATAACCTTGCTTCACTTTCTATTAACTTGGAATCAGATGCAGAACACAGTGTACAAGAGATCAATAGCCCCTCCAAAACTCCTACCCCTGTAGCGAAACCAAAGAAAGCCAAGGAACAAAATTTTACTTCTGGCGAAGACATGTTACTTTGCACAACTTGGCTGCAAAGGAAGGAGGGACTTTGGGTTCATATAGAAAAATGTACGATGAACAAAGGGGTCAGTACCCTTGCAGACTAAATAGAGCCTTTAGCATTCGGTGGGACAAAATAAGGGCAGAAGTTGGGAAGTTCTCATGTTACTACACCAGAGTTTTCCGAGAGAACTAAAGTGGGTTGACGGACGATGGTAAGGTAAATTATGTGCATTGTTAGTACTAACTATTTTGAGTTGTGCAACACATAATACTGAACAAGTTGAATTCATACACTATGTCATTTTGTTATAGACTTCGAAGGCTACCACTTTGTTTGCACATGAGAAGAACAAATCCTTCCATTTCATGCATTGCTAGCATAAGCTCAAGGCTGAACCCAAATGGCGGAGCATTTGTCAAGGAACTTCATTCAGAGGATTACATGGCACAATAATGGGATCAAGTTCTGATCCATCTTTTGGTGTGGATGAGATGGATAGTGGTTCAGCAGGTTTGACAGGTAAAAGGCCACTAAAAGGGAAATAGGCTTACACCTTTTCCTAATTAATTTTGGTGGTTGAATTGCCCAACACAAATAATTGGACTAACTAGTTTGCTCTAGACTATAAGTTTTACAGGTGCCAAAGGTTCACAATAAACCAATAAAAAGACCAAGAAAGGGTTCAAACAAAGAGAGCAAAAGACAACTGAAGTGTGCCCTGGTCTGGCGCACCGGACTGTCCGGTGTGCCACCGGACAGTGTCCGGTGCACCACCAGACAGTGTTCAGTGTACCAGGGACTCCAACTCCGAACTGCTCACCTTCGGGAATTCTGGGAGCCTCTCCGCTATAATTCACCGGACTGTCCAGTGTAGCACCGGACTGTCCGGTGTGCCAGCGGAGCAACGGCTACTACAGCGCCAATGGTCGTCTGCCAGAGCAGTTAATGTGCTACAGTGCGCGCAGAAGTCAGAGCACGCGCCAAATGGCGCACCGGACTGTCCGGTGGCCCAGAAGACAGAAGCTCCAACGGTCGAACCCTAACGGTCGGGTGACGTGGCTGGCGCACCGGACAGTCCGGTGCGCCATGCGACAGCAGCCTCCACCAAACGGCTAGTTTGGTGGTTGGGGCTATAAATACCCCAACCACCCACCATTCATTGTATCCAAGTTTTCAGCCTTCAAACACCTTGCAAGAGCTATAGCATTCAACACAAGACACAATCAAAGAGATCAAATCCTCTCCCAAGTCCAAAGATCATTCCAATCAAATAGTGGCTAGTGAGAGAGAGACTTGTGTTCATTTGAGCTCTTGCGCTTGGATTGCTTTCCTTCTTCCTTCTTTCTTGTGTTCAACTCAACTGTAATCAAGACAAGAGACACCAATTGTGTGGTGGTCCTTGTGGGGACTTAGTGTCCCGTTTGATTGAGAAGAGAAGCTCATTCGGTCTAAGTGACCGTTTGAGAGAGGGAAAGGGTTGAAAGAGACCCGGTCTTTGTGACCACCTCAACGGGGAGTAGGTTTGCAAGAACCGAACCTCGGTAAAACAAATCACGGTGTCATCCACCTTATTTGCTTGTGATTTGTTTTCGCCCTCTCTTTCGGACTCGTTTATATTTCTAACGCTAACCCCGGCTTGTAGTTGTGCTTAAAGTTTGTAAATTTCAGATTCGCCCTATTCACCCCCCTCTAGGCGACTTTCAATTGGTATCAGAACCCGGTGCTTCATTAGAGCCTAACCGCTCAAAGTGATGTCGGGAGCATCCGCCAAGAGGGAGCTCGGGACCGGCGACAAGTCCGCAAGATCGGGGAGAACACACTCAAGGGAGTCCGCCCACAAGCACAAGGAGGAATCCTCTTCCTCCATCAAGTCCCAACGGAAGGGTGACAAGAAGAAGAAGATGAAGAAGGTGGTCTACTACGAGACCGACTCTTCGTCACCCTCCACCTCCGGATCAGAATCGGCATCCGCCACTTCTAAGTGCCATGAGCACAAGAAGTATAGTAAGATGCCCCTTCGCTATCCTCGCATTTCAAAACGCACTCCATTACTTTCCGTCCTATTAGGCAAACCACCTATGTTTGATGGTGAAGATTATTCTATGTGGAGTGATAAAATAAGGCATCACCTAACCTCACTCCACAAAAGTATATGGGATATTGTTGAGTATGGAGCGCAGGTACCAAAGGAAGGGGACAAGGATTATGATTCGAAAGAGGTCGAACAAATCCAACACTTCAACTCCCAAGCCACTACTATACTCCTCGCTTCTCTAAGTCGAGAGGAATATAATAAGGTGCAAGGGTTGAAGAGCGCAAAGGAGATTTGGGACGTGCTCAAGACCGCACACGAAGGAGACGAGGTGACCAAGATCACCAAGAGGGAAACAATCGAGGGGGAGCTCGGTCGGTTCATGCTTCACCAAGGGGAGGAGCCACAAGAAATGTACAACCGGCTCAAGACCTTGGTGAACCAAGTGCGCAACCTCGGGAGCACCAAATGGGATGACCATGAGATGGTCAAGGTTATTCTAAGATCACTTGTATTTCTTAAACCCACTCAAGTTCAATTAATTCGTGGTGATCCTAGATACAAGCTAATGTCTCCTGAGGAAGTGATAGGAAAATTTGTGAGCTTTGAGTTGATGATCAAAGGCTCCAAGAAAATCATCGAGCAAGGCGCCTCCTCCACACCCGATGTACAACCCATTGCATTCAAGGCAACAGAGGAGAAGAAAGAAGACTCTACACCTAGTAGGGTCCCCATCGACGCCTCCAAGCTCGACAATGAGGAAATGGTGCTCATCATCAAGAGCTTTCGCCAAATCCTCAAGCAAAGGAGGGGGAAGGACTACAAGCCCCGCTCCAAGAAAGTTTGCTACAAGTGTGGTAAGCCCGGTCATTTTATTGCAAAATGTCCTTTATCAAGTGATAGTGACAGGGGCGACGACAAGAAGGGAAAGAGAAGAGAAAAGAAGAGGTACTACAAGAAGAAGGGCGGCGATGCCCATGTTTGCCGGGAGTGGGACTCCGATGAGAGCTCCACCGACTCCTCCTCCGACGAGGACGCCGCCAACATCGCCGTCAACAAAGGGCTCCTCTTCCCCAATGTCGGCCACAAATGCCTCATGGCAAAGGACGGCAAGAAGAAGAAGGTAAAATCAAGATCCTCAACTAAATATGCAACATCTAGCGATGAGGCTAATTCTTGTGATGATGAGGATGACTTGTTTACTCTTTTGCCAACTTAAACATGCAACAAAAGGGAAAATTAAATGAATTAATTAGCACTATTCATGATAAGGATGAACTCTTGGATAGCCAAGAGGATTTTCTAATTAAAGAAAACAAGAAGCATGTTAAAATTAAAAATGCTTATGCCTTAGAGGTAGAAAAATGTGAAAAATTATCTAAAGAGCTAAGCACTTGCCATGATGTTATTTCCAACCTTAGAAGTGAAAATGCCAAATTAATTGCTAAGGTTGAGAAATCAAATGTTTGTGATAATTCAATTGATAATCTTAGAAATGATAATGCTAGTTCAATTGCTAAGATTGAAAAATTGAATGCCTCTCTTACTATCCTTAGAAATGAGAATGAAAAATTAATTGCTAAGGCTAAGGAATTAGATGTTTGCAATATTTCTATTTCTAATCTTAGAGATGAGAATGTCATTTTACATGCTAAAATTGTTGAACTAAATTCTTGCAAACCCTCTACATCTACCGTTGAGCATGTTACTATTTGCACTAGATGTAGAGATGTTAACATTGACGCTATTCATGATCACATTGCTATGATTAAACAACAAAATGATCATATAGCAAAATTAGATGCTAAAATTGCCGAGCATGAACTAGAAAATGAGAAGTTTAAATTTGCTCGTAGTATGCTCTATAGTGGGAGACGCCCTGGCATTAAGGATGGCATCGGCTTCCAACAGGGAGGCAATGTCAAACTTAATGCCCCTCCTAAAAGATTATCTAACTTTGTTAAGGGCAAATCTCCCATGCCTCAGGATAACGAGGGTTACATTTTATACCCTGCCGGTTATCCCGAGCACAAAATTAGGAGAATTCACTTTAGGAAGTCTCACTCTGGCCCTAATCATGCTTTTATGTATAAGAGTGAGGCATCTAGTTCTAGGCGTTCTACACATGTTAAAATGCCTAAGAAGAAAACTCCTATTGCATCAAATGAACCTAATGTATCATTTAAAACTTTTGATGCTTCTTATGTGCTCACTAACAAATCAGGTAAAGTAGTTGCCAAATATGTTGGGGGCAAACACAAGGGCTCCAAGACTTGTGTTTGGGTACCCAAGGTGCTTGTTTGTAATGTGAAAGGACCCAAGACCGTTTGGGTACGTAACAACAAGGCCTAAAATGGTTTTGTAGGTTTATGCATCCGGGGGCTCAAGTTGGATCATCGACAGCGGGTGCACAAACCACATGACAGGGGAGAAGAAAATGTTCTCCTCCTACGAGAAAAACCAAGATCCTCAACGAGCTATCACATTCGGGGATGGAAATCAAGGTTTGGTCAAAGGATTGGGTAAAATTGCTATATCACCTGACCATTCTATTTCCAATGTTTTTCTTGTAGATTCTTTAGATTATAACTTGCTTTTAGTTTCACAATTATGTAAAATGGGTTACAACTGTCTTTTTACGGATATTGGTGTTACTGTCTTTAGAAGAAGTGATGATTCAGTAGCATTTAAGGGAGTGTTAGAGGGTTAGCTATACTTAGTTGATTTTAATAGAGCTGAACTCGACACTTGCTTAATTGCTAAGACTAACATGGGTTGGCTCTGGCACCGCCGACTAGCCCATGTTGGGATGGAGAATCTTCATAAGCTTCTAAAGGGAGAGCACATTTTGGGACTAACAAATGTTCATTTTGAGAAAGACAGGGTTTGTAGCGCATGTCAGGCAGGGAAGCAAGTTGGTGTTCATCATCCACACAAGAACATCATGATGACCGACAGGCCGCTTGAGCTACTCCACATGGACCTATTCGGCCCGATAGCTTACATAAGCATCGGCGGGAGTAAGTATTGTCTTGTAATAGTGGATGATTATTCTTTCTTCACTTGGGTGTTATTTTTGCAGGAAAAATCTCATACCCAAGAGACCTTAAAGGGATTCTTGAGACGGGCTCAAAATGAGTTTGGCTTAAGGATCAAAAAGATTAGAAGCAACAACGGGACGGAGTTCAAGAACTCACAAATCGAAAGCTTCCTTGAGGAGGAGGGCATCAAGCATGAGTTCTCTAGATGGGACGCCACCAGGACCGCTAGCTTCGAGGTGCTAGTCTCGCCCCATTCGCCCAGCTCGGCCGGCTGGGCGGTGGGTCTCAGCAGCTGTCTTTCGAAGACGCCCTCGGGCACGGGTGCCCAAGTTCATGCCCTCACGGAGAGGTCATCTGCCGCCGAGTTATCAGCCCAAGGAACATGTTGCAGTTCCAGGGCAGTGAAGTCCTTTTCCAACTTCCTCACGTGAAGTAGGTACGCTGTGAGCCTAGGCTCGTTGCAGCTACACTCCCTGCGGACTTGCTTGATGATCAGCTAGGAGTCCCCCTTCACTATCCCTAGAGATAGGGCCGCCGATAAGCCGAAGATCAGTGCTTCGTACTCCGCCATGTTGTTGGTGGCCTTGAACTCAAGGTGCACCATGTACTTCACTTGATCTCCGCTTGGGTCGATGAGGACCACTCCAGCTCCGCCGACTTGCTGACGGGCGGATCTGTCGAAGAAGAGCGTCCAGTGGGGCTGGGTGAAGACTGGACCCCTGGGCTTCGCAGGCGTGGGGTCCGAACCGGGATCCGGACCCCCAGGAGCGTTTGGGGGAGGCGTCCACTCCAGGATGAAGTCAGCCAGGACCTGACTCTTGATGGCGTGGCGAGGCTGGAAGTCCAGCTGGAACTCAGCGAGCTCTGCGGCCCACTTGGCGATGTTGCCTGTGGCGTTAGAGTTGTGGAGGATGGCCCTCAACGGAAAGGAGGTCACCACCACAACCCTGTGTGCCTGGAAATAGTGGTGCAGCTTCCTGGACGCAACCAACACAACATAGAGAAGTTTGTGCGTCTCAAGGTTCCTGGTCTTCACCTCGTGGAGGACCTCGCTGACGTAGTAGACCGGTCTCTGAACGGTCCGGACCCCGGCAGCTGGTCCTGAGTCCTCGAGTTCTTGGCCTTCTTGTGTCGTCCTTTCAACGACCAGCACCATGCTCACCACTTCTGCAGCTGCCGCGATGTACAGATACAACGGCTCCCCAGGCTCTAGGGCTACCAGTATTAGTAGGGACACCAGGTGCTGCTTCAACTCCTGGAAGGCTTGTTTCGCCTCTTCGGTCCAATAGAATGGGCCAAACTTCCACAACAGCTTAAAGAAGGGTAGCACCCTCTCAGCCAGCCTTGAAATGAAGCGGCTAAGGGCGGCTAATGACCCCGTAAGCTTCTGGACGTCCTTGTTACGGGCTGGAGGTCTCATTGCCTCAATCGCCTTGATCTTCTCCGGGTTTGCTTCAATGCCCCGGTACGAAACCAGGAACCCCAACAGCTACCCTACGGAGACACCAAAGACGCACTTGTCCGGGTTCAGCTTTGTGCAGGTTGCCCGCAGCCTGTCGAAGACCCGGGTTAAGTCTCCCACTAGGGTCGACCCTCTCTTAGTCTTGACCATGATGTCATCAACATATACTTCCACCTTGTCCCTGACCAGGTCCCCAAAAGTCTTACTCATCGCCCGCACAAATGTTGGCAAGGCGTTTTTCAGACCATACGACATAACAACGTAGCAGTAAAGCCCATCCACTGTTACAAAAGCGATATGCTTCCTATCTTCCCTAGACATCTGGATTTGATGGAAACCAGAATAAGCATCTAAGAAAGACAAAAGGTCACACCTGGAGGTAGAATCCACAATTTGATCTATTCGCGGAAGTGGATAGGGGTCCTTGGGACAAGCCTTATTAAGGCTGGTGTAGTCGATGCACATCCAAAGCTTCCCATTCGCCTTGGGGACGATGACTAGATTGGCCAGCCACAATGGATGATGAACCTCTTCGATGAAGCCGGCGTCTAGCAGCTTCCGGACCTCCTTTCGGATGAAGTCCTGCCGCTCGACGGACTGTCTTCGAGGCTTCTGACTCACCGGCTTGGTGTCAGGGTTGATCTTCAGATGGTGCTCGATCACCTCCCTAGGGATCCCAGGCATCTGCGACGGCTCCCATGCGAACACGTCGGCATTTGCCTGGAGGAAGGCGATGAGCACGAGTTCCTATTTCTCCTCCAGATCACCCGCAATGCAAGTGGTCTAGGAGGAACCCGCGTAGAGCTGGACGGCCTTGACAGGGACGTCATCTGCTCTGGATGGCCGCACCTTTGGCACCTTGGTAGGTGCCTTGGTCCCGGAGGTCGAGGGGTTCCTCCCTCCGTCGTCCGGGCGAGCAGCCTCTGCCATCAGGGCGTGCAGTTTCTCCACAGCCGCAAGCGCGGCAGCGCAGTCGCCACGCACGGTGAGGACCCCGGTTGGGGACGACATCTTGAGGACCAAATACTCGTAATGGGCAATGTCCATGAACCGGTACAGGGTCAGCCTACCGATGATGGCATTGAAGGGGAGGTTAACCTCCGCGACATCGAACAGGACGTTCTCCGTGCGGAAGTTCTCCTCGGTCCCAAATGTTACCGGGAGTGCGATGCTCCCAAGGGGGTACACCGATTGCGGGCCCACTGCAGAGAATGGGCGAGAGGGTCCCAGCCGGGACCCTGAGATCTGCAGCTACTTGAATGCGGCATGGCTGATGACGTTGAGGCTGGCCACTCCATCAATCAGAACATGCTGCAGCCGCATGTTGGCAATGACAGGAGCGGTGATGAGCGGTAGTACACCGGCCCCTGCCATGTTGTCGGGGCAGTCGGATGCCCCAAAGGAGATAGTGGTGCTCCTCCACCGCTGATGTGGAGCAGCCTTCGGGACCCTCAGGACCACCGAAAGGACTTCTCGGCGCAGGGACTTGACGTTCCTGCGAGAGGTGAGCTCCTAGCTCCCGTCGTACATGACATTTAGCCTCTTCCGACGGTCGTTGTCGTCACCGGAGTCGGAGTCGCCGGTGAAGACATCCTTCAGGTCCCCCTCTGGTGATTGATACCCGAGGTCCCGTTCTCCCACGTCCACCTCACCGTCGTCGATCTTCTCCTTGCCAGGCCGGCGACGAGGCAGGGAGCCATCATTGGATGACTGCCCACGCCGCTCGTTGACGCGCTTCACGAGTTTGATGATCTCGCGGCACTCGGCAGCACTGTGGCGACTGTTGGGGTGCACAGGGCATGTGCCGCTGTTACCCCCCTGCGGCCGTGGGCGCTTGTTACGCTCATTCTGGCCCCAGTCGCAGCGGCGACGACCGAAGCAGCAGACGACAGCTTCTCGTGGCCACGGTTCTTTTTCTTCTTCTTTTTGTCGTCTTGGGAGACGGCACCCGAGCCACCCGTCTAGGTGACCCCGGACTATGGCGCCGAGTGCCATGCACGGCCCTCAGTGGCTCTGGCACACTTGTCGGCCAGAGTGAAGAGTGTGGAGACAGTCTCCACGTCATGCGTGGCTAACTTCTCCAACATTTTTTCATCACACACTCCCTGGCGGAAAGCAGTGATGATGGAAGCATCTGAAATACGAGGTATGGTGCCTCGTACCTTGGTGAAGCGGGAGATGAAGGTCCAGAGAGTTTCCCCGGGTTCGTGCCTCACTACGTGGAGGTGGGCTTCCATGCCATGCTGCTGATAAGAGCTGGTGAAGTTCGCTATGAACCGCGCGCAGAGCTCTTCCCAGGAGTAGACCGACCCTGGGGTGAGGTTCATGAGCCAAGTCCGGGCTGGCCCAGACAAGGCTACATGGAAATATGTTGCCATCACGGCGGTGTCTCCACCTGCTGTCGTAATGGCGGTGACGTACACCTGCAAGAATTCCGACGGGTTTGACATACTGTCGTACTTTTCCGGCAGGTGCGACCAGAACTTGGATGGCCAAGTTGCCGCGCGGAGATGATCTGCCAGCGCGGCGCAGCCTACGCTGGCCAATGGGACACCCGCTTGGATCCGGGCGCCCATTAGGGTCTATGGTGCTACCGCAGCGAAGTCGTAGTCGAGGTTGCGACCCTCAACATTTTATCGGTGCTCACGCGCCCTGTCCAGAGAGACGCGGGCATTCTCGCCCGCACGCCTACGGCAGAGTTCTGCCTGTAGGTCGTTAGACCTCCCCAGAGAGACTGGGGCCTCCTTTCCCGCACGCCGGCGGTTGAGCTCCACCCGTAAGTCCTCAGACGGTGCGGCCCTCACCGAGGGCGAGCGCACAGATGTCGATGCCTCATGTTGACGCCGGATGACCGAGGCCTGGGCCTGGTTGAGCCAAAGTGCGCCATGCCGAGCAGGTGGTCGACGTCGTCACGCCACTGCTTCATGGCCCCTGGCGAGGCCATGGAGCTAGGAGGGTGGCGCAACAGTTCTCTGGCCGTAGGCAGCGCCCCAGGTGCAGCCCTAGACGCCCTGGATGTCTGCGCGGGAGTGTGCTGTCGCGCAGAGTGCACAGCAACAGCTGCTGCACCAGGCACCGGGAGGTTGGTGGCCCATGGTGTGGAAGAGGCATCCTCCTCCTCCAGCATGAAGTCCTCGGGCATGAAATCTTGGTGCTCGACGATGTGGACCATGATGTCGAGCAGGAAAACAAGCAAAACTTAAAGCCTAGCCCCTACCTGGCGCGCCAAATGTCGAAGAGGAAATCTCCGGCCGGGTGGCGGAATGCACCCACCCTAAATCCTAAGATGAGGAGGGGCCTAAGCGTTTTGCTTGTTAGGTGGAAACGGGAAGAACACAAGAACACACAAAACTTTAGAGTGGTTCAGGCCGCCGGAGCGTAATACCCTACTCCACTGTGTGATGTATTGAGCTTGAGAGCTTGAGAGTCTAAGTGAGCTTGAGCCTAAGTTCGGTCTACCTTGTAACTCCATGTGCCCTCCCTTTTATAGCTCAAGGGGGACACGTACAAGGGTGTTGAGCCCCGACATGTGGGCCCAAGGGCAAAACAAAGGGAATACATATAGAAGTATCCAATGCCAGTGTCGCCTAGAAGATCTCCGAGCGCCATAATGTCCGTAGTCCATATAGTATTAATATCTCGCGGCTGCTTCCTCGGTAACGCGTGAGCCATGATGAGCATAGCGTATGCCGCAGCATGGGCGTACTGCCTGCCAACGGAATGGACAGGCACGCCACCTGCAGGATGGTTTGGTCTCCGCCCGTCAGCGGAGTGGACAGGGCACATTTAATGCTGAGACGGCACATCGCCTGCCAGTGGAGTGACAGGGCTCATTAAATGCTGAGGCGGCACATCACCTGCCAGTTTGGCAGGCGGTGCGCCTTATCCACAATAAATGCAGAGGACACGCGGCCCAGAGGCCTTACGTTAGCCTTCGCCCGCTGGCTTACATCACGGGCAGTGGGCCACGTGGCAGCATCGGGTCTCCGCCTGAGCAGGGAGCAGAAGCGTACACGGTATGGTCCGGACACGTGTCGGCTCTGGACCCCCGCCTGGCCTTGACTAAGGTCTAGGTACTCTTTGTCCCAGAACCCCGGGACCCTGTTGTGAGTGGCCCGGACCCTGCACAGGGGGGTCCAGGACCCGTCCCAGGGGTCCGGGCACGCCCGTGGAGGTTCTGGACCTTACCCGGAGGTCCGGTCCGTATGTATAGGGGTCCGGTACTTCCCATGGGGGTCCGGACCCACTGCTGATGCCTTGGAGCATATCGTCTTTTTTGGCCACATGGCAGCCACGGAGCCGTCCGCGTGGTGGGGTCGGGTGTTGTTTGCCACGCGACTAGAAATAGCCGCGTGGACACCGCGCCTTCATAGTGTAGTAAGGGGTACCCCTGTTTCAGGGTACCGACACTTACTTTGTGCTCTCTTTGTGATCTATGTTGTAAGGGCGAGAGACTCCAAATTGTGGAGATTCCTTGCAATCGGGAAGATACTCTAAAGGAAAAGACTGTGGTATTCAAGTCGATCATTGGATAACTTGAAAGGGGTTGAGTGCAACCCTCATCAATTGGGACGCCACAACGTGGAAGTAGGCAAGTGTTACTTGGCCGAACCACGAGATAAAATTCACGTGGCTCTTGTGTTGCTTTCTCTGTGATTGTTATGTTCACAGAAACTCGCTTCAAAGCTACTTAGTCGCACTAACATCTTAATAACCAAGTTTGTGGCTATTTAGTGTTTGATTTTACAGGATCACCTATTCACCCCCCCCCCCCTCTAGGTGCTCTCAATTGGTATCAGAGTTGTACTCTTCATCTAAGGGACTAACCGCCCGAAGAGATGGATCCTAAGGACAAGGGGATGGTGATTAACGACAAGGAGAAGGAGTCCCTCCTCAACGAGCCAAGAGACGACAAGCCTACCGACTCAGGCTCGAGTCACAAGAAGAGGAACGACAAGAAGAAGAGACGCATCAAGAAGATCATCTACTACGACAGTGATGCATCTTCTTCTTCACCAAGAGACGATGACTCCTCATCCAAGAAAAAGACGGTTAATCAAAACTATTCTTTTGATTACTCTCGCATTCCCTACAATTCAAATGCACATTTACTATCAATTCCCCTCAGAAAACCTCCACACTTCGATGGCGAGGACTATTCATTTTGGAGTCATAAAATGTGTAGTCATCTATTTTCTCTCCATCCTAGTATATGGGAAGTTGTAGAAAACGGGATGCATTTTGATAGTACTGATAATCATGTGTTTATTGACGAGCAAATTCATAAAAATGCCCAAGACACTACTGTTTTGCTACCATCTCTATGCAGGGATGAATACAACAAGGTTAGTGGCTTAGACAATGCTAAGCAGATCTAGGACACCCTCAAGATATCTCATGAGGGAAACGACGCCACTATGATCACCAAGATGAAGCTAGTGGAAGGCGAACTAAGGAGATTCGCGATGATCAGGGGGGAGGAGCCAACACAAACCTACAACAGGCTCAAGACCCTGGTCAACAAGATTCGAAGCTACGGAAGCACAAGATGGATGGATCATGATGTCGTCCAACTCATGCTAAGGTCATTTACTGTAATTGACCCCCATCTTGTCAACCTCATCCGTGAAAATCCCAGGTACACCAAGATGACGCCCGAGGAAATCCTTGGAAAATTCATAAGCGGGCGCATAATGGTAAAGGAGGCGCGATATGTGGACGATGCGCTAAATGGTCCACTACCCATCTACGAGCCGCAGCCCGTTGCTCTCAAAGCAACAAGCAGCAAGGAGGCGCTACCAAGCAAGGTAGCACAAGTGGAGGCTGCCGGACTCAACGAGGACGAAATGGCGCTTATCATCAAGCGCTTCAAGACCACGCTCAAAGGACGCAAAAAGTACCCCAACAAGAATAAAACAAGGGGAAAGCATCCATGCTTCAAATGCGGTAAGACTAGTCATTTCATAGCACAATGCCTCGATAATGATAATGACCAGGGACAAGAAAAGAGCGGGAAGAGGGAGAAAAAGAAGAACTATAGGAAGGCAAAAGGCGAGGCGCACCTTGGAAAGGAATGGGATTCAGACTGCTCCTCGTCCGACTCCGACGATGAAGGTTTAGCTGCCTCAGCCTTTGACAAGTCTTCACTCTTCCCCAACAAACGCCATACTTGCCTCATGGCTAAGGAGAAGAAGGTATGTATTCGAGATTCCCCTAAGTACTCTTCTTCTAGTGATGAGGAATCTTCTAATGATGAAGTAGAATACACTGACTTGTTTAAAGGACTAGATAGAGCTAAGGTAGACAAAATTAATGAATTAATTGATGCTCTAAACAAAAAGGATAGATTGCTAGAGAAACAAGAGGACATTTTGTATGAGGAACATGACAAGTTTGTTAATGTTCAAAAATCTCTTGCTTTAGAAGTTAAAAGGAATGAAATGCTATCCTCTGAGTTATCTGCTTGCCATGAATCTGTCTCTAGTTTAATGAGTTTTAATGATGAATTGAATGCTAAGCTAGAGGAAGTTAACAAAACTAGTTCATGTGTACAACATGTTGTTATTTGTAATAGATGTAAGGATTCTGATGCTAATGCCTGTGATGAACATCTTGCTTCTATTACTAAATTGAACAATGAGGTGGCAAGTCTTAATGCTCAACTTAAGACTTGCAAAGTTGAATTTGATAAACTAAAATTTGCTAGGGATGCCTACACTGTTGGTAGACACCCCTCAATTAAGGATGGGCTTGGTTTTCGAAAGGAAACCAAGAACTTAACACATCAAAGGACTCCCATTCTCAACAAGGAGAAAGGGAAGGCCCCTATGGCTAGTAGTCCCCAAAAGGATCATGCTTACATTTATGATAGAAAATTTACTAGGAATGCTCATAATGATAGATACTATGATCATGCTATGACTGCTTCCGGCTCTACTTATGATTGTGGTAGAAATACGCCTAGGAGAAATTATGCTACTCATGCTTCTAAAAAAATGTGCAATGAACCTACTACTGTTTTTCATGCTTGCAACACTTCATTTTTACTTTCATGTAAGAATGCAAAAGTAGTTGCTAGGAAGTTGGGATCCAAATGCAAGGGAGACAAAACTTGCATATGGGTTCCAAAAACTATTGTGACTAACCTTGTAGGACCCAACAAGAGTTGGGTACCTAAAACCCAAGCTTAAATTGCCTTGCAGGTTTATGCATCCGGGGGCTCAAGCTGGATTATCGATAGCGGATGCACAAACCACATGACGGGGGAGAAGAAGATGTTCACCTCCTACGTCAAGAACAAGGATTCCCATGATACAATCATATTTGGAGATGGGAATCAAGGCAAGGTCAAAGGTTTGGGAAAGATAGCCATCACAAGCGAACACTCCATTTCAAATGTATTTTTAGTAGATTCACTAGGATACAACCTTCTGTTTGTAAGTCAATTGTGTCACATGGGTTACAATTGTTTGTTTACAAATGCTGATGTATATGTCTTTAGAAGGAGTGATGGTTCATTAGCGTTTAAGGGTGTATTAGACGGCAAGCTCTATTTAGTTGACTTTTCGAAAGAGAATGCCGATCTAGATGCATGTTTAATCGCTAAGACTAATATGGGTTGGTTGTGGCATCACCGTCTAGCACATGTTGGGATGAAGAACCTTCATAAGCTTCTAAAGGGAGATCATGTGTTAGGACTAACTGATGTCTGTTTTGAGAAAGACAGACCTTGTGCAGCATGTCAGGCAGAGAAACAGGTGGGAAGCACTCATCATAGCAAGAATGTGATGACAACATCAAGACCACTGGAGCTTCTTCACATGGACCTCTTCGGACCCGTTGCCTACCTCAGCATCGGGGGAAGTAAGTATGGTCTTGTAATTGTTGATGATTTTTCCCGCTTCACTTGGGTGTTCTTTTTGCAGGATAAGTCAGAAACCCAAGGGACCCTAAAGCGCTTCTTAAGGAGAGCTCAAAACGAATTTGAGCTAAAGGTGAAGAAGATAAGGAGCGACAATGGGTCCGAGTTCAAGAATCTACAAGTTGAAGAGTTTCTTGAGGAGGAAGGCATCAAGCACGAGTTTTCCGCTCCCTATACACCACAGCAAAATGGTGTGGTAGCCAGGAAGAAAAGGACGCTAATCGACATGACGAGAACGATGCTTGGAGAATTCAAGACGCCCGAGCGGTTTTTGTCGGAAGCTCTGAACACAGCCTGCCACGCCATAAACCGGCTCTATCTGCATCGTCTCCTCAAGAAGGCCTCCTACGAACTCCTTACCAGTAACAAACTCAACGTCTCCTACTTTCGTGTATTTGGGAGCAAATGTTACATTCTGGTGAAGAAAGGTAGACATTCTAAATTTTCTCCCAAGGCAGTAGACGGGTTTTTACTAGGGTATGACTCAAATACAAAGGCGTATAGAGTCTTCAACATATCATCGGGAGTGGTTGAAGTCTCTAGCGACGTTGTATTTGATGAGACTAATGGCTCTCCAAAAGAGCAAGTTGATCTTGATGACATAGATGAAGAAGAAGTTCCGATGACCGCAATGCGCACGATGGCAATAGGCGATGTGCGACCACAGGAACCACATGAAGAAGATCAACCATCTTCCTCAGCAATGGTACATCCCCCAACTCAAGACGGTGAACAGGTACCCCAAGAAGAGGGGAAGGATCAAGGGGGAGCACAGGAAGATCAAGTAATGGAGGAAGAAGCACCACGGGTCCCTCCAACTCAAGTATGAGCGACGATCCAAAGACATCACCCCGTCGATCAGATTCTGGGTAGAAAAGGCCTTGCAGGATCCGGACTGGGTGTTGGCCATGCAGGAAGAGCTCAACAACTTCAAGAGAAATGAAGTCTGGAGCCTCGTGCCACGTCCAAAGCAAAACATTATAGGAACCAAGTGGGTGTTCCGCAACAAGCAAGACGAGCACGGGGTGGTGACAAGAAACAAGGCTCGACTTATGGCAAAAGGTTATGCCCAAGTCGCAGGTTTGGATTTCGAGGAGACTTTTGCTCCTGTGGATAGGCTAGAGTCGATTCGGATACTATTAGCCTATGCTGCTCACCATTCCTTTAGGCTATTCCAAATGGACGTAAAGAGCGCTTTCCTCAACGGGCCAATCAATGAGGAGGTATACGTGGAACAACCCCCTGGCTTTGAGGATGACAGGTATCCCGATCATGTATACAAGCTCTCTAAGGCGCTCTATGGACTTAAGCAAGCCCCAAGAGCATGGTATGAATGCCTTAGAGACTTCCTTATTTCTAGTTCTTTCAAGGTTGGGAAAGTCGATCCCACTCTTTTCACAAAGACATGTAATGGTTATCTCTTTGTTTGCCAAATTTATGTCGATGACATAATATTTGGTTCTACTAATCAAAAGTCTTGTGAGGAGTTTAGCAGGGTGATGACGCAAAAGTTCGAAATGTCGATGATGGGCGAGTTGACCTACTTCCTTGGGTTCCAAGTGAAGCAACTCAAAGATGACACCTTCATCTCCCAAACGAAGTACACTCAGGATCTTCTCAAGAGGTTTGGGATGAAGGACGCCAAGCCCACGAAGTCACCGATGGGAACTGACGGGCATGTTGACCTCAACAAAGGAGGTAAATCCGTTGATCAAAAGGCATACCGGTCTGTGATAGGTTCATTACTTTATCTTTGTGCTAGTAGACCGGACATTATGCTTAGTGTATGCATGTGTGCTAGATATCAATCCGACCCCAAGGAGTGTCACCTTGTGGCCGTTAAGCGAATTCTTAGGTATTTAGTTTCTACGCCTTGCTTCGGGATCTGGTATCCAAAGGGGTCTACCTTTGACTTGATTGGATACTCAGACTCCAACTATGCCGGGTGCAAGGTTGATAGGAAGAGTACATCAGGGATATGCCAATTTCTGGGAAGGTCCCTGGTGTCCTGGAGTACCAAGAAACAAACATTTGTTGCCCTATCCACCGCTGAGGCCGAGTACGTTGCCGCAGGACAGTGTTGCGCGCAACTACTTTGGATGAGGCAAACCCTCTGGGACTTTGGCTACAATCTGAGCAAAGTCCCACTCCTATGTGATAATGAGAGTGCAATCCGCTTGGCGGATAATCCTGTTGAACACAGCTGCACTAAGCACATAGACATCCGGCATCACTTCCTGAGACCACCAGCAAAAGGGAGATATCGATGTGTATCACATTAGCACTGAGAACCAGCTAGCCAATATCTTCACTAAGCCTTTAGATGAGAAAAGGTTTTGCAGGTTGCGTAGTGAGCTAAATGTCTTAGATTCGCGTAACTTGGCTTGATTTATAGCATACATGTGTTCTATGCCTTTGATCATGTTACTTTATGCATTTACATCATTTGTTATCTATTTATGGTGCTCAAGTTGTACAAGTGATCCCCGGACCTCACAAGTCCATACGCAAATAATGCACATGTTTAGGGGGAGATGTGTTACAACTTGATCCCTATGAGACTAATTTGTTTGTTTAAGTACACTTGATGTAGTCTCAAAGGTGCATTGAAAGGGAAAATGAACTTGGACGCCGCAAAGACTTCCACTGCACTCCGGTATTAGTGTATTTAATTCCAAGTTCATACTTATGCTCTCATTGCCTTTTTGCTCTTAATTGACATTTTTTGGTGAGGCAATGGGGTTAAAGGGCCAAGAATGATCCCGTTTTGGTGCTTAATGCCAAAGGGGGAGAAATTAAGGCCAAAGCAAAATGGATCAGCCAACCACTTGTGAATTTTGAAAAATAGAAGAGTTAGACTTTGGTTTTTGTCAAAATACTCTTATTGCTATTTTGAAAAATAGAAGAGTTAGACTTTGGTTTTTGTCAAAATACTCTTATTGCAAAATTTGGTCTCTTATGGGGGAAAATTTTGATTATGGGAAAAAGGGGGAGTTTTTGACACTTGATTAATTTTACTCTTGGAATATCTCTCTATGTGCTCAAACAACCGTGTTTAACTTAGAGATAGGAAAATGAATTTGAGAGATAGGAAAATGAATTTGATTTGCAAAAACAAACCAAGTGGTGGCAAAGAATGATCCAAATATGCCAAATCCTAAGCAAAGATAATTTGGTCTCCATTTGCATTAATGTTGCACTTCTTTTGTTGCTTTCTGATGTGTTGGCATAAATCACCAAAAAGGAGGAGATTGAAAGGGAAATATGCCCTTGGGCCATTTCTATAATGTTTTGGTGATTAAATGTCCAACACAATTGATTAAGTTCTTATGTGCTAAATGAAGAGAGAAATACAAATCAAATTACAAGGTATGTTTCTAGACTGTACATTGCTTTTGAATACTAATGTGTTTGTCTAAGTGCTAGAAACAGTGACAAAAGAAGGAGAAAAGAAATGGGAAAGAGTTGTACAGCCAACTTTAGCTCGGCCTGGCGCACCAGACAGTGTCCGGTGCCCCAGGCCGGTCGACGGTGAACCGGCTGCTCTCGGGAATCGACGAAGTTGTACGGCTATAAATCACCGGACTGTCTGGTGGTGCACCGGACTGTCCGGTGAGTCATCCGCGACGAACTCGTCGCTCTCGGGAAATGAAAAAGGCGACGTGGCTAAAATTCACCGGACTGTCCGGTGGGCCAACTGCGCCGGTGGCCAACGGTCGTCCGCGCGATCAACGCGCGACATGTGGCCAGCTCCAATGGTCGGCTGGGTGCACCGGACTGTCCGGTGCGCCAACCGGCCCCGAGGAACAACGGTCGGCTGCGCCCGATATGGAAGGAGATCGCACACCGGACATGAACAGTGGTTGTCTGGTGGTGCACCGGACTGTTCGGTGCACCACTCGTCAGAAGGCAAGAATGACCTTCCAAATTGATCTCCAACGGCTCCTAGCTACCTTGGGGCTATAAAAGGGACCCCTAGGCGCATGGAGCAGAACACCAAGCTTACAAGAAACATCCTAAGGCACCTAGACTCTGCATTCACGCGATCAGATCATAGTTCTTGAGATTTGAGCACTTTCGAGTTGTAAACTTCTTGCGCTGTGTTTGTGTGCTCACTTCCTCACTTGTGTGTGTGGTGTTGCTGCGGATTTGAGTCTTGTGTGTGTTTCTCTCCCATCCTTACTTTGTGCTCTCTTTGTGATCTATGTTGTAAGGACGAGAGACTCCAAATTGTGGAGATTCCTCGCAACCGGGAAGATACTCTAAAGGAAAAGACTGTGGTATTCAAGTCGATCATTGGATCACTTGAAAGGGGTTGAGTGCAACCCTCATCAATTGGGACACCACAACGTGGAAGTAGGCAAGTGTTACTTGGCCGAACCACAGGATAAAATTCGCGTGTCTCTTGTGTTGCTTTCTCTGTGATTGTTGTGTTCACAGGAACTCGCTTCAAAGCTACTTAGTCGCACTAAAATTTTAATAACCAAGTTTCTGGCTATTTAGTGTTTGATTTTACAGGATCACCTATTCACCCCCCCCCCCCTCTAGATGCTCTCAGTCCTCGTCGTGCCCCAGCCTTCGTTTGTGAGCCCCTAAGTCTCCACTTGAGGTAACTGTCCTATCCCTGCCCTTATTTTCCCCTGTCGTGCGCTTCCTTGACCGCGATTGCTCGCCGAAGTGAGAGCACCTAGAGGGGGGGATGAATAGGTGATCCTGTAAAATTCAACACTAGTAGCCACAAAACTTAGTTATGAAAGTTAGAACAACTAAGAAGCTTGAAGCGAGTTCTTGTGAACACAGACAATCAAAGAGAGAACAATGACAAGAGACACGTGATTTTATCCCGTGGTTCGGCCAAGTAACACTTGCCTACTTCCACGTTATGGCATCCCAATGGACGAGGGTTGCACTCAACCCCTTTCAAGTGATCCAATGATCAACTTGAATACCACGGCTTTTCTTCCTTATAACTTTTCCCGTTTGTGAGGAATCTCCACAAGTTGGAGCCTCTCGCCCTTACAAGATTGATCACAAAGAACGCACAAGAGTAAGGTTGGGAAGAGCAACGCACACAAGACTCAAACACGCAGCACACCAATGCACACAAGTGAAGACTTGAGCTCAATTGACACACAGGGAGTTCTTGACTCGAATAGAGCTCAAATCTCTAACACAACAAAGCGAATGCGCGGGAGCAGAGTCTGGATGCCTTAGAATGATTAGTGAAAGCTTGTATGACTCCTCCATGCGCCTAGGGGTCCCTTTTATAGCCCCAAGGCAGCTAGGAGCCGTTGGAGACCAATCAAGGAAGGACAAACTTGCCTTCTGTCGGGTGGTGCACCGGATAGTCCGATGCACCACCGGATAGTCACTATAGCTATCTGGTGCACGATCTCCTTCCTTTTCTGGCGTAGATGACCATTGCATCTCCGGGCCGGTTGGCGCACCAGACACTGTCCGGTGCACACCGGACAGTTCGGTGCCCCCCTGCCGACCGTTGGCGCGGGCCACGCGTCTCCCGCGGATTGCGCGGCCGACCGTTGCGCTGGCGACCGTTGGCTCACCGGATAGTCTGGTGCACCACCGGATAGTCCGGTGAATTATAGTCGTACGCCGCCAAACATTTCCCGAGAGCGGCCTGTTCACCGGAGACCAGCTGGCGCACCGGACACTGTTCGGTGCACCACCGGACACTCCGGTGTGCCAGACTGAGCTGAACTTCGGCTGCACACAGGCACCCTTTTGCCATCCTTTTCTTTTCTTCTTTTCTCTGTTTCTAACACTTAGATAACTTCATTAGTACTCAAAAACAAATGTACTAAGTCTAGAACCATACCTTTACTCTGATTTGCACTTCTCTCTTCATTTAGCACATAAGAACTCAATTAAATGTGTTGGGCACTTAATCACCAAAACATAATAGAAATTGCCCAAGGGCACATTTCCCTTTCAATCTCCCCCTTTTTGGTGATTTATGCCAACACATCCAAAAAGCAACCAAAAGAAGTGCAACATCAATGCAATTGAGAACAATATTGTCTTTGCACAAGTTTTGACATATTTGGATCATTCTTTGCCACCACTTGGTTTGTTTTTGCAAATCAAATTCATTTTCCTATCTCTAAGTCAAACACACTTGTTTGGGCACAAAGAGAGATAATGCAAGAGTGAAATTGATCAAGTGCCAAAAACTCCCCCTTTTTCTCATAATAAAAAATTCTCCCCCCACAAGAGGCCAAATTTTGCAATAAGAGTATTTTGGTCAAACAAAAATTCTAACTCTACTATTTTAAAAATTCTCAAGTAGTAGCTGATCCATTTGCTTTGGCCTTAATTTCTCCCCCATTGGCATCAAGCACCAAAACGGGATCATGTTTGGCCCTTTAACCCCATTGCCTCACCAAAAATGTCAATTAAGAACAAAAAGACAATAAGAGTATAAGAATGAACTTGGAATTAAGTACACTAATACCGGAGTGCAGTGGAAGTCTTTGCATGGTCCAAGTTCACCTTTCCCTTTCAATTCACCTTTGAGACTACATCAAGTATACTCAAACAAACGGATTAGTCTCAAAGGGTCAAGTTGTAGCACATCTCCCCCTAAATATGTGCATCACTCACACATGGACTTGTGAGGTCCAGGGATCCCTTGCACAACTTGAGCACCATAAATAAGCAACAAATTACATAAATGCATAAAGTAACATGATCAAAAGGCATAAAACACATGTATGCTATAGATCAATCCAAGTTACGGGAATCTAAGACATTTAGCTCACTACGCAGCCGGCAAAAGGTTTTCTCATCTAATGGCTTGGTAAAGATATCGGCTAGCTGGTTCTTGGTGTTAATATGGTACACCTCGATATCTCCCTTTTGCTGGTGGTCTCTCAAAAAGTGATGCCGGATGTCTATGTGCTTAGTGCGGCTGTGTTCAACAGGATTATCCGCCATGTGGATTGCACTCTCATTGTCACATAGGAGTGGGACTTTGCTCAGATTGTAGCCAAAGTCCTGGAGGGTTTGCCTCATCCAAAGTAGTTGCGTGCAACACTGTCCTGCGACAACATACTCGCCCTCAGTGGTGGATAGGGCAACGAAGGTTTGTTTCTTTGAACTCCAAGACACCAGGGACCTTCCTAGGAATTGGCACGTCCCTGATGTACTCTTCCTATCAACCTTGCATCCAGCATAATCGGAGTCTGAATATCCAGTCAAGTCAAAGGTAGACCCCTTTAGATACCAGATCCCGAAGCAAGGCGTAGAAACTAAATATCTAAGAATACGCTTAATAGCCACAAGGTGATATTCCCTTGGGTCAGATTGATATCTAGCACACATGCATACGCTAAGCATAATATTCGGTCTACTAGCACATAAATAAAGTAATGACCCTATCATATACCGGTATGCCTTTTGATCAATGGACTTACCTCCTTTGTTGAGGTCGACATGCCCGTCGGTTCCCATAGGTGTCTTCGTGGGCTTGGCATCCTTCATCCCAAACCGCTTGAGAAGATCTTGAGTGTACTTCGTTTGGGACATGAAGGTGTCGTCCTTGAGTTGCTTCGCTTGGAACCCAAGGAAGTAGTTCAACTCGCCCATCATCGACATCTCAAACTTTTGAGTCATCACCCTGCTAAACTCCTCACAAGACTTTTGATTAGTAGAACCAAATATTATGTCATTGACATAAATTTGGCACACAAAAAGATCATTGTCACAAGTCTTAGTGAAAAGAGTGGGATCGGCTTTCCCAACCTTGAAAGAATTAGCAATTAAGAAATCTCTAAGGCATTCATACCATGCTCTTGGGGCTTGCTTAAGTCCATAGAGCGCCTTAGAGAGCTTACACACATGATCGGGGTACCTATCATCCTCAAAGCCAGGGGGTTGTTCCGCATACACCTCCTCCTTGATTGGCCCGTTGAGGAAAGCGCTCTTCACATCCATTTGAAACAACCTAAAAGAGTGGTGAGCGACATAGGCTAATAATATTCGAATAGACTATAGCCTAGCCACAGGAGCAAAAGTCTCCTCGAAATCCAAACCTGCGACTTGGGCATAACCTTTTGCCACAAGTCGAGCCTTGTTTCTTGTCACCACTCCGTGCTCGTCTTGCTTGTTGCGGAACACCCACTTGGTTCCCACAACATTTTGCTTGGGACGTGGCACCAGGCTCCAAACTTCGTTCCTCTTGAAGTTATTGAGCTCTTCCTGCATGGCCAACACCCAGTCCGGATCTTGCAAGGCCTCTTCTACCCTAAAAGGCTCAATAGAAGAGACAAACGAGTAATGCTCACAAAAGTTAGCTAAACGTGAGCGAGTTGTTATTCCTTGCATATGTCACCCAGAATCTGATCGACGAGGTGATTTCTTTGAATCGTCGCTCGGACTTGAGTTGGAGGGGCCAATGGTGCTTCTTCCTCCATAACTTGTTCTTCTTGTGCTCCCCCTTGATCACGCGCCTCTTCTTGAGGAACCTGTCCATCATCTTGAGTTGGGGGATGCACCATTGTTGAGGAATAAGGTTGATCTTGCTCTTGTTGTTCCTGTGGTCGTACATCTCTAATCGCCATGGTGCGTATTGCGGCCATTGGAACATCATCTTCATCTATGTCATCAAGATCAACTTGTTCTCTTGGAGAGCCATTAGTCTCATCAAATACAACGTCGCTAGAGACTTCAACCAAACCCGATGATTTGTTGAAGACCCTATACGCCTTTGTATTTGAGTCATATCCTAGTAAAATCTCTTCTACAGCTTTGGGAGCAAATTTAGAATGTCTACCTTTCTTCACCAAAATGTAGCATTTGCTCCCAAATACACGAAAGTAAGAAACATTGGGTTTGTTACCGGTAAGAAGTTCGTAGGAGGTCTTCTTGAGGAAACGATGTAGATATAGCCGGTTTATGGCGTGGCAAGCTGTGTTCACAGCTTCCGACCAAAACCGCTCGGGCGTCTTGAACTCTCCAAGCATCGTCCTCGCCATGTCGATAAGCGTCCTGTTCTTCCTCTCTACCACACCGTTTTGCTGTGGTGTGTAGGGAGCGGAGAACTCGTGCTTGACACCTTCCTCCTCAAGATACTCCTCCACTTGAAGATTCTTGAACTCGGACCCGTTGTCGCTTCTTATCTTTTTCACCTTGAGCTCAAATTCGTTTTGAGCCCTCCTTAGAAAGCGCTTTAGGGTCCCTTGGGTTTCTGATTTATCCTGCAAAAAGAATACTCAAGTGAAGCGGGAAAAATCATCAACAATTACTAAACCATACTTACTTCCCCCGATGCTAAGATAGGCAACGGGTCCGAAGAGGTCCATGTGGAGAAGCTCCAGTGGTCTTGATGTTGTCATCACATTCTTGCTGTGATGAGTGCTTCCCACCTGTTTCCCTGCCTGACAAGCTGCATATGGTCTATCTTTTTCGAAACATACATTGGTTAGTCCTAACACATGTTCTCCCTTTAGAAGTTTATGAAGGTTCTTCATCCCAACATGTGCTAGACGGCGATGCCACAGCCAGCCCATACTAGTCTTAGCTATTAAGCATGCATCTAGATCGGCCTCCCCTTTCGAAAAATCAACTAAGTAGAGTTTGTCGTCTAATACACCCTTAAATGCTAATGAACCATCACTCCTTCTAAAGATAGAAACATCAACATTTGTAAACAAACAATTGTAGCCCATGTGGCACAATTGACTTACAGACAAGAGGTTGTATCCTAATGACTCTACTAAAAATACATTTGAAATAGAGTGCTCTCTTGTGATGGCTATCTTTCCCAAACCTTTGACCTTGCCTTGGTTCCCACCTCCAAAAATAATCGTATCCTGGGAATCCTTGTTCTTGACGTAGGAGGTGAACATCTTCTTCTCCCCCGTCATGTGGTTTGTGCATCCGCTGTCGATAATCCAGCTTGAGCCCCCGGATGCATAAACCTGCAAGGCAATTTACACTTGGGTTTTAGGTACCCAACTCTTGTTGGGTCCTACGAGGTTAGTCACAATAACTTTTGGAACCCAAATGCAAGTTTTGTCTCCCTTGCATTTGGATCCCAATTTCCTAGCAACCACTTTTGCATTCTTACATAAAAGCGCAAATGAAGTATTGCAAGCATGGTAAATGGTAGAAGATTCATTGCACACTTTCCTAGGCACATGATGCACAACATGATTTCTTCTAGGCTTACCATGCACAAAAGTAGAGCTAGAGGCACTCATAGCATGTGAATTAAAGGCATCATGATCATAACTCCTATTATAATGAGCATTCCTAGAAAATTTTCTATCATTTTAAATGAAAGCATGATTCCTTTGAGTACTACTAGCCATAGGGGCCTTCCCTTTCTCCTTGTTGGGAACGGGAGCCCTTTGGCTTGTTAAGTTCTTGACTTCCTTTCGAAAGCCAAGTCCATCCTTAATTGAGGGGTGTCTACCAACGGTGTAGGCATCCCTAGAAAATTTTACCTTATCAAAATCAACCTTGCAAGTCTTAAGTTGAGCATTAAGACTTGCCACCTCATCATTTAATTTAGTAATGGATGCAAGATGTTCATCACAAGCATCAATATCAAAATCCTTGCATCTATTGCAAATTACAACATGTTCTACACATGAACTAGATTTATTAGCTACCTCTAGCTTAGCATTTAAATCATCATTCAAAATCTTTAAACTAGAGATAGATTCATGGCAAGCAGATAACTCAGAAGATAGCATTTCATTTCTCTTAGTTTCTAGAGCAAGAGATTTTTGCACGCTAAAAAATTTATCATGCTCCTCATATAAAATATCCTCTTGTTTTTCTAACAATCTATCCTTTTAATTTAGAGCATCAATTAATTCACTGATCTTTTCTACCTTGGCTCTATCTAAACCTTTGAATAAGCTAGAGTAATCTACTTCATCATCACTAGAATCATCATCCCTAGAAGTAGTATACTTAGAGGTATCTCGAACGCTTACCTTCTTCTCCTTGGCCATGAGGCAAGTGTGCGTTCATTGGGGAAGAGAGAAGACTTGTTGAAGGCTGAGGCAGCAAGTCCTTTGTCGTCGGAGTCGGAAGAAGAGCAGTCCGAGTCCCATTCCTTTCCGAGGTGTGCCTCGCCCTTTGCCTTCCTGTAGCTCTTCTTCTTCTCCTTATTCCCGCTCTTTTCTTGTCCCTGGTCACTATCATTATCAGGATAATTTGCAATTAAGTGTCCAGTCTTACCGCATTTGAAGCAGGAGCGCTTTCCCTTTGTTTTATTCTTGTTGGGGTACTCCTTGCGTCCTTTTAGTGTGGTCTTGAAGTGCTTGATGATAAGCGCCATCTCATCTTCATTGAGGCCCGCGGCCTCCACTTGTGCCACCTTGCTTGGTAGCGTCTCCCTGTTGCTGGTTGCTTTGAGGGCAATGGTTTGAGGCTCGTGGACGGGTAGTGGACCGTTTAGAGCATCGTCCACATATCGAGCCTCCTTCACCATCATGCGCCCGCTCACAAACTTCCCAAGGATCTCCTCAGGCATCATCTTGGTGTACCTGGGATTCTCACAAATAAGGTTGACAAGATGGGGGCCAATTACCGTAAATGACCTTAACATTAGTCGGACGACGTCGTGGTCCGTCCATCTTGTGCTTCCATAGCTTCTAATCTTGTTGACCAGGGTCTTGAGCCTGTTGTATGTTTGTGTTGGCTCCTCTCCCCTGATCATTGCGAACCTTCCTAGCTCGCCTTCCACCAACTCCATTTTGGTGATCATGGTGGCGTTGTTTCTCTCATGTGATATCTTGAGGGTATCCCAAATTTGCTTGGCGTTGTCCAAGCCGCTCACCTTGTTGTATTCATCCCTGCACAAAGATGCTAGCAAAACAGTGGTAGCTTGTGCATTCTTATGAATTTGCTCATTTATAAAAACGGGATTGTCAGTACTATCAAAAATGCATTCCGTTTTCAACAATCTCCCAAATACTAGGATGAAGAGAAAATAAGTGACTACGCATTTTGTGACTCCAAAAAGAGTAGTCTTCTCCATCAAAGTGTGGAGGTTTACCAAACGGAATTGATAGCAAATGAGCATTAGAATTGAATGGAATACGAGAATAATCAAATGAATAGTTTTGATTAACCATTTTCTTTTTTGATGAAGAATTGTCGTCATCGTCGTCTCTTGGTGAAGATGAAGAGGCATCACTGTCGTAGTAGACGATTTTCTTGATGTGCCTCTTCTTCTTCCCATCCCTCTTCTTGTGACTTGAGCCTGAGTCGGTAGGCTTGTCATCTCTAGGCTCATTGAGGAAGGACTCCTTCTCCTTGTCGTTGACCACCATCCCCTTTCCCTTAGGATCCATCTCTTCGGGCGATTAGTCCCTTACGTGAAGAGAACGGCTCTGATACCAATTGAGAGCACCTAGAGGGGGGGTGAATAGGTGATCCTATAAAATTCAACACTAATAGCCACAAAACTTAGTTATGAAAGTTAGAACGGCTAAGTAGCTTGAAGCGAGTTCTTGTGAACACAGACAATCAAAGAGAGAACAATCACAAGAGACACGTGATTTTATCTCGTGGTTCGACCAAGTAACACTTGCCTACTTCCACGTTGTGGCGTCCTAATGGACGAGGGTTGCACTCAACCCCTTTCAAGTGATCTAATGATCAACTTGAATACCACAGCTTTTCTTCCTTATATCTTTTCCTGTTTGCGAGGAATCTCCACAAGTTGGAGCCTCTCGCCCTTATAAGATTGATCACAAAGAACACACAAGAGTAAGGTTGGGAAGAGCAACGCACACAAGACTCAAACACGCAGCACACCAACGCACACAAGTGAAGATTTGAGCTCAATTGACACACAGAGAGTTCTTGACTCAAATAGAGCTCAAATCTCTAACACAACAAAGCGAATGCGCGGGAGCAGAGTCTAGATGCCTTAGAATGATTAGTGAAAACTTGGATGACTCCTCCATGCGCCTAGGGGTCTCTTTTATAGCCCCAAGGCAGCTAGGAGCCATTGGAGACGAATCAAGGAAGGCCAAACTTGCCTTCTGTCAGGTGGTGCACCGGACAGTCCGGTGCACCACCGGACAGTCACTGTAGCTGTCCGGTGCACGATCTCCTTCCTTTTTTGGCGTAGATGACCGTTGCATCTCCGGGCCGGTTGGCGTACCGGACAGTCCGGTGCCCCTGCCGACCGTTGGCTCGGGCCACGCGTCGCCCGCGGATTGCGCGGCCAACCGTTGCGCTGGCGACCGTTGGCTCACCGGACAGTCCGGTGCACCACCAGATAGTCCGGTGAATTATAGTCGTACGCCGCCAAACATTTCCCGAGAGCGGCCTGTTCATCGGAGACCAGCTGGCGCACCAGACACTGTCCGGTGCACCACCGGACAGTCCGGTGTGCCAGACTGAGCTGAACTTCGGCTGCACATAGGCACCCTTTTTCAATCCTTTTCTTTTCTTCTTTTCTCTAATTCTAACACTTAGATAACTTCATTAGTACTTAAAAACAAATGTACTAAGTCTAGAAACATACATTTACTTTGATTTGCACTTCTCTCTTCATTTAGCACATAAGAACTCAATTAAATGTGTTGGGCACTTAATCACCAAAACATAATAGAAATTGCCCAAGGGCACATTTCCCTTTCACGAAGTGCCTCGGTCTGCCGAGGATCTCCCTCTCCGTCGTCTGGTCGTCTCAGCCCCGTTCACACAAACCCGACCCCGCCATAGTGTTCGCCAGACCCTCCCCAACCTCTCCAGCTACCCGTGCCGACCTCTCGCGCCCTAAGAGACCCAGTCTGCCTTGCCTCCGGCGACGGTGCCGTCGTGCCCGCGGGAAGCGCTGCCCCTGGCTTCCCGGTGTAGACAAAGTCCCCTAGTGCGCATCCAATCCGCCCAACTCTAATCGGACGGCTCGATTTCAATTAAACCCGATCTAATCCCGACCGCCCGATCCAGAACTGATCGCTCTCCTCTCACTCTCTCTCACCCGCGCCCTGCAGCTGGGGCCGGCCGGTCAGGCTGTCTCGCCCCAGTCCACTGACACCCCTGGCCCGCTAGTCAGCCCGTGCTCGCATTCGCGCGCGCGCGTCTGCTCGGCCAGATCTAATTTGGGTCGTTGCTCACTGATTCGATGGCCGAGAACAACCCGTACCCCTTCGCGTGTGATTTTTGCTAAAGAGACCTTGAGTTCTCGGGTAATAGAACATGTCGTCCTTAGACTTTACGTGCAGGCCTCTGAACTCTTATAAACAGACCCCTGTGCTTTTAAATAATTACAGAATTGGACCTATTTTCATATTTCAAACTTCAAAACTTGTTTATTTCATATCTTTTTCATTTGCACTCCAAATTTAGTGATTCAAATTGCAAAATGTTCATAGGAATATAATCTGTTCAAATAAATTATGTTCATTCACAGTCTGCACACTCTAATTTTGTGTCTAACTATAGGTTAGTGTATGTATTGATTTATTCACTTAATAAAATAAATAAAAAAGGAAACCCTAGTGGTAAATAGATGTTTAATATTATGAAGATAATAATATGTGGTGTATGAACTTATCTCTGGTTTAAATTTGGTATCTCATTAAAATAAGTAGAGTTAGATTATGTAATCATAGACAACACTTAAATAATAATCAACTACTAAATGAGATTAGTTCACCCTATAATTTAAACTCCCTTTTGAGTTTATACTTTTCCTTTTGAGACATGTTCCAATGTTTGTATATGATTGATGTGCTGTTTATTTGTCATTTACCAAATGTATTAAATGCATGATCGCTTTATTTAGACAACGAGCAGCCCGTGGTTCCTGAGTGTGTTGTCGAAGATCTCCCTGAGCAACAACCTGGTGAAGGCAAGTGTCATCTGACCTATTATGTCCTACTTACTTCTAATTCACTGTCCCACATTACTTAATTGAAAACCTAAGGATTGACTAGCTTTGTATTTACCCTGTCCTTGATTACCTTTTGGGTTACTATGGTTAGCTTCATGCTATTGCTTTACTTTAATCAATGAACATGATGTGAATATTTATGATACGATGATGTTATCCCGATGATGTTTTTGTGATACTTTAGGGGTCTCAAGCTGCTTCCTGAGTACCTCTCCGTAAGGACCTATTTGGGGAGTGACAACCCAAGATAACTGTGCAACCATGAGGGTGGAATGGGACACCCTTAGCTGATTAATTAGAGGAATCAGAGGAGTAGTTGGCTTTGTCGTAGGGCTGTCAACAGGGTCCGGGCACAATACTTGCTCTACCGAGGATGGTTGCAGAGGTTCTTGATTTGGTTTTGTTAGTCACCCTTCATTTGGGGAGAGGTACTGTGTTTATCAAACTGGAGAAACCTAACGGGCGGCTATGACCTCTGGAAAATCTTTGTAAAGGCTACGTAGTGAGACCCTGCTAGGTCACCTTGGTAGTGATCAATGGAGAGTCATGATCTTCGAGTAGAACGGGAATCATGACTTGTGGGTAAAGTGTGCGACCTCTGCAGAGTGTTAGAAACTGATATATCAGTCGTGCTCACGGTTATGAGCGGCCTTGGGATCCTCTTTGATTAGAAGAACTTTGGTTACTCTTATGATGATGTTTAATGATGATGGTTATAATTATGATCTCTGGTATTTCCTATTGGAGGGAGTACACTTGGGTAATAAATGGGTTTATTACTAAAACTTGGCTCTATTAATAGTAATAAATACTTGACCAACTTAAAGCAACAGCTTAACTTTAACTCCATATACACCTAGTCCACTTTATCCAAACGGGACATTTGCTGAGTACGTTGATGTGTACTCTGTCGGCGTTTTGGGTCCGACCGCACACCCGGGGTTGCCCCTCAAGGTGTTTTTAGGAGTAGGACGGTGTCGACGACTGTAGCAAAATGGTTCGTGTCGTTCGCACGAGGGACAATGGACAAGATTTGCAGGTTCGGGCCGCTTAGAAGTGCGTAACACCCTACGTCCTGGTGAGTATATGAGCGTGGTTACAAGAGGGTTCTCTGGATAGAGGGCACAGAGAGTTTATGTGGGTGGCTAAGTAGAACAGGGTCGATCGATCTGAAGGGGTGCCCCCTAGGCCTTATATACTCGGCCGTGGAGCAGTACATGTGATATGATAACAACAAGTAGCTAAAAGATAGTGAACCTCTTGAGTTTATCCCTACGTAACCTTCGCCGACTTATCCTCGCATGGCTCTGTTGCATGGGGGCTTCAGCGCGGGAAAGTCGGGTCTCTGTTGCGATTCATTCGTTCGACGTTGTGGGCCGCCTGGGTTTGCACTAATCAGTCTCACGTCTTCTTTGTTGGTTGTCTTTCCCTAGGCCCACGAAAGAATGACCTTACGAATTATTGGGCCCTTGAGCCTTTCGTGAGGCCTTTTACTTCTTTAGTGGACCCAGGGGATATCTATCCCCCACAAGCCCCCGATCTTTGGGTTGATTTAGAGGTAATCAACTCAAAGATCCAAGGTCCAAAAAAAATGACTTCCTGCTGTCTCCTCTGGCTCTGATCACTCGTCCGACCAAAGTTTGGTTTTGTGCTTGTGCCTTAGAGGTCGGCATTTTGGATTGTAAGACTCCGGACTTCATTGGGTGCACCGGAGGTGCACCCAATGGGTGTAGCCCCCTACCTTTGAGTAGATTTTAGAGGATAATCTACTCGAAGGTCTTCTTCCAAAGATTATCTTCATTCGCGCTCCTGTATCTCGGTTGAGGATTGGTCTTTTCAATCTTGCTCTACGCCTTAGAAGTCGGCGCCATGTCGGTTTAGAATAATACTCCATGGGGTGCACCGGAGGTGCACCCAATGGGTGTAGCCCCCGACCTTCAAATGGATTTTTTATGGATAATCCATTCGAAGGTCTTCCTTTCGCTTGTGGAAACTGGCGTGAAGCTACTTTGCATTATGCTTTGGAGGTCAGCATTATGTCATCAATATTTTGCTGCAGAGGTCAGCGTATATTTTGTCTTTAGCAGCCGAGTTTGCAATCCATCCATATCTTGCTAGGTAGTGCAATTTATTTGCTTCTGCGATTGATTGGACGTTTGACGGACGTTCTCTGTCTAGTCTTCACGTCGCTTCTGTCGGCCATATCTTGTACTTTGTTGGCTATATTTGGTTTTCCTCTGATCCTTACTGATATCTCATTTTTGTCTTGAGGTATTCACTGCATGCCCTGCACGGATGTGACCGTTTGAAAAATATACTGATAATTCCTGGGCGTCCCCCCCAATGGGTGTGGGCAAGGGACGGCTTGGTACGCTGAGTGTTTTAGCCGGTTGCCTCTGAGTAGTAATGCGATGGGACGGCTAGTGTAATCATATCCTTTGCGCTGTTGACTGGAGTCCCAATGGGTGTAGTGTTGCATGAAACGGCGTCCGCCGTCTGACGTGTCTTCAGATGTGTGGAAGTGCTTATTGAATGCCTTGCGACTGTTCAGTGACCGCGGTTAGAAGTGAGCGGTTGCCTTTCCCTTCTATAAATAACCCCTTTGCTTCTCTGGTTTCTTCACATCTCTTCGCTGCTCCTTACTGCCTTCTTTTCCTCCCCTCTGTCTGCTTCCGCCATGGGCAAGAACAACAAGCGCAAGCGCGAGCCGACTCCTCCATCGGAGGATTTCGGCGACTCGGAATACTCGGAGGAGGAGTTCTCCTCCGAGTCCGAGGGGTCTCCGGCTCCCGTCTCTCCCCCGGCGTCGTCCGATGACTCGGACGACTCCCAGGGGATAGCCGCGGAGGTCTGGACGTACATCCGGGCCGTCGAGCGCTCCGGGCTCGAAGGCTCGGATGAGTCGGAGTACTCCTCGGATGAGGAGGACTCGGACGGCGGCGACGAGGGTGAAGATGACGACGACGACGACGACGACGACGACGGCGACGGTGACGGCAGCGGCAATGGCAGGGGCGACGGCGACGGCAGCAGGGACAGCACCAAGGGCGATGGCAGCAGGGGCAGCACCAAGGGCAGCAGCAGGGGCAGCACTAAGGGCGACGGCGGCGGCAGGGGCAGGGCCAGTGGCTAGACGCCACTGGTCTTCTTAGATGTTAGTATAGTTTAGTATAGCTAGAATAATGTAGTAGTAATTAGTGTAATTTAGTAGTAGTAGTAATGTAGAGTAGAATTAGGGAAGTACCAACTCGTGAAGAGTTGGTTTGTAAACTCGTTAACTTCCCTTTAATGAAGACTGTCGTTTATCTCCCCTTTTTGATGACTTGTCATTGCTTTTGCTGAATGTTGAACTGATTCTTTTGATATAGTAGAAACAACGCCGAGCGATGTGAAGATTAACATCAGCGTTTTAGAAGTAACACTGAGCAATCGAACACAAGACCAGCGTTTCTTTAGAGGCAATGCCGAATGATAGAAGGTCGGCATCGGCATTTTAGAAGTAATGCCAAGCGACAAAATACGGGGCCGGCATTTTAGAAATAACGCCGAGTGATTGAATGTCGGCGTCGGCATTTTAGAAGTAATGCTGAGCGTTTGAACACGTGGTCGGCGTGTTAAAGGACACGCCGAGTGATTGAAGGTCGGCGTCGGCATTTTAGAAGTAATGTCGAGCGATTGAACACGGGGTCGGCGTGTTAGAGGGCATGCCGAGTGATTGAAGGTCGGCTTCGGCATTTTAGAAGCAACGCCGAGCGATTGAGCACGTGGTCGGCGTTTTAGAGGCAACACCGAGTGATTGAAGGTCGGCGTCGGCATTTTAGAAGCAACGCCGAGCGATTGAGCACGTGGTCGGCGTTTTAGAGGCAACACCGAGTGATTGAAGGTCGGCGTCGGCATTTTAGAAGTAATGCCGGGCGATTGAACACGTGGTCGGCATTTTAGAGGCAACACCGAGTGATTTGAAGGTCGGCGTCGGCATTTTTAGAAGTAATGCCGAGCGATTGAACACGTGGTCGGCGTTTTAGAGGCAGCGCCGAGTGATAGCCAGCTTCTCAAGTTACTTTGAGGAAAATGACCGCGTGATGAGGTGGCACATCGGCTTTCTTGGAAATAACTGTTGGATATCCACGTGGCATGCTGGGATTTCGGAGATGACCGCCGGGTGATGACTGGGCACTTTTTGAAAAGGTATCTGGCTCAAGAATATCCCTTAAGAGTCGCGCTTTTAGCCGCCTTTGCTTTCCGTGCCCTAGTTCTTGCATTTCCGCATCTGAATCTTCTCTGCCACTCGCCTCCTACTCTGTTTCGCCAACAAGAAGCAAGATGGCGCCCAAGAGGAAGACTGCGAACTCGTCTGCCGCAGTGATCCCCGCCATCGACCCCAACAGTCAGTTACCCTTCGCAGGTAACCATATGTCTGTAATTTCTGAAGCTGAGCTTCTCCGCCTTGTCTCCATCGGGATTCTCCCTCCACGGGAACTCTGTTCTTGGCGGGCTTGCCACGGGACTACTGTCCCAACCGAAGATACCCACGAGTCAGTGGTTTACACTCCTTTCCTTCTTCGCGGCCTCGGCCTTCCCATATCTCCTTTTTTCCGTGGCATCCTTGATTTTTATCACATCAACCTGACTCACTTGAACCCTAACTCCATTCTCCAAATCTCTATTTTCGTTCACCTTTGCGAAGCCTATCTCGGCGTGCTGCCGCATTTTGGCTTATGGAAGTATCTGTATCACTGCCGTCCTGGGATGGCCGGGGGGCAACATCAGTTGGTCGGAGGTGCCAGTTTGGAGATGCGCCGTGGGCGGAAGACCGAGTATCTCGAGATACCCCTCAAGGACAGCATTAAAGGTTGGCGTCTGGAGTGGTTTATAATTGATAATTATGGGAATTCTCTCCCTCCCCGCTCAGGAAGACAACCAGATGTTCGTACTCTGAGTTGGACTGAGTCTCCCACGAATCAAGAAGTGGCCGAGGCGGGTGTGTTGCTTACTGAAATCGGATTATTGAAAGAGAGAGGTCTGACTGCCGAAGCTGTGGTCACAGATTTCGTTTTCAAAAACATTCAGCCGCTGAAAGACAGGGCCTATCCGGCATATCTTTACCGAGGGCTGGCCGACTCAACCCGAGTTACCAATAGGAGAATTCCTTCTGTTGATTTGGTAAGCCGACTCGAACTGATCCTCAGGGGTAAAGTTTCAAACGTTGGTGCTCCAGTGGCTTACTCGGCTTGGAACCTTCCTTCTCCCAAAGCTTTCACCCTTTTTGAGTCCAATCCACCCGTGACTGATAGCAATTTGGGTCTTAGAGTGCGACCTTCTGCCGAGGAAGTCAGTGCTTTGGTTGCTTCGCTCGGGGCAATTCCTGATGATGAACGGCAGGTTTATTTCGAAGTGCCTCTGAACCCCAGTGATGCTGACATAAATGATATGCTCGATCTGCTAGCTAAGGATTCATCCGATGTTGCTCCTGATGGTACATTGGCAGTGGTGCCCCTTCCAGAGGTTGATGCGACCTTGGATGTCCCAAAACCTGTCAGTACTCGCCCAAGGCGCCCTAGCCAAACCAGTCAGCCCGAGCCTTCTGCTGATGAGCAGAAAAAGAAGAGAAGACGCCTCCGACGAGTATCCAGCTTTGACGAGGATGCCAGTACCTTAGCTCCTGCTGCCGAAGAAATGACTGCAACTGGCCTTGCTGACATTGATCCCAATGGGTGTGCTCCGCCTGCTGCTGACCCCAATGAGGATGTTGTTTGTGCTGTTACTGTAGAGGATGAGGAGGAAGAAAATGAAATTCCATTAACTCGGAAAAATAGTCGGCAGTTCGTTGCTAGCGGTGGAAGTAGTGGAGTTCCTTCTCCCGCCTTGTCTGCCCTTATTGGTCTGCAAGAACTGTCCATGGCCAATTTTGATCAAGCTCTAGAGGATATGGTCCCTGAGAACTTGTTGTTGGAACCTGCAGATGCTGATGCGACAGAAACTTGTGCAGCCGTGCCAGATGCTGGGTTGAGGTCATCCCGTGCCTCGTCGACCTTAGAGCATGATCTCGAGGGTCGGGATGCTAACCTGGATCGTTCTGATCCCATGGAAGTAGTTGAAGGCACGTCAACCTTAGAGGTGGTCACGGCAGAGAGCCTGGGTCCCAAGAATGGCGCTGATATATGCCCAGCCCCCGAGGATGTCGTCGGGAGTGACTTAGCTCGGGCGAAGAGTGTAGGCCACTGCCCAGCCCCCGAGGGTGTTGCCGGGGATGATCCGACTCAGGTGGGCAGTGCCGACTGTGACCCAGCCCCCGAGGGTGCCCGAGCAAGGTCTCCTTCCTGCACTTCTATGGACGTTCACGCGGGTTCACCTCCACACTCTGGCGGCATGGTGGTGGCTCAAACTCCAGATCAGGGGGTCGCTTTAGAGGACAGCATCCCCACCGGTCTGGCGTTAGGCTCTGCTGAATGTACTGAGCTCATTCCTGCTGGTCTGCTGCAAGCTGCTTCGGGTGGTGGTCTTACACCTGATTATCCACTGATCTCTCCTGATTTGGGAATATCTTCGTTCTTCTCCAACCTCCAGGTAATTGTGCTGTATTGTAGCTTGATCTCTACATTGTATGAACTGTTGCCATTCTACTCATCTGTTCTTCTCATCAGGCTTTAGTGAATGGGATGGCCAGCCAGCTGAGATTGCATGGTGCTTCTGTCCCGGAAGTGGCTTCGTCTCTTGCATGCTGGAATCCAGTGTCGCTTCAACGTCGTGTGTCTGAGTTGGAGGCAACAAATGCTGGTCGGTGTTCTTTTCCGTCTTCTTCTTTGCCTTTGCTCGTGGATTGTTTTACCTTCTGACCTTATTTCATTTGATTACTCCTTGATAGGAATGACTCGGCAGCTTGCAGTTCTTGAAGAAAAACATTCCCAAGATCAAGCTGAAATGGCTCAACGGTGCGCTGACTTCGAGGAGAAGTATTCTCAGAGTCAGATCGAGTTGAGTCAGGTATCTGCGGCTTTGGATGATGCCAACGCTCTGAGTTCTTCTCTTCATGCTCAGCTTGACTCTGAGAAGGTAGCTTACGAACCCGTGCTTTGCCTTATCATGCTCTTGGATTCTGAATGAGTTGATTTTTTGCTTGTAGGAAGAAAAACGCATCCTTGCTGCTTCTCGCGACAACCTTGACAGATTGTACCAAGATTCCAGCAACTCGCTGACCATCTTGGAGAGGAGCCACCGCTTTACGATGGAGGAGCTGGACAATCAGCGTCGTCAGCTGCAAGAATCCTCGGACGAAGTGACCCGCCTTACACAGTTGCTATCAGCAAAGGATACCATCATCAAGGGACTCCGAGCTTCTAAGAAATCCATTGCTCAAAAGTTAGAAACTGCCCAGCAGGCTGTTAAAGTTGCCGAAGAAACTGCTGCCACTTTCAAAGCTCAGCGCGATAAGGCCTTGGACAAGGCCATTCGGGCGGGACGAATCTTGATGAGAAGACCTGGCGTGGTTGTCCCTGAAGATATAAGAGCTGATGTGAATGCTGCCCCTGATTCCTCGAATCGCCCTTCTTCGTCAGTCGTTCCTGAGAAAGACATTGGAAAATAAATAAACAGTTCGCGTGCTCTGAGCGCGCAGTTAGCATGATCAAGTACTTCGTTAGAGGTTATCGGCTTATCATTCGAATGACGTGATTGCTCCCTTATTGTATCAGAATTTATTAGTTCGCAAGTTTGTGGTAACGTTGCACGATGATTATAAAGTTTGTTTGTGGGATATGGAGATCATCCCTTGAACTGCATAAGCGCGAGTATGCTATACCGGTTTAAGCCGTTAATGACTTTTAGCCGGTAACTCCGTTAGTAGGGCATAGTGGTCACCCTAGGTAAAGTGAGCGTGAGCATGCTGCACCGCCTTAAGTCGTTGCCGACTTAAGTCGATTGCTCCGTTTGTAGGGCATAGTGGTCACCCCGAGTTAAGTAAGCGTGAGCATGTTGCACCGCCTTAAGTCGTTGCCGACTTAAGTCGATTGCTCCGTTTGTAGGGCATAGTGGCCACCCCAGGTTAAGTAAGCGTGAGCATGTTGCACCGCCTTAAGTCGTTGCCGACTTAAGTCGATTGCTCCGTTTGTAGGGCATAGTGGCCACCCCGAGTTAAGTAAGCGTGAGCATGTTGCACCGCCTTAAGTCGTTGCCGACTTAAGTCGATTGCTCCGTTTGTAGGGCATAGTGGCCACCCCAGGTTAAGTAAGCGTGAGCATGTTGCACCGCCTTAAGTCGTTGCCGACTTAAGTCGATTGCTCCGTTTGTAGGGCATAGTGGCCACCCCGAGTTAAGTAAGCGTGAGCATGTTGCACCGCCTTAAGTCGTTGCCGACTTAAGTCGATTGCTCCGTTTGTAGGGCATAGTGGCCACCCCAGGTTAAGTAAGCGTGAGCATGTTGCACCGCCTTAAGTCGTTGCCGACTTAAGTCGATTGCTCCGTTTGTAGGGCATAGTGGCCACCCCGAGTTAAGTAAGCGTGAGCATGTTGCACTGCCTTAAGTCGTTGCCGACTTAAGTCGATTGCTCCGTTTGTAGGGCATAGTGGTCACCCCGAGTTAAGTAAGAATGCAAGTCAATCATAAATGAGCCGAGTATCTTTGAAATCTATCTTTATTGATGACATATTTCCACTTTACAGAGTACATGGTCGCCCCGGCTGTTTTGAAATACAGCTAGGGGTAAAACTTTCTGAGGTGCTCTATGTTCCAAGAGTTCCCAACTTCTGTGCCATCCATCTGGGTGAGGCGATACGATCCGGGCCGAGTGACCTCTGCTACTATGAAGGGTCCTTCCCATAAGGGTGATAGCTTGTGCCGTCCCTCCCCCGTTAGAATTCGGCGGAGGACGAGGTCTCCTACTGAAAAGAACCGTTGCCGTACAGCCTTATCGTGATAGCGCCTTAGAGTCTGCTGGTACCGTGCTGATTGGATTACTGCATTCAGTCGTTCTTCCTCAAGTACATCAATATCCTCCAGCCTGGTGGCCTCAGCTTCCGCTATGCTTTCGAAGATCAATCTCGGCGCCCCAAACTTGAGGTCAGCAGGTAGCACTGCCTCCGACCCATAGACCATGAAGAAAGGAGTGTTTCCCTGCAGGGCCCGGCTAGGTTGGGTTCTCAAGCTCCAAACAACATAAGGCAATTCTCTTATCCATTTTCCTGCGAATTTTTCATTTTTATCAAAGACCCTTTTTCTAAGTGCCTCCAATATCATTCCGTTGGCTCGCTCAACCTGCCCGTTGGCTCTCGGATGGGCTACAGATGCATACTTGATCTGAATGCTTTTTTGCTCGCAGAAGTCAAAGAATTCTGAACTGGTGAAGTTGGATCCCAAGTCAGTGATGATACTGTTTGGTATCTCAAATCTGAATATTATGCTTTGTATGAATTCCACGGCTTTAGCAGAGGTTAAAGAGGCAATGGGCTGAAACTCTATCCATTTAGTGAATTTGTCAATTGCCACCAATACATGGGTGCATCCTCCTTGAGCTTTCTTGAAAGGTCCAATCATATCCAATCCCCAGCATGCGAAAGGCCAAGTTACTGGTATGGTTTGTAGCTGCTATGCTGGCATGTGCTGTTGCTTTGACAGGTATTGGCAAGCTTCGCATCTCTGAACTAACTCGGCTGCATCATTCTTCGCCGTCGGCCAATAGAATCCTGACCTGAAAACCTTCCCGACTAATGTTCTGGATGCTGCGTGTACTCCACACTGCCCTGCATGGACTTCCTCCAGAAGTTGCTTTCCGGTGGACGGGAGAACGCACTTCATGAGGACGCCTGACGCGCCCCTCCTGTATAATACCTCCCCAATGAGTGTATAGTGAGCTGATTGTCTGGCAATGCGCTCTGCCGAGTTCTTGTCATCTGGTTCTTCTTCATTCTTTATATACTTAATAATCGGTTGCCTCCAGTCATCAGAGTCTGACTCGAGTTGATCTATGATGTTGCACTCTTCTATTTGATCCGTCGAGATGCTCGGCTGTGTAATTTCTTGCACGAAAACTCCGGGTGGGACCTGAGTTCGACCGGATCCGAGCTTGGATAGTGTATCAGCTGCTGTGTTACGATCCCTTTCCACATGATGAAATTCCAGACCCTCGAACTTATCTTCCAGCTTTCGGACGGCAGCGCAGTATTTTCCCATTGAATCACTTGAACAATCCCATTCTTTGTTTATCTGGCTAATGACTACCAGAGAGTCTCCATATACCATCAATCTTTTGACGCCCAGTGATATGGCGATGTTTAATCCGTGTATCAAAGCTTCATACTCGGCTGCGTTGTTAGAGGCCGGAAATAGCAGCTGGAGAGCATACTTGTGGTGCTCGCCTCCAGGTGCAGTGAAGAGAATTCCTGCTCCTGCTCCCTGCAGTTTCAGCGAGCCATCAAAATACATTCGCCATACTTCTGCGGTTTCTGGATTATCTGGTACTTGCTGTTCTGTCCATTCTGATACGAAATCAACCAGTGCTTGAGTTTTGATGGCTGTGCGAGGTCGAAACTCGATATCATGGGATCCCAACTCGCAAGCCCACTTGGCTATTCGGCCAATGGCTTCCTTGTTGTGAAGAATGTCCCCTATTGGAAAACCAGTAACTACTATGACTTTGTGGTCGTCAAAGTAGTGGCGCAGCTTGCGGGCAGTTAGAAGTACTGCATATAATAGCTTCTGAACTTGAGGATACTTTTTCTTCGATGGACCCAGAACCTCACTGATGAAGTAGACAGGATGTTGTACCGAATAAGCATGCCTTTCTTCCTCTCGCTCGACTACCAACGCAGTGCTTACCACGTGAGTCGTGCAAGAGATATATAGCAGCAAATCTTCAGCTGGTTGAGTTGGCGTAGCTCGCCGGGGTGGCTTTAGTACTGGTGGTGTTGTCAGGAATTTCTTCAGTGTGTCTAGAGCTTCTTGTGCTTCTGACGTCCATTGAAACTTATCCACCTTCTTGAGCAGTTTGTAAAATGGCAGACCTCTTTCTCCTAGCCTGGATATGAATCTGCTCAGGGCTGCCATACATCCAGTAAGTCGCTGAACCTTCTTTTGTGACCGAGGGGCTTCCATCTTCATGATAGCTTCAATCTTATCTGGATTAGCTTCAATTCCCCGGTGGCTGACAATAAATCCGAGTAACTTTCCTGCTGGTACCCCGAAGACGCATTTCTCAGGATTGAGCTTCCATCTATATCTTCTCAGGCTGTTGAAAACCAGCTGTAAGTCTTCGATGAAGTTTTCCGGATTCTCCGTTTTGATCACCACGTCATCAACGTAAGCCTCCACACGCTTGCCCCAGTGATCGGCTAGGCATGTTTGAATGGCTCTCTGATAAGTCGCTCCAGCGTTTTTGAGGCCGAACGGCATGGAGGTATAACAGAAGGCACCAAACGGAGTGATGAACGCCGTTTTTTCCTCGTCTTCTTTTGCCAAACTAATCTGATGATACCCGGAATAGCAATCTAAGAAAGACAACACAGAACATCCAGCGGTGGAATCCACCACCTGATCTATCCTCGGGAGCCCGAAGGGATCCTTCGGACAGTGTTTGTTGAGATCGGTATAGTCGACGCACATGCGCCAATCCACTTTATTCTTTTTGAGTACAAGAACAGGATTGGCTAACCTCTCAGGGTGTAATACTTCTCTAATGAATCCAGCCGCGACCAGGCGAGCTAATTCGGCACGAATGGCTTCTCTCTTGTCGGGCGTGAAACGACGTAGCTTTTGTCGAATCGGCCTCGCCTGGGGGTAGACTTTCAGTTTGTGCTCGGCCAGTTCTCTTGGGACTCCCGGCATATCCGCAGGTTGCCACGCGAATACATCCCGGTTATCTTGCAGAAACTGGACGAGCGCGCTTTCCTATTTGTCGTTCAAACTGGAGCTGATGACAGCCGTCTTGCGCTCGTCAGCGAACCCCAGGTTGATTCTTTTGGTTTCTTCAGTCGGCCGCATAGAGGTCGCGGCCTGAGTTTCATTCGCCGGTACCGTGAGGCCTTCCTCAGGCTTAGAGTTCGCCGATGTAGAAGGAACCGTCGACGGCTTGGTGGTGAGGGCTGCCTGAATGGCCACTCGGAAACACTCTGCGGCGCCTTGGAAGTCGGCACGCACAGTTATGATTCCTCGTGGTCCCGGCATCTTCAGTATCATGTATGTATAGTGCGGAATGGCCATGAATTTGGCCAGTCCCGGCCTCCCGATGATGGCGTTGTACCCGCAGTCGAAGTTCGCCACCTCGAACCTCAGGAACTCGGTTCTGTAGTTCTCCAGAGTTCCGAAGGTGACCGGCATGTAGATGTGGCCCAGCGGGTATTCCCCTTCCGTCGGCACGATGCCGAAGAAAGGAGTGTCTGACTCGTGGAGCTCTTTGAGGTGAACTCCCAAGCCTTGGAGCGTACGGGGGAAGGTGACGTTGATGCTGCTCCCTCCGTCCACTAGCACCTTCTTCACCCGGCTCTCTCGGATCACTGGATCGACGAGGAGCGGGTATTTGCCCGGGTGGTCGAAGTTGAGCCATTGATCCTCCCGAGTGAACGTGATTGGGTGCTCCGACCACCGGTACGGGGCGGGAGGGCCGGTGGTCGCCACCAGTATCTGGCGGTCGTTGAGCTTTTGTTGTCTCTTGTTCTCCTGCGACCCATGTCCGCCGAAGATGACGTTGACCTCCCTGTCAACGCGCGGGAAAGCTCCTCCTCCCCCCTCCTCCGGCTGATGGGGCTGTCGTGGTTCATCTGGTCCTCCCCTCGGCGGAGGAGGCGGTAGAGGTTGGAAGGGTCGGCCATGCCCGACGGAGTGCTTGAAATCCCGGTAGTTGCGGAGAGTGTGGCGCATGTCCTTGTGGTACGGGCACTGGGCGTCGAGGATGTCGTCCAGCGTGCGTTCGCCTCCACGAGGTCCTCCTCGGGCGCGAGAGGCGGGTGGTCCGGCGGCGTGTACCTCTTCGCGAGGCCTCTTCTCCCAGCGCTTGTCGGGCGGCTGGTTCGCGTCGCGTCGTGGTGCTGCCGGTGCGGGCTTTGCTCCTCCGATGAGGTCCTGGGCCCGCTCGTCAGCGGTGATGTAGAGGTCAGCTTCCCGGAACAGCTCCTCGGAGGTAGTCGGCGCCTTTTGCAGTATGGCTCGGACGAAAGCCGAGTCGTTAGATCCTCTGTAGAAGTCCTCGATCACGGCCGCCTCCGTGACCTCGGGGATGCGGTTTCTCATGGTCTGGAACCTTTTAAGGTATGACCGGAGAGTCTCATCCCCCCGGCGCTTGATGGATCTGAGGTCCCATGGTTGCGCTGGCTTGTCGGAGAGAGATTGGAAGTTGGCGGTGAAACGTCGACTGAAGTCTCCCCAGTCGTCGATGCAGTGTCGGGGTAGATGTCGTAGCCACTGCAGCGCGTCTTGCCCGAGGACGATGGGCAGATACGCAGTCATGACGTCTTCGGCTGCCCCGGCAGCCCGAGCAGCGGTGGTGTAGACGGCTAACCAACCCCCTGGATCCTGCTTAGGTTCATATTTGTCGACATTGGATACCTTGAAGTTGGGAGGCCATTGGATGGCCCTAAGGCGCGGAGTAAGGGCGGATACTCCGCACGTGTCCTCCTGTCGTCGAGGATGTCGTCTGTCCCGGGGAGGGGAGTGGCGGTGGTGGTTCCTCGACCGTCCCCGGGTGGTTCCACCAGTTGAAGCTGTTGCCGACTCAGTTCGGGTGGCCTGGCTTTGAGTCGGGAAGCCATGATCTCGGTCATACTCCTCCCGACGACGAATTTCGTTCTCGTGCCGCCGTTCGCGCGAAGCATTGATAGAGCTTCGCGCGTCTCGGCGACTGTTGATGGCGTGTCGCAAATCGTTCGGCGGGTGAGCGAGCGGTAGAAGATGGTTGGCTGCTTGAGTGAACAGGCGTCGGTATCCCTCGGCGTCGGGAGTCCGAGGAAGTCCGTCAGCTATCCAGGCTAGAACGCCTCCGACTTCGCTCGGCGTGTTCATAGCTCGGGCGAAGTCGGGGTTCAAGTTGCGCCCGAAGAGTGGATTCTCGCGTCGTTGCCTTGCATCTTGCTCGGCTTGCTCCTGAGTCCGACGGCGATCACGTCGTCGGGAGTTCCTTCGTTCCCTGAAGACGCGTTCTTCCGGAGTTTCTCCTATCTCTGAGACCTCGTCTCGCGAGACAGGCTGCTCCGGATCCCGTTCTCCAGCTGCGTGATGTCGTCGAACGTTCCTGCGTCGGTTCCTTCGTCGGCGGGATTCTCGCTGAGGTGGTTCTTCTCCAGGCGTGGTCGGTTCATCGTCGGAGACGGCGGGCGACTCTGCTCTCCCGATGAAGAGGACGTCGGGGTAGAACGGTATTGCTGCCGCGGCGACTTTCTTTCCGTTCTCCTTTGAGGTCGGAGGAACGGGAAGAACGACTTGCCTCTCCCTGGTCTCCTTCTCTCTCACGACCCGTGTCCATTCTTTCGTCGGGGAAGTAGGCAGCGGAGTCTTCCGGGTCAGCAAGCTTTTAGCTCCAGCCTCCCCGGAGACGATCTCTTTCCAAAGAGCCGGAGGTAGCGTCTTTCCAGCATTTTCGGAGTTTGTTGGAGGAGACTTCTGTTCCGGCAGATCTGCGAGGCGGTGTAGAATTCCTTCTTCATCTGCTACGGACGAGATTGTCCCGAAGCAGAATACAGATCCGGGACGCACGGCGATCTTGCTGTGGAAGGTGACGGCCATTGAGCTAGCTTGGATCGTCGACACACCCCCTACCTGGCGCGCCAGCTGTCGGCGTTTTGGGTCCGACCGCACACCCGGGGTTGCCCCTCAAGGTGTTTTTAGGAGTAGGACGGTGTCGACGACTGTAGCAAAATGGTTCGTGCCGTTCGCACGAGGGACAATGGACAAGATTTGCAGGTTCGGGCCGCTTAGAAGTGCGTAACACCCTACGTCCTGGTGAGTATATGAGCGTGGTTACAAGAGGGTTCTCTGGATAGAGGGCACAGAGAGTTTATGTGGGTGGCTAAGTAGAACAGGGTCGATCGATCTGAAGGGGTGCCCCCTAGGCCTTATATACTCGGCCGTGGAGCAGTACATGTGATATGATAACAACAAGTAGCTAAAAGATAGTGAACCTCTTGAGTTTATCCCTACGTAACCTTCGCCGACTTATCCTCGCATGGCTCTGTTGCATGGGGGCTTCAGCGCGGGAAAGTCGGGTCTCTGTTGCGATTCATTCGTTCGACGTTGTGGGCCGCCTGGGTTTGCACTAATCAGTCTCACGTCTTCTTTGTTGGTTGTCTTTCCCTAGGCCCACGAAAGAATGACCTTACGAATTATTGGGCCCTTGAGCCTTTCGTGAGGCCTTTTACTTCTTTAGTGGACCCAGGGGATATCTATCCCCCACATACTCACCCTTGCTTTACAAACCACCCCACCCCGGGTTGTCCCCACTGTACTCAGTGCTCAGGAGGAGATGCTGGCAACATGGAGCACTTTGAAGGGTTCCAGGACTACGACGAGTTCTAGTTTATCTTAGTGGCAAACCCCGAGTCAGCTACCTGTGAAGGCCTTGTCTTATACGTTTCGTATTTCCGCACTTTGATGTCAATGACTATGTTATAGACTCAGTGGAAGTCTTGGACATCTTGATGTAATAAATTACCTTTCCGCTATTTACTTTGAGCAATGTGTGATGGTGTCCAATTATGTAATCACTATGTATGTGAGCTTCTGATCCTGGCACGTACATGGTTCGCATTCGGTTTGCCTTCCAAAACCGGGTGTGACAGTACCTGGGATCTCAAGTCTAAGGCAAGTTGTGCCCTTGATCACTCCTTTTTACCTAATAATGTTCCTATTAATCACTGTGGCATGCTCAGGTTAATTTGATGGGACCTAATAGGTTTCCCTAGTATTGTTTATCCCACACCTTGTTTACCACTGAACTTTTGGGTAGTTTTGCTATTGCTCTACCTGGTTTTGGGATTAATATTACATTATGATCATGTTCCAATTATGTTGTTGCTGTAATTATTTTTCATGACAAGATCATTGTGTTAATTGGAACATGGAGCTTAACTTGAGTAAACAGTGCTACCACAAGGGTGGAATGGGACGCCCTTGGCCAAGTAATTAGGAAAGCTAGGGAGAGGTTACCTTACCCGGAAGGGGCAAGCGGGGAGGCGTCACTGCTAGAGTATAGGTAGGTCCTCGAGTGAACTGTCTGTAAAGCTTTTCGGACGAGGGATTCCTATGCTTCCTTCTTCCTGAATCTGTAGCGGGTTTTCTCGAACTAGTGGAACTTTGGAAAGGCTTCGTAGTGCTACCCTGCCTCGCTTCCTCGGAAGAGGTGTATGGGGTTCGATCAACCCTGTGAAAAATGGGTAACACGACTTATGGGTAAAGATGTACAACCTCTGCAAAGTGTAAAACTGGTATATCAGTCGTGCTCACGGTCAAGAGCGACTCAGGACTCTCGCATGATTAATTTATGGAACTAAACTTAATTTGTCATACACATTGCATCATGGGTGTTGTTATTAATCTTGATCTCTTATTTAATTAGGTTGGTATCTACTTATACCTAGTAACTTCTAATAAAATTTTGACCAACTTTAAAAGCAATGCTCGGCTTTAACCATCTCCTTTGGTATGCCTTAGACTTCACATGAGCTCCCACCTTTGGTGAGTTCATGCACATTATTCCCTCCAACTTGTTGAGCGATGAACGTATGTGAGCTCACCCTTGTTGCACTCACATCCCCCTAGGTCAAGAACAGGTACCACAGGAGGGGGCGCATGAAGGATGTCGTGATGAGTTCGTGAGTGGTCTAGACCGTCGTCTCCCAGTCAACTTTGGTTGCTGGATTGTTGACTTTGTATGATGTAAATATTTAACTATTTTGTACATAACTCCGTTATATATTGAAGTTGTGTCATTCGTTTTTGTACCATGAGTCATCATATGTGTGAGACTTGATCCTATCACACTTGGTGATTATTTCGTGCCCGGGTTTTGGACCCCTAAAATCCGGGTGTGACAGAAGTGGTATCAGAGGAATGTTGACTGTAGGACAAAACCTAGATCGAACTGGATAACCCTTATCTACTTACCTTTGCTACTCTGATTCTTTATAAACCCACCTTAATCTTTTCTCATCTATTGCTGCTTTACTCTGATTATTCTTACCTTTTCACTTCTAAAGACAAAAGTGGATTTCACACTTTGAAACCTTGTACCTAAAGTGACCTTTAGGAATAGGAGACCTAATCTTAGGAACAAAAACAAAACTATTTTTGTAAGTATCTAGACGCTTGAATGTTTGTTCTTATGATAATTCTTTGATTTGGTTATTTGACTGAGTGTGATGAGTTGTGGAGTAATGTCCACAATTGCATCTGCATATACATATAGGCATAAAAAATGTAAATTAGACAAGCTAGATTATTCCCCATTAAAATGTAGCTAGCATCACAGATCCATCTTATTTTAACAGATTCTATCTTATCCTCAGTAATTCATCTTGTCCCAATTAGCATACTTATCTCGCCTGAGAGTAACAATCATGATCTAATCCAAATTATTTAAATCCTATTTAAGACTAATCTAGACACACCAATCTAATGTAGATCCCTCTAATCCAATACGATTTAATCTAATGTGAATTACTTAATAGGTTAATTAATGCTAGGTGAAATAGAATAGACCCTACTCATATGAACATGTTTTAACCTAGATTGGTACCTTAGACCAACTCGGCCATGAACAAACGAGTTAACCAACATATTCGTGATAATCATCCATTCCAACCGAACGCAAACCAGATCTTGAGCTACTTAATGTAGTCTATCCCACTCGCAGCTACCTTAGCCATATGTCCCTACCTCGGATGGAGATACCAAGACCGAAGAAGGGATAGATCAACCCCGACAAGGAAGAGATCCTCCTCATCAAACGAAGGATAGAAGTCAACCCAGATCTCCAAATGCGCCGGGGACCAACACCCAAGATGGAGTCTTACCTTGCCCTAATCTTTTTTATTATCCTTGCTCTAACCACATCTCATTATTCCTAGGTGGCCTTACATAAAAGATGCTTATGCTTCCCCAATAACCTACTAATTATTGGAAAGGAAAACATTTTATTAATGGAACCAATTTTAAAAAGAAAGTTAAAACTACACATAGAACTTTCTGCATCCCTTTCTTACTAATCTCGAGGACGAGATTAATTTTAAGGGGGTAGAATTTGTAACACCCCAAAATACAATTTTGGGATTTAGGAAAAAAATTCTCTAAAAAGTTTAAAAATTAAAATGTCCTAATAAAGTTATGAATTGGAGCTAATTTTCCTAAAGCTAAATAAAATGGGGAATATAAAATTTTAGAGGTATTGAACTATTTTATTAAATAAATAATATGGTAAAATAGTTTACAAGAATTATTCCTTTCATGAGTTATAGTGGGAGAATAGGTAGTTTTAAGAGAGAAAGATTTAATTAAAGTTTTAATTTTCTTATGTGAATGATTCTTTGTTTTGGAGCATTTACTTAAAAGAATGCAATAATAAATAAATAATCCAAAAATATATATATATATATATATATGCAATTATGATGGTTTTTTATTATGCATTTAGTTTGTATTTGAAGTTTCATTTGGATTTGAAACCTAGATTTGAAAACAAAGCTGAAAAAGAAAAAGAAAAAAGATACAGACTCATACCTGCGTCTTGGGGCGAATTCCTGTATCGCGGCCCAACTTCCCTTTCCCACGCGCCAGCCACACATTGCCTGCGCGCGCAAGCTTCCTCGCCGCCAGGTGGGGCACCCCTGTCGGTGATGTCCTCTCTTCCTATTCCTGTTCCGCGTCGAGCTTAACAAACTCGTCGTTCTCGCCGGATTAGAAATCGCGCGTGTGGTCGTTTCCCCCTTGTCCTATGCATAAATAGTCGGTCATCGTCCCTCAATAATCCACCCAAGACTCTTGGGGACCAGCTTGTGTGCTCCGTACTGTAGGCGAGGGATTCAAGCAGAGAGAGGTGGGTGAGTTGGCCGCAGACATCGTTCCCCCACTAATGTCGATAACCGGAGTCCATGAATTGGCTTGGGAGCTTCGCCATGATGCAGGGGATGTTTCCGGGGCTACGCCGTAAAGGGGTGTTCCTCGGGACATCTTCAATTCCTCGTCGGAGTTGCACACGGCAATGGATCCGAACTGTGGTGGCTAGCTCTGTCGCCAACCCCACTGCGGGTAAGATCGTTACCTTGATGTTTGCCGTCACCCCCGCATCACTTGTCGTCGATCAGGTCATAGTTTTGGGCATGGGAGCGCGAAACCGCGTTCGACGGCCATGGTCCGCCGCGGGTGGCCAGCGCGCCACCGCACCTATTGGTTGCTGCGAGGGAGAACCACACAAAGACGTTGATCTGGCCGAGAGCGGTCGCGATTAGAAAGCGCATACTGCTTCGGCATGATTGATCCCAGCCGTTGATTGGTGAATGATCGGACCTAAGTTGATCTCGTTGTTTAAAGATCCTCACCATAGATCTCCGATTGGACGGGTTGCGTTAAATACTGGTTCGTTGTAAATGGACATCTAATCTGAACCCTACATTGGTGATCGAGTGGCCAGAACACACCTCATACCCCTTCGGCCAAGGCAACCTTTCAAAAGAGACCCTCCACTTACCCAAAACTAACCGCAGTTCATCCCTATATTAAGATCATTACATAATGGTCCAAACATTTGTAAAAGTAACCCTGCGCTTTTATAAAATTGTGGTCGCAGTCCATAGGGTATTAAATCCTATAAAATACAATAGAGATAATGATTTTAATATAAAAATAATTCCAGAATACTATTAAATTCATAATTAATTCCTTTTAATTTCTTTTTGATCCATTCCAGTTGTATTAAATTTGTTTTAATATTGTTTATCACCTGGTAACTCTGTTTTATCATTAAACATGGATTAAAATTATTCACTTAGTTTATTCTATATCAAACACGTAGAAATTTCGGAAAATCACAACTCTTTAATCGTAACTCTGAATTTAGTGGGTTCGAACCTAGGTTTTCATTACGATGCATAGAATATTATTATGCAGTTTGTTCTCATGCTTGGTGTGATGTTAATTTTGCCTATACCATGTTTACGTGTATTGCTACGACTAGCAGTGAGGTTACGAGTCACCTGACGAGCAAGTTGGTACCTGGGATCTGAAGTCTAAGGCAAGTTGTGCCCTTGATCACTCCTTTTTACCTAATAATGTTTCTATTAATCACTGTGACATGCTCATGTTAATTTGATGGGACCTAATATGTTTCCCTAGTATTGTTTATCCCACACCTTGTTTACCACTGAACTTTTGGGTAGTTTTTGCTATTGCTCTACTTGGTTTTGGAATTAATATTACATTATGATCATGTTCCAATTATGTTGTTGCTGTAATTATTGTTCATGATAAGATCATTGTGTTAATTGGAACATGGAGCTTAACTTGAGTAAACAGTGCTACCACAAGGGTGGAATGGGACGCCCTTGGCCAAATAATTAGGAAAGCTATGGAGAGGTTATCTTACCCGGAATGCGGAGAGGCGTCGGTGCTAGAGTATAGGGAGGTACTTGGGTCGAACTATCTTGAAAGCTTTTAGGACGAGGGATTCCTATGCTTCCTTCTTCCTGAATTTGTAGCGGATTTTCTTGAACTAGTGAAACTTTGGAAAGGCCTTGTAGTGCTACCATGCCTCGCTTACTCGGAAGAGGTGTATGGGGCCCGATCAACCCCGTGGCAAATGGGTAATACGACTTGTGGGTAAAGATGCACAACCTCTACAGAGTGTAAAACTGGTATATCAACCGTGCTCACGGTCAAGAGCGACTCAGGACTCTCGCATGATTAATTTATGAAACTAAACTTAATTTGTCATACGCATTGCATCGCGAGTGTTGTTATTAATCTTGATCTCTTATTTAATTGGGTTGGTATCTACTTATACCTATTAATTGCTAATAAAATTTAGACCAACTTTAAAAACAATGCTCAGCTTTAATCATCTCCTTTAGTAAGCCTTACACTTCAGATGAGCTCCCACCTTTGTTGAGTTCATGCACATTATTCTCCTCAACTTGTTAAGTGATGAACGTATGTGAGCTAACCCTTGTTGTACTCACATCCCTGAGGTCAAAAACAGGTACCACAGGAGGGGGCGCATGAAGGATGTTGTGATGAGTTCGTGAGTGGTCTAGGCCATCGTCTCCGAGTCAACTTTGGTTGCTGGATCGTTATCGTCGCATGATGCAATTATTTAACTATTTTGTATAGAACTCCGTTATATATTGAAGTTGTGACATTCGTTTCTGTATCATGAGTCATCATATGTGTGACACTTAATCCTAACATACTTGGTGATTATTTCGCGCCCGGATTTTAGACCCCTAAAATCCGGGTGTGACAGAGTTGGCCACGACCCATGGGCCATGGCAGTCCATAGTAATCTCTCGACACACCGAGTCACCGACACCGCCGAACCCTTGCGCAAAAGAGAAATTTGTAATTTTGCCACTCTCAATTTTAACTTTCTGTTATTATAAATTTTGTGTCTATGATTGGTGAGATCATTTGCGTTTATGATTTGTGGGTCCAATAATATATTGACGAAGCCATAAATAATAATTGCAACATTACTTCTGCGCAAAACCAGCGCACCGAACACCGTTTCCCACCCTGCTCGGTGCTCGCCGTCGTCCGCTCGCAAGCTTTTGCCGCGATGCCCGACCAAGCAGCGCACCCCGCTGTCCACCTCCACTCGCAGCTCCTCCATTTCCGCGCGTCCGCTCCACCACAACGCCCCGCGAACCCGTCCCCTTCAAAGCGGTCACCTCTTCCTCCGACCCTCGCTAGCTTCGCCTCCCTTCTCCTGCGTGCCCTACTGCCCTTCACCTCTCGTACCCCCCCTCCCCCGCCTTTCCCGCAATTCCGGCTCACATGACCGTCCGGGCCGCGGCCGTGCTGGTGGCCGCCGCCGTGCTCGTTCTCCTCCTCCCGGGATGGGCGGCGGCGGAGTGGAATCTCACGAAGAAAGGCAGCGTCGTCACCTACGATGGGCGCTCTCTCATGATCGACGGCAAGCGGGACCTCTTCTTCTCCGGCGCCATCCACTACCCCAGGAGCCCGCCTGAGGTACGCTCCCACTTGCGCGACTCCCCAGCCGATGAACCGAACGAAATGCAGTGGCGGCGTTCTGCTGCCGGTCGGTTGGTTGATTGATCATGGAAATGTGCTGTCGTAATGCAGGTGTGGCCGAAGCTGATCGAGCGGGCTAAGGAGGGCGGCCTCAACACGATCGAGACGTACATATTCTGGAACGCGCACGAACCTGAGCCTGGCAAGGTAATGGACATATATTCAGATGGTCTCGTTGGTAATCAACCGCAATAAAATTAAGGAGCATGGCGTCATTAATCTTTGTTGTGTTGTATATTATATTAGACCGACAAATAGACGTAAATGCAGCTCATCTGTTGAACGTGTTGCAGTACAATTTTGAAGGCCGGTTCGACTTGATCAAGTACCTCAAGATGATCCAGGAGCATGACATGTATGCAATTGTGCGCATCGGGCCCTTCATCCAGGCAGAATGGAACCATGGGTCAGTGCCTCCAAGTCCAACTAATTATCAGTCTGCTGTCTAGTATGCTCATATCTATCTGATTGTTTTGTGCTTCTTCTCTGCCATTTTTCTCTACTTTCTTCCAGTGGTCTGCCTTATTGGCTTAGAGAGATCGACCACATAATATTCCGGGCAAACAATGATCCCTACAAGGTAATCAAAGAATTTCATTGCTGTAACAAGGATATGCATGTAGAGTTCTGGTCTGATGGTATTTAAACTTTTCACGCAGAAAGAAATGGAGAAATTCGTGAGATTCATAGTGCAGAAGTTGAAGGATGCTGAGTTATTTGCATCTCAAGGAGGACCCATCATTCTAACACAGGTCTTTTATTTCTCAATTTACTCGTGTTATTTCTTAAATCTTGTTATTGGCACCATATTTGCATAATACAGGCTGTGTGATTTATCCTTTGCACAAATACATCAGATCGAGAATGAATATGGGAACATAAAAAAAGATCATGCAACAGACGGTGACAAGTACCTCGAATGGGCAGCTCAAATGGCGCTCAGCACACAAACAGGAGTTCCATGGATAATGTGCAAGCAGTCTTCAGCTCCTGGTGAAGTGGTAATTTTCTCATCAGTGGTGAATATCTGTATACATTTCTAATAGTTCGCAAGTTTTTTTATTGCAATTATATCTTGAAAATACTAACAAGATACTATTCAGAACATGAACGTCATTTAATCTCTTATAAGAGACCGCCTACTTTCTATCGAAAGGGTCTAATTATTCTAGCTCAATCTTTTAATTAATTTTTCGCTCTCAATAGATCCCTACTTGCAATGGAAGGCATTGTGGAGATACATGGACACTACGCGACAAAAATAAGCCTATGCTTTGGACTGAGAATTGGACTCAACAGTAAGTTCAAGTAATTCACACTCAACAATGGCCTTTTTTAGCCAAATACACAAATATTATGAGCCAGCATTACTACTTTTGGAAGGTACACAATAGGAAGAATTGAGTGAGATGAAATATATAGCGTTAAGAGCAACTCCAACAGTCTAGATATAATCCTAGGTAAATTTAGAGTTTTATGGGGATTCTAAAAAATAGACAACCTCTTAAACGATGGGATAAACTAACAAACTCTCTAAATCTTATCTATCCATGTTGCGAAAGAGCCTCTAGCATAGTAGTTAAGGACTTACGAGTAGCACCTCCAAGTCCTGGGTTCAATTCTCCTCGGGAGCGAATCTTCAGGCTTGGTTAAAAAAAATCCCCTCGCTGTGCCCCATCCGCTCTTGGGTTACGATGTCCTGTGCGTCACCTTCCGGTTGGGCCATTGCAGAGTGGACAGTTGACGCCAACCCGTTAGTGATGGGGGGCCAGGGTTCGGAGATTTTCTCGGCAGGGATCATGTTTCGGTTTCTTCTTAATATAATGCCGGGAGGGCGGTCTTTCCCTCCATGGCCGAGTTTTTTTATCTATCCATATTCAAATCACCTGACAATCTCTTCGGGGGTTGTTGTTTGCCTATTTTGGGCCTTCCTCTTTATCAATATAATCGGAAGCTCTCCTGTCTGGTTCGTTTCAAAAAAAATATATCACCTGACAACCGGTCGTCACCGCCTCGACCTCAAGACTGGTCGACATTGCCGTGTAGACCGAGCCACACATGTTGCCTCCTCGTTGCTTCTCATGGCTTCACCCTTCTCATTCAAAATGAAATCGTACTCATCTACGTTAGCGAGTAGGTGAAGGAGGAATAGCAGGGAGGTGCAATCAAGTCAGCCCTATGGAAGCCACGCTCCTCTTCTCTGCCGACTGCACGACTAGTACCAGCGGGTGGCTGGCGGGCTGTGATCTCGACTACCTACGGGCCCACACACGGCTTCCTCTGGTCCCTCCAAGCGGCCAAGGACCAACGCACATAGGACGAGGACAATAGGGCGTGGGGGCGACACGAGGACAACGAGTTCGACATGACGCGAGAGCGAAGCGGGGCGCGAGGGAGGGAAGGCGCACGACACACACGTCAGGAGGGAGATGGCAAGCTGGGCGGACTCGGCAAAGATGCCTAGCGGCTTAGACGGGATGACGAGCGGGATAGAGAAGCGAGCAAGATGAAGAGTCCGTTGGATTGAGTTTTGGCTATCATTTTTCTATTTTTATCAATACTAATTGATTTAGCTATGCTTTTGGACTTCTCTGATGCTCTAATGAATTTATGAGCTATGGCCATTCCAAGAACCATGTTGCACATTCATATGTGTAGTTACCTTACATTAGGGACACAAGCTCCACTTGTTTTTGGGTCATTGGGTACACCCAAAACTTTTATAAGATAAAGTAAAATGTTTGCCACATACTTAATTTAGGGGAGGGGGGGGGGGGGGTAGCTGACTTAGAAAACACAGTTGGGTGCCCACTTGCATATATCGATTCTTGCAGCATTTTAACCTTCAAAACCATTCTCCTTATCCCCTTTAAGAAGTGGAATTTGTATTTTATATACATATCAGAGGTTCCACCTGCCTGTTTGACTGAGTGAACATGTTCATACCTGCATATTGTATAGAATATAAAAAGATAGAGTTGAATAGTAAAACATACATATCATCAATTAGCAGATGGACCCATAAATACAATGAAGCAATCTGGCTGTGGCTGCTAGCCAACTAAACCTAAACCAGTAACTCGGAAACTAAGGGTCAACTGTGCTATAGAATATTAGTTATTTCGAGCAAGATTTACTAAAATAGTATATTCATTTTATTAATATCGATAAAAGTTGTTCTTAACTAAAACCTGCATTCAAAACTAGGATCAAGTGCTTTTAAAGGACCACTGATATGCCAAACAATGCTTATAGCAAAAAGCATTTTTTCATTCTATAAACAATTTTTTGAACGTAATGGCAGGAGCTCTGCTTTTTAATTAAGAAGAAGAATAAAATTGATCCAGTTTTAAGGAAAACCGGGCCCAAAATCTACACAGAATGCACAAACAACTCAGATAACAGATGCAACACACATAAAGCCCATCCAGAGCCATTGTTGTCGAGCTCAAACACAAGTGACGAGCAGCTCCGACTCTCCCAAACCGACCACATATGGACAAAGGAACTCGACGACGTTTACATCCAAACACCGGTACAGAAGGAGGAAGCCCTCGGTGCATCGTCGTTGCCAAGTCTCACACACCCCACGTGAGGCAGCTTCAATTCTTCACCAACAAGCTAGCTCCTCCGCCTCGTCCCCGACAATTTCCCAATCGCCGAACCAAAATCCAGTCCACGAAGAAGGGGAGGTTTCGCCTGCTGTCATCGTTGCCAAGCCACATCCCCTAACACAACAGTTTCAACTTTATGAAGCAAAATCTCACCTCCACTCGCATACCAGACACCAAGAAGCGAGGCGACGCCGTGGTCGAGACAAACATCAATAACGATGCCTTCACGAAGGGAGTAACGTCTAGGACACCACCATCGCTTGTCCGAGAAGAACCGAACTTTCGCTCAGAAGACACCCTCAACAAGGGAAGCGTCACTATCGCTAAAGCTTTCGCCCAAGATGTCCCCGCCACATCGTCAGGCTACGACCCCAGGAAAAAGCATGCAGCCTCTATCGTCGTCGCTGCCGCCCAGACATCCCGCATACACCCTTACACAGAGGGGGAAGCGACACGTCGACTGCCGCAGCAGCCGCATAGCTGCATCGTCCGCCACCCCTTCGGCTAGGAACACGGGACGCGACAACACCTTGTCGCGTGCATCACCCTGTCACGCGAGAACCGATGCCGGGCCGGGCCCTGGCACCCGCAGTCACCAAAGCCAGCTGGCACTGGACACTCAACCGTCGTCGCCACCTCGGAACGCCAGCCCGGGCCATCACGAGCCACCTCCCATGTGCACAGACCATAACCGGCAGCCCAACACCGCATCGACAGCACGCGCGCAGCCACTGCCAAGCGCAGTTGTCTCTGATGTCTGGTCACGCCTGACGACGCCGCTATCACGCGCCACCCTCCTGCCGACGAACGCGGCCTCCTCCTCATTGCTGAGCGCAGCCCCTCACTTCTCTCCTGGCTGCGCCACCATGATGCCGCCACGGAATGCGCAGAGCCGCCGAAGAGAGCAGAGTCCCAGCGAGAAACGCAGGAGCTCTTCCTTCCACCTCTGGCGAACCTCCAAGGAAACTCGACGCCCAGACCTGCTCGCGCACAGGGAGCATCTTTGCTCCGGCGGCTGCTCGCCGGCCTCCCTGTCTCCTCCCCAGTTCTTCCTCTCACAGCCGTGCAGCGCCCTCTTCTCTACAGTGGCCGCTGCTCCTCTCTGAAGCTATGCGCAGGAGCTCTCCAGGACGCCGCGCCTCCTCCCTGCTACACGCCCCGGTCGACGACGAACTTCCCGTGGTCTGGGAGGCCGCGCCCGCCCAGATCCGCCGGAAGGAGCGAAAGGAGCCCCGCCGCCGCTGTCATCACAGGCCGCACGGGCTTCCGGTGGCCTGCTCAGGCGGCGGCTAGGGTTTTGAGGGGCGCTCGGGTCGCCCAGCGCGGGGACGACCGAGCGCCGTCTGCTTCAAACATTTGGAGCTCATCCCCTCGAAATACAGAAGGTGCATCCACAAAGGATTAATCTCTTCGTCTAATTTTCTTGGGCATACACAGATTCAGAGCATATGGCGATCAAGTAGCTATGCGTTCAGCTGAGGACATTGCATATGCTGTGTTACGGTTTTTTGCAAAGGGTGGGTCATTGGTTAACTACTACATGGTATGGATTTACTTTTTGTTCCTGTAATGAATATGTTAATAAACATTTGCAAGGGAAATGTGGAGATTTATGGTATTTCACTTTAACTTGTCAACAGTATCACGGAGGAACAAATTTTGGAAGGACTGGGGCTTCTTATGTGCTGACTGGGTACTATGATGAAGCTCCCATGGATGAATATGGTCAGACCGATTCAGTTGACCATTATATTTCTGTATTATTTTTATCTTCATCATGTAGTTCCTCTTGACATAAGGAGCACCTCATGTAGTCCATGATTTTTCATAGGTATGTACAAGGAGCCCAAATTTGGGCATCTCAGGGACTTGCACAATGTAATAAGGTCATATCAGAAAGCATTCCTCTTGGGGAAGCATTCGTCTGAGATATTGGGTCATGGGTATGAGGTTGGGAGCAACTTCTTCAATCATTTTGGTTCCTGGAAACTTGTGTTCTCTGACCTACAAATCAATCTTCTTTGGTGTTGTGATTAATTTTCTATGTTGCAGGCACACATCTTTGAGTTGCCTGAAGAAAATCTTTGCCTCTCTTTCCTTTCCAACAATAACACGGGCGAAGATGGAACAGTAATCTTCCGAGGGGAGAAGCACTACGTGCCTAGCCGTTCAGTCTCCATTCTTGCAGGGTGCAAGAACGTGGTTTACAATACCAAGAGGGTGTGTTTGTTTGCACTTAACCACAACTGAATTAGGAACATAGGCATTGGGCCCTAATTTGTATTTTGTTTGTTATGGCAGGTGTTTGTACAACACAATGAAAGGTCATACCATACCTCAGAGGTAACAAGCAAGAATAACCAATGGGAGATGTACTCAGAAAAAATCCCGAAGTACCGTGATACTAAAGTCAGGATGAAGGAACCCCTGGAGCAATTTAACCAAACCAAGGACGCTAGTGATTACTTATGGTACACCACAAGGTATCACTCTTATCTGTCACACCTTACGGTTTCAGCTCAATGTTACTCTTTATCTTTCTCAATCAAAAAATTCATTTTACTATATTTTTATTTGTTACCATCTTCAGCTTTCGCTTGGAGTCAGACGATTTGCCTTTTAGAAATGACATCCGGCCTGTGCTTCAGGTCAAAAGTAGTGCACACTCAATGATGGGATTTGCCAATGATGCTTTCGTAGGTAACTTGGACCAACTCTGTAACAATCTTATTCTTCCAAAGGCACTCGCTTGTTGCAAGAATGCCAGCAAAACTACTGTACAAATCAAAATCTTTCTCCATGTAGGATGCGCACGCGGAAGCAAGCAGGTGAAGGGTTTCATGTTTGAAAAACCCGTTGATCTGAAAGTAGGTGTGAACCATGTTGTATTGTTGTCGTCAACTATGGGAATGAAGGTAAAAATTCGTCGGAACTGTGGAATGTGTTTGGAATGTAAGATGACTGATTATACTGTCCTAGCCGATATCCAGGCGAAAAAAATATGGCTGTATTGACGCAAGCTACAAACACTTTATTTTGGAAAGGTGGACATATATAAATATCATAAATAGAAGGGTGGCCCATGCGCTCTGCTAATGCAATAATCCTTCCCATCAGCTCTAAATTTGCATGTTTCACTATCTTCTGCAGGACAGTGGTGGTGAACTTGCTGAAGTAAAGAGTGGCATTCAGGAGTGCCTAATCCAGGGTCTGAACACTGGGACGTTGGATTTACAAGTCAATGGCTGGGGCCATAAGGTAAGGCTGTTGTCTTTAACCCCAAAAGGAAAAACTCATTTCCTTGGAAGCACCAATGTCATCTTGCGGGACTTGATCACCTCTACGCTTCGTTTCCAATAGGCTGCACTGGAAGGTGAGGACAAGGAGATCTACTCAGAAAAAGGTGTGGGCAAAGTTCAGTGGAAACCTGCCGAGAACGGCCGGGCAGCCACTTGGTATAAGGTAAGTTGAACCAGGAATACGAGCACTATAGGTTTTGGAAACATCAAACATCCATTTCAATTTTGGTTGCAACCCTGGCCCTTGGTGTCACTATGTTCACTGCCATGCTAGAGATACTTCGATGAGCCAGATGGAGATGATCCCGTTGTACTTGACATGAGCTCAATGGACAAAGGAATGATTTTTGTGAATGGTGAAGGCGTGGGTAGATACTGGGTCTCATACCGAACTCTTGCTGGAACTCCTTCTCAAGCACTGTAAGTTTGTGGAGTTAACCTTATTGAGGCAGGTATACAAGCTTGACAACAAAATGTCATTTCATTTGTCTCTTCCGCTCTGCCTTCAGATACCATATTCCGCGTCCTTTCTTGAAATCCAAGGACAACCTTTTGGTTGTCTTCGAGGAGGAGATGGGCAAGCCGGATGGCATCCTCGTGCAGACGGTGACGAGAGACGACATATGTCTGTTCATCTCGGAGCACAACCCGGGACAGATAAAGACGTGGGATACGGATGGTGACAAAATCAAACTCATTGCAGAGGATCACAGCAGGCGGGGCACCTTGATGTGCCCCCCTGAGAAGACAATCCAAGAAGTCGTCTTTGCCAGCTTCGGCAACCCAGAGGGCATGTGCGGCAACTTCACTGTAGGCACTTGCCACACTCCCAATGCAAAGCAGATCGTTGAGAAGGTACACGCTTCTTCGTGATGATGCGTGTTACCATCTGTGATGTTTGTTGAACTACTTTATCGCACCCGTGGTCACAAATCACATTTTCGCCTCCTGATTGATACTGACTTGTGGAACGGAATGGACAGGAATGCCTCGGCAAGCCATCCTGCATGCTGCCGGTGGATCACACGGTGTACGGCGCGGACATCAACTGCCAATCAACGACTGCTACACTGGGGGTGCAGGTGAGATGCGGAGGCGGCAAGAAGGGTGCCTGAGAATAACAAGATGGATGCTGCTAATTAATGGACGTTTCAGCTTGTTTGTTTGTTCATCCCTTCGGTTTGGCACTGATGCTTACATTGTTCTGACATTGCAATTGAAATGTGATTGGAACATTCTTGATCGGGAACTAACATGAAATGAGTGGAGGGTAGATGCTGATCAGACCAAAGATGTGTATTTCCCCCCTCTTTCCTTCTGTCTCGTGTTGTTTCATGTAACCATCACAATATATATAGATGTTGAATAATCATGACCAGTAGTATAGATCTTAGAGCATCCCTAACTTTTGAATAAAAGACTCTTGGAGATTGGAGCTGGACTAACTGATTGCTTCTTGCAACATGTATATGAACATTTCATTAAAAAACGAGCGATGAGCAAAACAATATACCCTACTAATTAAGATGTTGCAAATGAGTTTAATCCTACAGCTTTGATACTGCAAATATTGTGCATGATGTCCCTCGTTCGTTATGTACAGAGAGTAGGTCAAATTTCAATTTATTATTGATTAATGCATAAAACAATGAATGAAGACATCTTATTTGTATCAGACTATCAGTGCTTTGTGAATCATTTCCTCTTTAAATGGATAAACAGTTTTGCGGCTGTGAAATAAGTTAGTCAGTTTGTTAGGATTCATGTGTAGTTAATAAGCCCTACTTCCTAAGCATTTCCTAGATAACTGTGTTAGTTAATTACAGTTTTTAAAGACCTTGGGCAGCCCAAGAGGTGTACGGCTGCCAAGGTTCTGTACCTCTATATAATCAAAAGCCTCTGGCTAACAGAAATGAGTAATCAGAGTTATCTCCAACATTTGGTACCAGAGCCTTGGTTAGACACCAGAGAGCCACAGGGCCGTCTCCTTACCTTCTCCACTCCATGTCGACCTCTGCTGAGCGTGCTGCCAGGCTCAAGGCCAAGGGTCCCGGCGAAGGAGAGCTGGGCGACTCCTCCGGCCGGGCCGCGCGCTTGAAGGCTACAGAGGAAGCAGCAGCGCTGGCAGTCCAGGCAGCAAAGCAGGCGGCGGCTGCTGCAGAAGCGGCGGCAAGGACAGCGCAGGAGCTACGGGCCGAAATCGCCGCCGAGAAGGGAGAAGATGAGGAGGACTGGGAGGAGGAAGAGGAGACAGAGAGGAATAGGCGGACGCGGACTCCACCGCGAGACAGGAGGCGCTCGCAGTCACCACTGCGGGATCGGAGGCGCTGCCGCGGCGGCGGTCGCTACGAGTCGCCGCAAGGAAGGGTGGTGTACCGCGACTCCGGCAGCGGCACGTCGTGGCCGATGCTGGACAAGACGAACTACTACGAGTGGAGCCAGACCATGAAGCTGAGGATGCAGGCGCGCGATCTCTGGGATGCCATCGAGGGCGGCCCTGTCCAGTTTCGCGATGACAGGCGTGCGCTGGAAGTAATTGTCGGGCCCGTGCCCAAGGAGATGGGCCTTCCACTCCTCGATAAGGCTACGACAAAGGAAGCGTGGGATGCCATCGCTGCGACCCGCATCGGCGTGGACCGGGTCCATCGAGCAACGCTGCAGCGCCTACGCCGCGATTGGGAGAACATTAGCGTCAACCCCGGCGAGCAAGTGGATGATTTTGCCATGCGTTTATCAACCCTGCACCAGCAACTTGTCATCCATGGTGACAAGGACATCACTGAGGAGCGTGTGGTGGAGAAGTTTCTGCGCACGGTGCCGGCCAAGTACGCGCAGATTGTTGTCGCCATTGAGCAGTTTCTCGACTTCGAGGCGCTGACTCTTGAGGAGGTGACTGGAAGGCTCAAGGCGGTGGACAATCGCGAGGAACAAGTGCTGACCGAGCCGGTGGCCATCAACGGCAAGCTGCTGTACACCGAAGAGCAGTGGAGAGCGCGCTGCAGAAAGGAGAAGAAGGGAGAAGATGCAGGTGGTTCTGGTTTCAGAAATCAGCGCGGTGGCGGTGGACGTAGCTGCGGTGGTGGACGAGGACGAGGCAAAGGCGGTGGACGTGGTGGCGGACGAGGAGATGGCAATGTTGCTGGCCGCGTCGGCCCCAACACCTGCCTAAACTGCAACCAGGAGGGCCATTGGGCACGTGAGTGTCCCCAGCCGCGCCGTGAAGATGCAGAGCACGGCGATGGAGGTGGAAACCGTGCTGGCCGCGGCGGTGGCAATCGTGGTGGAGGCCGCGGCGGCAGAAATCGGGCTGGACAGCGTGGCGGGAACCAAGGAAGGCATGAGGCACGCGTCCAGTACGCCGAGTGTGATGAAGATGACGCTCTGTTCCTGGCACATGGCTTTATCAGCCTGGAACAGAGCACGCCGACGCACAGCTACACGGCACAGCACGTCGAGTTCTCCGAGCCACGTGCTTGTGCCTATCTTGGCGTGGACGAAGAAGTGGACAGCGGTTGGTACCTGGATTCCGGAGCGACGCATCATATGACCGGGCGCCAAGAGTTCTTTGCTGATCTGAACACTGGCGTTCGAGGAACGGTCCGCTTTGGGGACGCGTCGAAGGTAGAGATCAAGGGCGTTGGGTCTATCATCTTCCAAGCCAAGACCGGTGAACAGAGGGTTCTTCATGGCGTCTACTACATTCCGGCGCTGAAGAACTCTATCCTAAGTCTGGGACAGCTTGATGAAGGAGGGTCCAAGGTTGTGATTGACCATGGCGTGCTTCGCATTTGGGACAAGAACCGGCGTCTGCTCGCCAAGGTACATAGAGGGAAGAACAGATTATATATTCTGCATCTTGAGGCTGCACAACCTATCTGTCTTGCGGCGCGCAAGGATGTTGAGGCGTGGCAATGGCATGAGCGTTTCGGCCATTTGCACTTCGACGCAATCCGACGACTCAGCAAGGAAGAGATGGCGCGCGGGATGCCGGTGGTCGACCATGTTGAGCAGGTGTGTGACACCTGCGTTACCACCAAGCAGAGGCGGCGTTCATTTCCAGTTGCAGCAGCATACCGTGCCCAGAATCAGCTTGAGCTGGTGCACGGTGACTTGTGCGGCCCGGTCACGCCAGCGACACCGGCGGGCAACCGCTATATCTTGCTGCTCGTCGATGACGCCACCCGCTTTATGTGGGTTGTGCTGCTGCCATCCAAGGACGCAGCGACAGAAGCAATCAAGAAGGTCAAGGTGGCAGCAGAGGTGGAAAGCGGGCGCAAGTTGAAGGTCCTGCGCACCGACAATGGCGGTGAATTCACCGCTGCGGAGTTTGCTGCATACTGCGCTGACGAAGGTATTAAACGGCATTTCAGTGCCCCTTATTCACCACAACAGAACGATGTTGTTGAACGCAGGAACCAAACAGTGGTGGCCATGGCACGGGCTTTGCTCAAGCAACGCCGAATGCCCTCTCGGTTTTGGGGGGAGGCTGTGATGACAGCTGTGCACATTTTGAATCGATCCCCGACAAATGCACTAAAGAATGTCACTCCTTATGAGGCGTGGCATGGTCGGGCGCCAACAGTCGGCCATCTCAAGGTCTTTGGCTGTGTGACCTATACCCGACGGCTCACTCAACTTCACAAGCTTGATGACCGCGGCGAGGCTGGAGTGTTTATCGGCTATGCGGAAGGAGCCAAAGCATATCGTATATATGATCCAGTATCCCAGCGCGTGCGTGTCAGCCGCGATGTGGTGTTCGACGAAGGCCGTGGCTGGGACTGGGCATCACCGGCAACAGGCACATCAAAAACATCAGGCAGCGAATTTGTTGTTGAATTCCCATGGGCGGAGGAATTCCCTGAAGCAGGAAGATCAGCGTCGCCTTCACCATTTCCTGCGCCACATCCTGCATCGCCTGGTTTCTCTCCGGTGAATGCAGGAGAGCCTGCAGCAGAAGCAGAGGAGTCTGCAGCGGAGGCGTCTGCGTCGCCCAGAACACCCAAACCAGCTCCAGCAAGTCCTCAGGTAGAACATGTGACCCCCTTGGATGATGATGATGAAAGGGTGGATGCCTGCCATGACGGTGAAGAACTCCGTTATCGAAAAATTCATGACATTATTGGTGATCAGCCAACCCCTTTGCCGGCGCAGCGGCTGTTTGCAGAACTGAATCTCACCCATTCTGGTGAGCCTACAAGCTTTGAAGAAGCCAAGGATGATCCAGATTGGCAAGTAGCAATGAAGGAGGAGCTGAGATCAGTAGAGCGGAATGGGACTTGGGAACTTGTTTCTCCCCGTCCCGGTCACCGCCCAATCTCACTAAAATGGGTGTTTAAGCTGAAGAAGGATGAGCATGGAGCTGTGATTAGGCACAAGGCAAGACTTGTGGCTCGTGGTTTTGTTCAACAGGAGGGAATTGATTATGAATATGTTTTTGCACCAGTTGCAAGGATGGAATCAGTACGTGTTTTGCTTGCTTTAGCAGCACAAGAAGGATGGGGAGTACATCACATGGATGTGAAGTCTGCGTTCTTGAATGGAGAACTCAAGGAGGAGGTTTATGTTACTCAGCCACCAGGTTTTGCAGTATCAGGAGAGGAGAAGAAAGTGTACAGGCTACACAAGGCCTTGTATGGCCTAAGACAGGCCCCTCGGGCATGGAATGCTAAACTTGATCTGACTCTCAAGCAGATGGGTTTTGAGCAGAATATGTATGAAGCTGCTATGTATAGGAAGGGATCAGGTGACTCCCTACTGGTAATTGGAGTTTATGTTGATGATTTGATCATCACAGGAGTCAATCAGCAGAAGATTGAATCCTTCAAGGCAAAGATGAAGCAAACCTTTGAAATGAGTGATCTGGGTCTTCTGTCTTTCTATCTTGGAATTGAGGTAAGACAATCAGAGGGGAGCATTACCCTGAAGCAAACCCATTATGCTAAGAAGATACTTGAACTTGGTGGTATGGCAGGTTGTAATCCAGCCACTACACCTATGGAAGAAAGGCTGAAATTGAGCAAGGAAAGTACAGCAAAGGAAGTAAATCCAACTCAGTACCGAAGACTGGTGGGCAGCTTGAGATACCTAGTGCACACAAGACCAGATTTGGCTTTTGCTGTAGGGTATGTTAGCAGATTCCTGGAGAAGCCAACAACTGAACATCTTCAGGCTGTGAAGAGGATTTTGAGGTACCTGGCTGGTACTCTAGATCATGGGCTATGCTACACCAGAACAACAGGCAAATCATGTTTTGTGGGTTACAGTGATTCAGATTTGGCTGGAGATATTGATTCAAGCAAAAGCACAACTGGATGTTTGTTCTTCCTTGGAACCAGCCTGGTCAGCTGGCAGTCTGTCAAACAGAGAGTTGTTGCTCTGTCTAGCTGTGAGGCTGAATATGTGGCGATGACAACAGCTGCAACCCAAGCTTTGTGGTTGTCAAGGTTGTTTGCAGATTTGCTGGGAAGAAAAATTGAAGTGGTGGAACTCAGAGTAGATAATAAGTCTGCTCTGGCTTTGGCAAAGAACCCTGTTTTCCATGACAGGAGCAAGCATATTAGAATCAAGCATCATTTCATCAGAGATTGTGTGGAAGAAGGTAGCATCAAGACAGAGTTCATTCCCACTGCAGATCAGCTCGCTGATATATTGACTAAAGCTTTGGGCAAGACCAAGCTGGAAGAGATGAGGAGCAGGATTGGGATCAAGGAGATCAAGACTAGTTGAAGCAGGTCTTAGGGGGAGAAATGTAGTTAATAAGCCCTACTTCCTAAGCATTTCCTAGATAACTGTGTTAGTTAATTACAGTTTTTAAAGACCTTGGGCAGCCCAAGAGGTGTACGACTGCCAAGGTTCTGTACCTCTATATAATCAAAAGCCTCTGGCTAACAGAAATGAGTAATCAGAGTTATCTCCAACATCTTGTAGTGTAACTTGCTCATAAGTGTTTACGTTTTAGACTTTTGCATGTGCCCATATAAAAAACTTATTTATTTAGGCTATGCCCAGAAGCATGTGTATCAAGCCGCATATATTTATTTTGCATATTCACGTCCAACTGTTCAGCACGTATGACTTATGAGACGCGCAAAATAAGCGCTCGGCTGGCGGGTATCTCATTTCCACCGGTTTTTCTCTCCTTTACATGTATACTAGTCGGTTGTCTGTGCGTTGTGACGGATCATAACAATATCCATGTAAACTATCCACCAAAAATATCTCAAGTTTTTAATTGATTGTCTCCGCTCTTCGCATAATTTTTTTTGATTTGACTAACTGATGTTGTTGTTTACTCCATCCAATATGTCTTGGTACAACACGGTTAATGAATGGAGCGATTAGAAGGGAGTTCACAACAACTGAATGAACGGGTAGAAATTGTAGAATGATATAATTTCACCATATAGAGACCAAGTAAGAGAAAGATTGTGAGCTCAAGTTTCTAAAATAAGTCACATGAACTCAAACTTATAAAAAAGATAATGTTGTTGTTTACTCCATCCAATATGTCTTGGTACAACACGGTCAATGAATGGAGCGATTAGAAGGGAGTTCATAACAACTGACTGAACGGATAGAAATTGTAGAATGATATAATTTCACCATATAGAGACCAAGTAAGAGAAAGATTGTGAGCTCAAGTTTCTAAAATAAGTCACATGAACTCAAACTTATAAAAAAGATAATGTTGTTATTTACTCCATCCAATATGTCTTGGTACAACACGGTCAATGAATGGAGCGATTAGAAGGGAGTTCATAACAACTGACTGAACGGATAGAAATTGTAGAATGATATAATTTCACCATATAGAGACCAAGTAAGAGAAAGATTGTGAGCTCAAGTTTCTAAAATAAGTCACACGAACTCAAACTTATAAAAAAGATATATCAAAATATGGAGTGGTTGCTAAAGTCAGACAACAATAAAAACTGGATGCCCTCCATACAAATTATGGTACTTCGTAGCAATTACTACCGTTTAAAACCAACAAATAACCTTTCCTTTTATTGTTAGTGTGACAAATCATTGTTGCTCCATCCAATTCAGCAACCTCAAACACTATGGAGTCCATTACACCAATGTAGTCTCAGAAACGACCTAATGCTTGCAAGAGCCAAGAACACAAGGGACGAGCACCATGTGGTAGTGCCCGCATGGATCTCAAAATCCTAACACATATTTTGCAGGATCCATGAGCCATCATCAGAAGAACACAGACCTTGTGCAGACAATAAATAAAGTATTAACACACCCAAATTATATTCAGTCCTTAGCACAACAAAAAACTAATACCCAAAACAATAGAGGAACAACACAATAATTTTTGTAATAACATAAGGATGGATGACAGGTACATAGAAGCGGTAGAAGCATACCGAGTCGACACCGTGGTAAGGAAAAGACCATGTAGACAGGTGATGCCGAGCCATTGAACGGATACCATAGGCATTAAATCAGTGACCCACATCCCTCGCCTCCCCACTTCCAAGGTTTTGTAGAGCAGGAAGGGAAGGGAATAGGCAGGCATACATGTTCGTTGCCGGAGAAGGACACACGAAGACCTAGGCATCTGGAGGCGACATAGGTAGTATACCGCTAGATACATATATGGAGAGAGCATGCAAGCGGAGAAAGAAGCCCAGCTGGAGCAGCTCCAAACCGAGAGGCACCCGCACCAAGCGTCGGTCCGAGAAGGGCGAGAGAATGCGGGTGCCTTCCCAGCCCTAGACCCGCCGAGGCGACACGACACCACCATCAACTCCGTAGCATATGCCGACTACTGCCACGCTGAAAGGATCACGATGCCCAAGAGGGGGTGAATTGGGCTTTTCTAAAAATTCAACAACAATTAAACCCTAACAAAGAACCCAACTTCACCCAACTACTAGCAATAAGTAAACACTACTAGAAAAACAACAACCCTAAGTCATTACTTAAAATACTTGCTAAGCAATTGAACAAAATACAATGCTCAAATTAAATGCGAAATGTAAAGCAAGGTTAAGAAGACTCCTCCAATTTTTTTCCGAGGTATCGAAGAGTCGGCACTCTTCCCTAGTCCTCGTTGGAGCACCCCACGCAAGGGTATCGCTCCCCCTTGGTCCTCACAAGAACCAATTACTCACTATGAGGTGATCCTTTGCCACTCCAGCGTGATGGATCCCTCACAACCGTGTACAATCTTGAGCCGGGTCACCAACATATCCTCCGGGATGATCACCGTGCTCCAATCGCCACCAAGTCGTCTAGGTGATGCCGATCACCAAAAGTAACAAACCAGACTTTCACTTGACTAAGAGAAGCCTAATGCATGTGGTGTGTGCTCTAAGTGGCACTCACTTGCACTAATGAGGTTATAACACGATATTAAGATTTTCTAATCACCTCACTAGGCTTTGTGGTGCTTGCAATGCTCTAGCAATGTGTGCGCTTTAATGTGGACAGCAAGACTCTCAATGAGATAGGTGGAGGGAGTATAAATAGCCCCACCCACTAAACTAGCTGTTACCTGAGTGTTATGCGCATGGGTGCACCGGACAGTCCGGTGCACCAACGATCGACTCCAACGGCTAGTTCTGACAGCTAGTCGTTGGGCTGACAGCGCACCGGACAGTGAACGGTAGCTGTCCGGTGTGACCGCTAAAATTCATTTCTCAAACTCGTTGCTCTCGGGTTCACTCGGGGGCAGAGGCGCTGCCCCCGGGGCTGGCTGGCCTCACTGTCACGGGGCGCACCGGACAGTCCGGTGCCCCTAAGACAGAAACCCTGATTCCTTTTTCCTTTGGTTTTTAAACCGTTTTCGTTCTAACTTGTGAGTGTGTTATAAAGTGACACCTGGCACTAGATGTGAGTGTGAATATGCACCAACACTACACTAGAAATCTCTTGGTCAAACTACTCATCCACAACCCCTCTTTATAGTATGGCTAAAATAAAAATAGAAGACCTAATTCTATACCGAGTGTCCATAACTCCTTCGACACTCGGAATATGAAGATCTTCGTCTTTTGATTCATCTTTTCAGCCATCGCTTCAAGTTCTCATCTCAGGGATTATTTTCACCGTTGCAACACAACTTCTTGCAATGCGACCTAACTTACCATTTGCACTACAAAACACACGTTAGTCACATATAATCTTATGTTGTCATTAATCACTAAAAACCAACCAGGGGTCTAGATGCTTTCACGTGCCATGGGCCTTAGTTGTCCAATATCTCAGACCTGGACTTCCTCAGCGGCACGCACGAAGAAAGGCCAGGAGCAAGACCGACTCGCCTCGTACCCGTGTCGAAGAGCATCGGTCGGCTCGCTGCTACGACCGTAGGCGGGGGCAGTAGGTTGGGGAGGAAGAATAGGGCGAAGGCCTGAAAGACGAATGGGACGTCCGACGATGGCGAAAACGATGGTGCGCGCATACTGTGAAACGTCCTCGTGGACGTGGAATAGCCACTGCGCGGATTGGTGTTGGGGCTGGTGTTGGACGAATATGGGGAGGAGGCGCCTACTCCCACGCCCTCTGCCGAGAATGGGGTGGCGCGAAGGCGGAGGCATGAGGTGAGAGAGAAAAGAAGCAGGATGACGAATGAGGTGGCGGCAACTGAGGCGAGGACCAACATTATCGTGCGGAGGTATAGATGGCCAAATGGGTCGTGTCTGACGGGCCGGGCCGAGGCACGACCCATTTAATAGTGCCTGGGCCAGCCCCGTACGAGCGTCGTGCTGTGCTTGGGCTCTAGCCTCGGCTCGTAATGCTGACCCGGCCCGACACGATTATATTTTTTTTATTTTACAAAAAACGTATATGAAAGTCGCCTAGAGGGGGGTGAATAGGCGGAATCTGAAAATTATAAACTTAAGCACAACTACAAACCGGGGTTAGCGTTAGAAATGTAAACGAGTCTGAAAGAGAGGGAGAAAACAAATCACAAGCAAATAAGGCGGATGACACAGTGATTTGTTTTACCGAGGTTCGGTTCTTGCAAACCTATTCCCCATTGAGGTGGTCACAAAGACCGGGTCTCTTTCAACCCTTTCTCTCTCTCAAACGGTCACCTAAACCGAGTGAGCTTCTCTTCTCAATCAATCGGGACACTAAGTCCCTACAAGGACCACCACACAATTGGTGTCTCTTGCCTTGATTACAATGGAGATGGGAACAAGAAAGAAAGAAGAAGAAAAGCGATCCAAGCGCAAGAACTCAAATGAACACAATTGTCTCTCTCACTAGTCACTATTTGATTGGAATGATCTTTGGACTTGGGAGAGGATTTGATCTCTTTGTTTGTGTCTTGGAGTGAAGTCTAGAGCTCTTGTATTGAATGCAATGGCTGAAAACTTGGATGCCTTGAAGTGTTGGTGGTTGGGGGTATTTATAGCCCCAACCACCAAAGTGGTCGTTGGGAGGGGCTGCTGTCGTATGGCGCACCGGACAGTGCGGTGCACCACCGGACACTGTCTGGTGCGCCAGCCACGTCACCCAACCGTTAGGGTTCGACCGTTGGAGCTCTGACAAGTGGGGCCACCGGATAGTCCGGTGACACACCAGACATGTCATGTTCACTGTCCGGTGCGCCTTTTGGCGCCAGCTCTGACTTCTGTGCGCGCAGACGCGCACTGTTCATTTTCACTGTTTCTTTGCAGACGACCGTTGGCGCGAAGTAGCCGTTGCTCCGCTGGCACACCGGACAGTCCAGTGAATTATAGCGGAGTGGCTCCCCAAATTCCCGAAGCTGGCAAGTTCAGAGTCGTTCCTCCCTGGTGCATCGGACACTGTCCGGTGGGACACCGGACAGTCCGGTGCGCCAGACTAGGGCTGCCTTCGGTTAACTTGCTCCTCTGTTTTGAACCCTTTCTTTTATCTTTGTATTGGTTTGTTGTGAACCTTTGGCACCTGTAGAACATATATTCTAGAGCAAACTAGTTAGTCCAATTGTTTGTGTTAGGCAATTCAACCACCAAAATTCATATAGGAAAAGGTTTGACCCTATTTCCCTTTCAATCTCCCCCTTTTTGGTGATTGATGCCAACACAAACCAAAGCAAATATAAAAGAGCAGAATTGAACTAGTTTGCATAAGGTAAGTGCAAAGGTTACTTGGAATGAAACCAATAATTATTTCTACTAGATATGCGTGGATGGTTTTCTTCTTATTTAAAATTTTTTGGACCACTCTTGCACCACTAGTTTTGTTTTTGCAAATCCTTTGTAAAATTCTTTTCAAACATTTTGCAAATAATAAGATTGAAAGAAGCATTTTCAAGATTTGAAATTTTCTCCCCCTGTTTCAAATGCTTTTCCTTTGACTTAAACAAAACTCCCCCTCAATAAAATTCTCCTCTTATTGTTCAAGAGGGTTTTACAAATTTTTGAAGATACTCCCCCTTTTTGAACATACTAAGATACCAATTTGAAAAACTTAATTTTAAAATTTGGTGGTGGGTGCGGTCCTTTTGCTTTGGGCTCATACTTTCTCCCCCTTTAGCATGAATCGCCAAAAAGGATACTCGTGAGTGAAATATAAGCCCTTTTACTTTCTCCCCAATGACAAACAAATAGATATGAGTGAAGATTATACCATAGTGGAGAATGATGCGGAGTACCGGCAAATACCAATGGAGTTGAGTGGAAGCGCCTTCTTTGCCGAATACTCCATTTCCCTTTCAATTCTATGACTAAGCATAATAATACACTTGAAAACACATTAGTCATAGACATAAAAGAGATATGATCAAAGGTATATAAATAAGCTATGTGTGCAAAGTATCAATCAAAATTCCGAGAATCAAGGATATTTAGCTCATTCCTAAGTTTGGTAAAGGTTTTCTCATCTAAAGGCTTGGTAAAGATATCGACCAATTGATCTTTGGTGTTTATATAGGCTACCTCGATAGCCCCCTTTGTTGGTGATCTCTCAAAAAGTGATACCGAATGGCTATGTGCTTAGTGCGGCTGTGTTCAACGGGATGTCCCACTCCTGGCAAACATGGGCATCGCCACCCTTCTTCTTGTAATACTTCTTCTTTTCCTTCCTCTTTCCCCTCTTGACGTTATCCCTGTCACTATCACTAGACAAAGGACATTTAGCGATAAAATGACCGGGCTTACCACACTTGTAGCAAACCTTCTTGGAACGGGGCTTGTAGTCTTTGCCCTCCTTTGCTTGAGGATTTGGCGGAAGCTCTTGATGATGAGCGCCATTTCCTCATTGTCGAGCTTGGAGGCGTCGATGGGGACCCTACTTGGTGTAGAGTCTTCTTTCTTCTCCTCCGTTGCCTTGAATGCAATGGGTTGGGCCTCGGGTACGGAGGAGGAGGCGCCTTGCTCGATGACCTTCTTGGAGCCTTTGATCATTAATTCAAAGCTCACAAATTTTCCTATCACTTCCTCGGGAGACATTAGTTTGTATCTAGGATCACCACGAATTAATTGAACTTGAGTGGGGTTAAGAAATACGAGTGATCTAAGAATAACCTTGACCATTTCATGGTCATCCCATTTGGTGCTCCCGAGGTTGTGCACTTGATTTACCAAGGTCTTTAGCCGGTTGTACATGGCTTGGGGGTCTTCTCCTTTGAAGCGTCCCGATCCTTTAGGACTCAAATGTGATACAATTACTTGTCCCAGGAGGCTAGTAACCACATTCCTCACTTCAAATAGTTACAGAGTCTGAGTAATGTTATTACAATACCGGGGGTACAAGCTCGAGAGTGAGCCGAAGATTATAAAACGCAGTGGAAGATAAATTAGCCCAGGCCACAGGCAGAACTGGGTGAAGACACAACCCCTTCAATCAAGCATAGCAGAAAAGAAGTCTTCGGCTGCTGAAAAACATAAGTAAATCTGGGTGAATACACTAGGTATTCCGCAAGCCCACCCGGCTCCCGTAAAGAGAAAGAGACCTATATCGTACATGCTTTATATGGTGGAGTTGAAGTCACTCTTCATTTTTCTCAGAGAAGGCAGTACTTGTTATTAAGGTTTTTCCCGAAACAGTAGAAGTGACACCTGCTTAATCACCACTGAGCTTCCCGCTCCCGTGGCACCATTTTCTTTCCAGAAACACCCACACACACATTTTCCTGTTCTCGGTTTTTGAAGAAACACTAATTGTCATACCACACCAGACTCGTCCATACCAGTGGACATGGACTATTCGAATAGGTTTAGACTTCGCGCAGAGGGGTACACTTTACCCACTAGTCCGGCTCTACGATCTCACGACCAATGAGATCCGAATCCGAAACTCTTTCCTTCCTTGCACGTCCTAACCTTAACGGTTATACCAGAAGGAGTCAGGCCACCGCCATGTCCAAACCGGACAAATCATTCCCCCTCCTTTGAAGGTAAACCGAATGCGAACCATGTACGTGCCAGGATCAGTAATTCACGTACACAACGATTACATAAATGACTCATCATAGCACAATGCTTCGAATTACAATAAAGAGTAAGTAATAATATTACAGACAAGAGCCATTTACATAATATAAATCAAAGTACACAGAATCGAAACGTAGCCAACGTAAACAACCCATCACAGGCAGCTGACTGGGGGAGGTCGCTAGCCTAATCCTCGAACTCGTCAAAGTCCTGGAACTCCCAGAGATCCACCTCGACACCGTTCTCCTTCTTCTTTACCTGAGCATAGATTGCACCAAAGGCAACCTGGTGTTTTGTGAAAGCAAGGGTGAGTACACATCAACGTACTCAGCAAATGTCCCGTTTGGCTGTAGTGAACTAGCTTTATGTGGGGTTAAGTCAAGCAGTTGCTTTTAGTTGGTCAGGTTATTATTACTAGTAGAAAGCCAGGTTTTAGCGTTAACCCAAGTTATTAACCCAAAGTACCCTTTCCAAACGGAAAGAATACCACTTACCATTACCATAAGCATAAACATAACCATCCTCCTCATCATCATCTGTAAACAAACCATCTCTGATCAAGTGTCTCTAATCAATGGAGCTCCCTTGGCCGCTCATAACCGCGAGCACGACTGATATATCAGTTTCATAACACTCTGCAGAGGTTGCACACTTTACCCACAAGCCGTGATTCCCTCTCTAGCCCGGGCTTGCAAGACCCTTATTCACTCCCGAGCTGAATGGCCAGGGATTCACTACGAAGCCTTTACAAATATTCCCTGAGGCTGTAGCCGCCCGTTAGGTTTCCTAAATGCATCGCACTCCTCCCCAAGGGGCAAACCCAAGCTTGGCAGAGCGAGTCGCATACACCGAGCCCCATTGACGGCACGACGGCTAAGCGAACTACACCCCAGTTCCTCTAATTATTCAGCTAAGGGCGTCCCATTCTACCCTCATGGTTGCACTGTTTTCCCGGGCGGTCATCCAACGAACAGGTCCTTACGGAGAGGCACTCGAGAAACCGCTCGAGCCCCCTAAAGTATCACCAGTCCAACATCATAATCATAGAGACAACATCGTATCATAAATGTTCACATCATGTTCATTGATTAAAGTAAAGCAATAGCATGAAGCTAACCATAATAACCCAAAAGGTAATCAAGGACAAGGTAAATACAAAGCTAGTCAATCCTTAAGTTGATCATGGTATGCAGGTTGATGAATTATAAAGTAAATGGGACATAATAGGTCAGAGGACACTTGCCTTCACCAAACAGATGCTCAGGGTCTTCAACTTTGTAGAACTCTAAGAGTTTGATCTCTTGGTCACCGAAGCTTGACCGTCGATTTCCTCAAAGTTCGAAAATGGATCGCAGCCTATTCGCGAGGCGTAATGAATACAAACAGACACAAGCAAACATATACTTGCATAAGAACAATACACCATACAAGATAAAATATTATAAAAGTGAGCAATTTAACATAGAGCTCGCTTCTACAGTACGCGAGGAAAAAGAAATGCGATAGTCGAAGCTACGGTCGAGAAGTTATAACATTTACGCTAAAATGTATTAGTTAGAACATTTAATTCCATGCAATCACATTAATTGACATTGAATGTAGATTAAAACTACTATGTAGTTATAACTAACTTACTATTTTAATTATGGATGATTAAATAAATAACTAATTAACTGACATGAGTGATTATAAGCGAACGATCTAATCTCGCGAGAAGACAACGCGCGACTACGTGCGCGATCCTCACGACACGCGAGAAAAACTAAACAGACGCCACGCTTACATTAAACGAATATTAGTCGAAAACATCTAAGTCGGCACTAACCACATGACCAAGTATTCGCTTGCATCGATAGACTTAACACTTAGTTCTAATTGGCTTACTATTCGGTTAGTCATCGTTTAATTACGTAAACTAATTAACGTGAGCAATTCTAGGTGAAACATTAATTAGCACGAGCAATTCTAGGTGGAGTGGTTTACTAAAGCGCGACGAGATGCGTAATGCCTGAGGGCGATATGAACACTGCGCGCTAGATAGCGCACGCGATCACGCGGATGGACAACGCGCTCGACGCGCGCGAAAGATGCGCGAACAAACAATGGGTGTGATGGCAAAACTATGGACACGCAGGGCGGGTAGACGCGGCTAGATGAGCTTCGCCTCGATGGGCTCACCTCAGATGACGGCGAACGGCGGGGCGCAGACGCATGACGTTGGGGCATGGACGCAGAACACGACGAACTGCTGGCGAAGACTTCGGCGCAATGAACGATGACGACGACTCGACCACGGTGGCCATGACCGGCTAGGCCACAGGCGCACAGGAAGCACGAGACAGCCACGCAGGGCACGAGGGCGAGTCGCGCAAGGCATGCCGGGCTGGCCGCGCAGGCCACGAGCCGCGCCAGGACTCTGCGCACAGGGCGGGGCCGTGCCGGAGCCGCCGCGCTGACTGGCCGCACCGGGCCGGGCCGCCGCGCAGGCAGGCCACGCCGAGCCACCGCGCTGGCAACGCGCCGCGCCGCAGGCCGCGCTGACAGCGAGCCGCGACAGGCCGCGCGCCGCAGGGGACCTCGCCGAGCCCGTTGGCCGCGCGCTGCCCATGGGCGCCTGCTGCAGGGGCCGCGGGTCCAGGGAGGAGTGCGGGGACGGGGGCTGCAGGGGCGAGAGCGCCGTCGGGCTGGCTGCGGCGCCGTGCCGAGGACGAGGCCGCGACGCCATGGCTAGACCAGGGGCGCGAGGGGGGTGGGGACGCGCCGCGCCGGGCAGCCGAGCCGGGGCCGCGCCAGAGGGCCGCGTCCAGGCCGCGCCGGGGTCGCGCGCCCGCACGCCGGGGCCGCGTGCCCGCGCTGACGTGCCGGGGCCACGCTCGCGCGCTGGGAGAGCCATCGGGCCGCGCGCACGGCAGGCTGGCCATCAGGCCGCCGCGCTGGTGCCGCGCCGGGCCACCATGCCGGGCAGCCGAGCCGGGGCCGCGCCAGAGGGCCGTGAGCGGGGGGGGGGGGGGTCGGATGGGCGTCGAGGTGGGAGAAGAGGGTCAGGGGGATTGGCGGCTCCGCGAGGTGCACGTCGTGGGCGAGAACGAGGGCAGGGCGGTTCGGGAGGAGGAAGAGGAGGTGGGCGCCCCTGACAGGCGGGCCCGGCGGCTGGGGCGGCTGGGGGAGGGCGCACCCTAGGGTTTGGGGCGGGGCTGCTGCACGCTGGTGGGCCGCTGGGTGGGCTGCGGTAGGAAAGGGAGGTGCGGGTTGGGCCTTTTTCTGTTTTTCTTTCCTATTTCTTGATCTTTTATTCTTTCCTATTCTCTCCACAAAATCACTCATCAAAACAAAATAAAAGTATACTCTAGCATGATGCGACAATCAAAGCACTTCAGTTTTAATTTACTAGGCCTTCACATAGATATACCGCAAAATAATTCCTTACTATTTAGAAGAAAAAAAGAAAAGTAAGGAAAAGAGAGAGTAACACCTGAATTTGGTAGATATTAGAAAAGAAATTTTATACCCCAAATTCAGGGTGTTACAAATCTAACCCCCTTAACAGAATCTCGTCCTCGAGATTCAAGAAGAGGCTTAGCAAGAAAACGAGATTGGTTCATTGGTTGTTCACAGCTTTCTTGAGTTGACTTTGACTCTACAAACTTAACTTGTGGACTGGTTGCTTTGACTTTTAGATGCTTGAGATCGATCAATGCAATTCTTGAGGGTCCCTTGGACCTATGGGTTAGGACCCACACATGCTTCCGCTGCTTCACTTTGATCTTGTTTGTTGATGTTGATCACATTGTCTTCATTGGGGTTAGCGGCTAACCCCCTTAACAGGAGCGTTGATATGCACTTGGTGAAGATGCAGCCAACTCTGATCTTGACTGATTAAGAGGGGTTGGAGGATGCCAACCGGACAGGTGCAAGAGGGAAGGGTATAGATAGAAAAGGTAAGCATAGATGGATTAAAGAGAGAAAAGGGAGAGCACCCAACTACATAACTCTATGGCACTCACTAGTAAACTGATGTCATTGCGGACCAAGGGCCACAACACATCAACACTCATCACAAAGAAGCAAATCAGTCATCACACAAAAACAAACAGCACAAGCATACAACAACAAACATTCTGTTGCTACACGTTCCTTCTAATTAAATGGTGGTCTTTCTAGAAAAGGGAATAACTGCTCTCTAAGGTTGTTGAAGGACAAGGAGAAGAGCAAGACACGCAGAACAGGGACACGAGCACCATAAAGAATGGAGTTAAAGCAAGCATTGTAAGTGATCAACAAAAGGATACGACCAAGGGCATAATGGGTAGAACAACACTCTCGGGTTGAAATAGAAAAGGGAAGATTTCCAAAAGCAGACCTTAGTTAGGTATCAAGTCAAGATCTAGTGATTACAAGGGTAAGGGGTATATCAAACAAACGCTATGACTGGCAACACGGTACAGGAAAAGGGAATGGCCAAGAGCGGGTAGGTAAGACAACACTCTTGAACTGGAACGAGGGGGCTTTAAAATGCAGGGATGGGATAACCATCAAGGTAAAGATCAGGGGATGACAAGGGTTAAGGTGATAACGGACAAACACCCAACCAAAAAATTATTTTAGACCAAAACTTGCAAGGTGTCAAGAAGGGGGGGAGCAGTCAATGATGAATAGGTGAGGCATTATCCTCAAACACAGATGGAAAAGAGGAGGCTTCAAAGGATATGTTCGAGATAAGTAGGAGGGTAAGGACATAGATACCACGAGGGTTTTAAAGGTAATAACGGACAAAGGTGTAGGATAGGAGGTAAATAAGCATAAGACAAAAGATATTAGTGCCATAAAGGATGGAGTTAAGATAGGACCTGCAAATGAAAAAAATGAGAGGATACGTCCAAGGGTCAGATAGGTAAACTGCCACTCTCAAATTGAGGTGAAAGAGAGGAGATTTTTTTAAGAGCAAGAATAGAGATAAGTATCAAGGCAAGATCGATAGATGACAAGGTAATGGTGATAGCAAATAAAACACACAGCAAGGATGGAATTAAGACAAGACTTGTAAGGCGACAAGAATTGAAAAGAAATCAAGGGAGAGATGGGTAACTCACAGCTCTCAAACTTGGTTGAAAGAAAGGGGAGACTTTTAAAGGATAAGTTCAAAGTAAACATCTAGGTGGAAGGCCTCAATATCACAAGGGTCAAAGGCGATAATAGACAAGGGTTAAGGGAAAAGACGATAGCATAGAAGAGCCAGTGGTATAAGTACAACAAAGAATGGAGGTATGTCAAGGCTTACGCGGTAAAGAAGAGGATATAGCCAAGGGTGAGATAAGTTAAACATAGCTCTTGAATTGAGATCGAAAAGAGGGGATTTCAACAAGCAGATCTAAGATAAGTATCAAGGCAAGATCTACAGATCACAAAGATAATGATGATATCAAACAAAAGCTCAACCAAGGATGAAGTTAAGGTGAGGCAAGACTGCAAAGCGACAAAGGGAAAGGAAACGAACAAGAGCGGGATAGGGAAAACAACACTCTTGGATTGAAATGGAATAAGTGAGGCTAAGAAAAATAGGTAAACATCATGGTAAATATGGAGAGAGGTCAAGGGTCAAAGGTGATAATAGGCAAGGATATAAAGGAAGAGGTAAATGTGCATAAAAAAACCAGGAATCTGGGTACAACCAAGAATAGAGTTAAGATAAGTCTTGCAAGTGGTAAAGTATAGGATATATCCACGGGTGAGATAAGTAAGAGACCACGCTTGAACTAAGGTGGGAGATTGGAGGTTTTAGACAACGAACATAGCGTGATCGCCAAGGTAAGATTGAGAGATGAGAAGGGTAAAGGCAATAAGAAACAAAAGCATAACAAAGGATGAGGTTACAAACTCGCGAGCCAAAGAAGAGGATACGACCAAGGTAAAGACAAGTAAAGTATAGCTCTCAGAATGAGACGGAAGAGAGGTGATTTTAAAGGGCAGGTATGAGACAAACATCAAGTAAGATATAGAGGTGTCTAAGGTGAAGGTGATAATAACAAAAGGCATGACAAAGGATAGAGTGAAGGCAAGGCTCGCGAAACGACAAAGTGGAGAAAACAATCAAGGGTAAGATCGGTAAGGTTCCAACAGAAGGGTTGAAGTAAAGATTCATTACTGAAGGAAGTTACAAGGAAACAACAAGATTACCACAGGTGCGCAAAATAAAATGATCACTCATGGATCATTAGGAAACAAGGGTGGTCAAGGGCATGTTAACTGAAATATTTCAAACAGATATTGGGACATAAAGGTAAGCATATATAAAAATAATAGTATGCAAGATTCCAATGGTACGAGCATACCAAGACCAAGAAAGTACAAATTGCCAAAAAGATAGCGACTTATCAATAGAATAGGAAAGGATCTCAAAAGACAGTAAGATCATGGACATGTAAACTGAAATGTTTAAATAGGTAGTAGAGGTACAAGGGTAAGTGCTTTAGATTAAGGGATAAGGGTATTGAAAATGCAAGGATACGAGCATGTCAATAACAAAATGGAATAGAGATGGTCAAATAGTAGCAATTTTAATAATGGATGAGGAAAGAGTCATAAAAGACTAAAGGCTATGGTCAGGGGGCATCTACAAAGATGTCGCAAGCACAAGATGAGATCAGATCTAATAGATTGAGAAAAGTATAGACCATACTAGAATAAAATACTTTTTTGCAAGGGGGCATATAGGAGCACAACATAGAATTAGTCGAGGTGACTAATATTTTGAAGCAGAATCAAGGATGAGATGAAGTAATAATCAATAAGTCCTTAAAATGGCCAATGCTACTCTAGGTCAGCGGTCCTACAGTCAACACGGCTTTGATACCACTTATGTCACACCCGGTTTTGAAGGTAAACCGAATGCGAACCATGTACGTGCCAGGATCAGTAATTCACGTACACAGCGATTACATAAATGACTCATCATAGCACAATGCTTCGAATTACAATAAAGAGTAAGTAATAATATTACAGACTAGAGCCATTTACATAATATAAATCAAAGTACACAGAATCGAAACGTAGCCAACGTAAACAACCCATCACAGGCAGCTGACTAGGGGAGGTCGCTAGCCTAATCCTCGAACTCGTTGAAGTCCTGGAACTCCCGGAGATCCACCTCGACACCGTTCTCCTTCTTCTTTACCTGAGCATAGATTGCACCAAAGGCAACCTGGTGTTTTGTGAAAGCAAGGGTGAGTACACATCAACGTACTCAGCAAATGTCCCGTTTGGCTGTAGTGGACTAGCTTTATGTGGGGTTAAGTCAAGCAGTTGCTTTTAGTTGGTCAGGTTATTATTACTAGTAGAAAGCCAGGTTTTAGCGTTAACCCAAGTTATTAACCCAAAGTACCCTTTCCAAACGGAAAGAATATCACTTACCATTACCATAAGCATAAACATAACCATCCTCCTCATCATCATCTGTAAACAAACCATCTCTGATCAAGTGTCTCTAATCAATGGAGCTCCCTTGGCCGCTCATAACCGCGAGCACGGCTGATATATCATTTTCATAACACTCTGAAGAGGTTGCGCACTTTACCCACAAGCCGTGATTCCCTCTCTAGCCCGGGCTTGCAAGACCCTTATTCAATCCCGAGGTGAATGGCCAGGGATTCACTACGAAGCCTTTACAAAGATTCCCTGAGGCTGTAGCTGCCCGTTAGGTTTCCTAAATGCACCGCACTCCTCCCCAAGGGGCAAACCCAAGCTTGGCAGAGCAAGCCGCATACACCGAGCCCCATTGACGGCACGACGGCTAAGCGAACTACACCCCAGTTCCTCTAATTATTCAGCTAAGGGCGTCCCATTCTACCCTCATGGTTGCACTGTTTTCCCGGGCGGTCATCCAACGAACAGGTCCTTACGGAGAGGCACTCGAGAAACCGCTCGAGCCCCCTAAAGTATCACTAGTCCAACATCATAATCATAGAGACAACATCGTATCATAAATGTTCACATCATGTTCATTGATTAAAGTAAAGCAATAGCATGAAGCTAACCATAATAACCCAAAAGGTAATCAAGGACAAGGTAAATACAAAGCTAGTCAATCCTTAGGTTGATCATGGTATGCAGGTTGATGAATTATAAAGTAAATGGGACATAATAGGTCAGAGGACACTTGCCTTCACCAAACAGATGCTCAGGGTCTTCAACTTTGTAGAACTCGAAGAGTTTGATCTCTTGGTCACCGAAGCTTGACCGTCGATTTCCTCAAAGTTCGAAAATGGATCGCAGCCTATTCGCGAGGCGTAATGAATACAAACAGACACAAGCAAACATATACTTGCATAAGAACAATACACCATACAAGATAAAATATTATAAAAGTGAGCAATTTAACATAGAGCTCGCTTCTACAGTACGCGAGGAAAAAGAAATGCGATAGTCGAAGCTACGGTCGAGAAGTTATAACATTTACGCTAAAATGTATTAGTTAGAACATTTAATTCCATGCAATCACATTAATTGACATTGAATGTAGATTAAAACTACTATGTAGTTATAACTAACTTACTAGTTTAATTATGGATGATTAAATAAATAACTAATTAACTGACATGAGTGATTATAAGCGAACGATCTAATCTCGCGAGAAGACAACGCGCGACTACGTGCGCGATCCTCACGACACGCGAGAAAAACTAAACAGACGCCACGCTTACATTAAACGAATATTAGTTGAAAACATCTAAGTCGGCACTAACCACATAACCAAGTATTATCGCTTGCATCAATAGACTTAACACTTAGTTCTAATTATCTTACTATTCGGTTAGTCATCGTTTAATTACGTAAACTAATTAACGTGAGCAATTCTAGGTGAAACATTAATTAGCACGAGAAATTCTAGGTGGAGTGGTTTACTAAAGCGCGACGAGACACGCAATGCTTGAGGGCGATATGCACACTGCGCGCTAGATAGCGCACACGATCACGCGGATGGACAACACGCTCGACGCACGCGAAAGACGCGCGAACAAACAATGGGTGTGATGGCAAAACTATGGACACGCAGGGCGGGTAGACGCGGCTAGATGAGCTTCGCCTCGATGGGCTCACCTCAGACGACGGCGAACGGCGGGGCGCAGACGCATGACGTTGGGGCATGGACGCAGAACACGACGAACTGCTGGCGAAGACTTCGGCGCAATGAACGACGACGACGACTCGACCACGGTGGCCATGACCGGCCAGGCCACAGGCGCACAGGACGCACGAGACGGCCACACAGGGCACGAGGGCGAGTCGTGCAGGGCACGCCGGGCTGGCCGCGCAGGCCGCGAGCCGCGCCAGGACGCTGCGCACAGGGCGGGGCCGTGCCGAAGCCGCCGCGCTGGCTGGCCGCGCCGGGCCGCCGCGCAGGAAGGCCACGCCGAGCCACCACGCTGGCTGGCCGCACCGGGCCGCCGCGCAGGCAGGCCACGCCGAGCCGCCGCGCTTAGGGCTGGAAACGAGCCGAGCCGAGCTCGGCTCGGCTCGGCTCGGTGCGGCTCGGTGACTGAACGAGCTCGGCTCGGCTCCGCTCGTCCATTTCACGAGCTGGCGAAAGAGGCTCGGCTCGGCTCGACCTTGGCTCGAGAGCCGGCTCGGCTCGGCTCGCGAGCCATATTCTGGTACTTATCGTTGCATTATTTGGTGAAATAACATTATATATTCATCATCAAAGACTAAAAAATAGCTGTTATCCATAAAATTATCTAATATGCATTATTATTCCATAAATTCATCATTTTTTCAAGGCTCGCGAGCCGGCTCGGCTCGGCTCGCTACAAAAATGAGCTCGAAGAAGAGGCTCGGCTCGGCTCGTTCGAGGCTCGCGAGCCGCTCCGAGCCGAGCCGAGCCGAGCCGCTCCGAGCTCGAGCCGACTCGCGAGCCTCGAGCTAATTTTCCAGCCCTAGCCGCGCTGACAGCGAGCCGCGCCAGGTCGCGCGCCGCAGGGGACCTCGCCGAGGTCGTTGGCCGCGCGCTGCCCATGGGCGCCTGCTGCAGGGGTCGCGGGTCCAGGGAGGAGTGCGGGGACGGGGGCTGCAGGGGGCGAGAGCGCCGTCGGGCTGGCTGCGGCGCCGTGCTGGGGACGAGGCCGGGGCGCCATGGCTAGACCAGGGGCGAGAGGGGGTGGGGACGCACCGTGCCGGGGCCGCGCCAGAGGGCCGCGACCAGGCCGCGCCGGGGTCGCGCGCCCGCACGCCGGGGCCGCGTGCCCGCGCTGCCGTGTTGGGGCCACACCCGCGCGCTGGGAGAGCCGTCAGGCCGCGCGCACGGTAGGCTGGCCATCGGGCCGCCGCGTTGGTGCCGCGCCAGGCCACCACGCCGGGCAGCCGAGCCGGGGCCGCGCCAGAGGGCCGCGAGCGGGGGGGTCGGCCAGGCTTCGAGGTGGGAGAAGAGGGTCGGGGGGATTGTCGGCTCCGTGAGGTGCGCATCGTGGGCGAGAACCAGGGCAGGGCGGTTCGGGAGGAGGAAGAGGAGGTGGGCGCCCCTGACCGCGGGCCCGGCGGCTGGGGCGGCTGGGGGAGGGCGCGCCCTAGGGTTTGGGGCGGGGCTGCTGCACGCTGGTGGGTCGCTGGGTGGGCTGCGGGAGGAAAGGGAGGTGCAGGTTGGGCCTTTTTCTGTTTTTCTTTCCTATTTCTTGATCTTTTGTTCTTTCCTATTCTCTCCACAAAATCACTCATCAAAACAAAATAAAAGTATACTCTAGCATGATGCGACAATCAAAGCACTTCGGTTTTAATTTACTAGGCCTTCACATAGATATACAGCAAAATAATTCCTTACTATTTAGAAAAAAGAAAAGAAAAGTAAGGAAAAGAGAGAGTAACACTTGAATTTGGTAGATATTAGAAAAGAAATTTTATACCCCAAATTCAGGGTGTTACACTTATCCTCCCGGTGCTCCCCAGCCTGCATAACCCTGGGGTTGGATCGTACGAGTTCAGATTGAGTGGCTGCCCACACAGCCTCGAGTGGTTATACTTTTTATGAGTACAGGTAGTGAAGGATGACAAACCGGTCCTTACACGAGAGGACAATCGTTCTGCTCACGCCTAAACCAGCTGAGCCATCACCTTAGGCCCTCCCCTAAACCAGGGAGTCCCTGATCATCCTACTCACCAGGTGAAGAGGGTGAATACCCTTCATCGCGCACTTTTTGAAAACATGTTACTCACACCCTTTTTCTTATCCCATGTCTTGTAATCAAAGGTATTAGTTAATGCGGGCTCTCTCATGCTCACCATGCAATTTGATTCCATCCTATATTCCAGGCTTAGGTAGTGGTAGAGAGAAATAGGTAAATAATGCATCAAGGGAAGGATGGACTTGCCTTCGTCGAAGCTTTCCTAGCACAAGAGGTTTATCTCGGAGGGGTCAGGTTCTTGCCCTTCTTCCGGAGCTACAAATTCCGGAGGATCAAATCCCTCTTCCGCTAATCAAACACAGATAATAACAATACATCAATCATGGTGACTTTAGTGGGGTGTGCCATTTCTTATATCTCATTATTTTTGTGCCATATAGTTTATTTGAACTATTTTTGGTACATAAAATATTAGCATATAATTCTATATGTGAAAAATGGGAAAAGAAATGAGAAAATAAAAAGGAAAAGGATTTCCTGCCTTGCTGGGCCGGGGGGGGATTTTGGCCCACCCGGGCGCGAGCGCGCGCGCGGGTGCGGCTGGCGGCCCAGTTGGCCCAGCAGCGAGGGGACGGCGGGGGACGGCGCTGTGGCGCGGGGCCCACATGCCAGCAAGGGGGAGGGGGCTTAACGGCGCGGGCGGTAACGGAGGGAGGGGGAGGTCGACCGGAGTCCGACCGGCGGTGGAAATCCGCGGCGGTTCTCCGCCGTGGGTCCGGTTCCACGACGGGGAGGTGGTGGTGAGGCACGGGTGGGGCACGGCCGGCCCTGAGGGGGTGCGGCGGGTGCGGCCGCACCGGGCCCCCAAAAACAGAGGCCCCCTCTGGCCACTATACGTTAGCAATTTTTCCCCGCTAAGCATATCTACCCTAGACATAAATACGCAAGATCGATGCACTATCGATCAGTTTCGTTTAGATTGTTAAACTAATGTCTCAATTACTTATCTAATATTCACTTCGTTCCAAAATAATATTTGTTTTAACTCTTAATTTTTATGTCTATATTCAACTAGATGATGAGGAATCAACTAGAGAAGCAAAATAAATTCTATTTTGATACAGAGAGAGTATTATTTACTATACACATGATGGTTGCATCGACGGAGAAAAGATTTTTAAAATTGAAATATTTTTTGAACTATTAAAGGTCAACAATGACTTAAGAGAGGTTAAATGGTTTGGCGATTATATGTATCTAAAAGAAGTTGTTGGATGTGATTGATCTTAATGGTATAAGCGATGATTTGTATCACAAAATGTTAGAAGATATTTTTAATGACATCAGATAACAAGTATGTGTTTTTGCTATATTTTATATTTGTTGTCTTATAAACTTGAAAATACTGCATAATAATTTGTATACATTGAATATTATATATATTGTGTGTGGATGGGGCCTACATTTTGGATTTCGCACCAGGCCCCTAAAAAGTCAGGAACGGCCCTGGGGTGGGGACAGGTGATCACAGGGGTGGGGTCAATTTGACCAGCGGGGGCCTAGGGCGGCCGGTCCACGGCGCGGTGGCGGGTGTTCACGGCGGTGAGGTCGCCGGTGACGCAGTCATGTGCAATAGGGGGCGGGAAGGGGTGCCCTGTGACCGTGATTGTAACACCCTGAATTTGGGGTATAAAATTTTTTTGCTCATATTCACAAATTCAGGTGTTACTCCTCTTTTCTCATCTCCCCCAATCTACTCTTTCTCTTTTCTATAGAAGAAGAGTGATTATTTCTTTATTTGTAAATGTAATTATAATTTAGTAGGCTAAACTCCAAGGGAGTATGAAATGTTGCATCATGTTGAACCCTGAACTCCACTTTTGTTTGATCCATATGCTTGAGGGTGCTAATTTGAATTTGTGCATTATTTGGATTTGAATCAAATGGAGTAAATAAAAGGAAAAGGGAAAACAAATTCTGAAATAAAAGAAAAAGGTAAAGTGGCCCGCACCCCTGTTCCCCTCGGCCTTTCGGCCCAACCGGCCCACCCCCCGCGCGCACCCGTTCCCCCTTCCTCTCTCTGTCCTGGCGGGCCCGCCCTGTCGATGCTGCCGCTTCCCCCGCGCGTGCGCCAGCTCCCTCGCTCTCTCTGCTCGTGGGCCCCCTCTGTCAGCTCCCTCGTCCCCGCGTAACCGCCCTCCCGAGCTGCGCGCACCGAGAACTCCACGCCCACGTCGCGCGTAGAGCTCGCAACCGCCCCGCCCTCGGCCACTTGAGCCCCAGAGCCCCGCTCACTCTCCCCCTCCCTCATTTGTGCACCTGCAGAGCCTCATTTCAACCCCCCACGCTGCGCGCACGCCAAGGAGGAGCCGCCATTGTCCGCTGCCGTCCCGAGCCTGTTTCCCCGTCGACGTCGGAGCCCTGCCGTGCCCTCTGCCACGGTGAGCTCTGCCTCGACGTCCGCAACTCGGGACACGCTCCAATTTCTCCTCTGCCTCCCTGATTTCCTCTGCCCATGCTCACCCGCTGTCCTCCACGCAGTCCCGGTGCCGCCACCGTTGACCCGAGCCGTCGTCGCGCCTTCACCGCCACCGAGAGGTCCCTAGGGTATGCCTTGAGGTAAGGAACCTCCCCTGCCCTCTCCTTTTCCCTCCCTTGCTCCCTGTTGTGCTTAATTTCTCGTCGGAGTCGGTTGGCGCCGCCGCCGAGCCGTCTCGCCGTAGGCCGCCACCCTCCGGTGCCCCTATCGCGATTTAGCCCTCGCCTGTAGGTTCCCCGCGCCATCCCCAACCTCCCAGACCATCCCGGTTGCCCTAAGACCCGCGGAGCCCCCGCGCCCCTTGTCTCCGGTGAGCTCCCCCGCCACGGGTACGGGCGCCACCACCTCTGCTGGCCGGAGAAGAGGGCCGAAGCCGGCCGCCCGATCCCCGTCGTCCATCTCAGATCGGACGGTCCCTTTTTAAATAACCCGAGCCTAATCTTAGCCGTCCGCCTGGAATCTGATGGCCCAGAGCCGCCCCCCCCCCCCCCGCACCCCGCCTTCCTGTCGCTGGGCCTCGCCTGTCAGCCGCCCACGCCCGAGCTCTGCTCGCGCGGCCCCGCCTGTCAGCCGCCCACGCCCGAGCTCTGCCCACGCGGCCCCGCCTGTCAGCCGCTTGTGCCCCCGCGCGCTCGCGTGCCTGCCTGCCGATCTAATCTCGAGCGTCGATCCGAGATCCAACGGCCGGGGGAGCCCGATACCCCTTCGCCCGCGCAAACTTCTTAAAGAGACCCCCGGTTTTATGCAAATTAACCCGCCGTCCCTGGAACTTTGCAGTTAGGTCCTCAGACCTTTTATTTAATCAGGAATAAGTATTTAAAAAGTATTTTTAATCCCTAATCTTGTAAAATTCATAACTTTGTCATATGAACTCCAAATTAGGTGCTTCAAATTGCAAAATGTTCATAATATTTTTATCTACCTGTTTAAAACAATGTTCCTCTGCTGTTTTTATGTCCAAATTAATAGTTGATCTTTAGTTTAGAATTAATGTTATTGGAACCCTAATAGAAATAAAATAAAGATAGTAGACTTTAATAAAAGTTGGAGTACTTAAGTTTATAGGCTTAACACCATATAATGATTAACCCCACCACTAAACTAACTTTATCTGAACAATATGATAGTGACATAGACCTGGTTAGTGAATAATGAATCACTTTGTATAGTCATCTACCCTAGACCTAGGGAACACCATATAGCCAATCCTTTTCTATGTGAACCTGTGATCTCTCTGCTGCACATGTTTGGTATATTGCTCTTTTGTTATTTCCCAAGTGTATAGAATGAATGATTGCTTTGCGTAGACAACGGACAGTCTGTGTTTCTCGAGGAAGTTGCAGGAGAAGTCCCTGAGCAGCAGCTTGGTGAAGGCAAGTGCCCTCTGACCCATTATGTCCTATCTATTTATAATTCACTGCCCTGCACTACTTAATTGAAACCTAAGGATTGACTAGCTTTCTATTTACCTTATCCTTGTTTACCTTTCGGGTTACTATGGTTAGCTTCATGCTAGCGCTTTACTTTAATTAATGAACATGATGAGATACAATGATGATACTATGGTCTTATTCTGGATATGATGATATACTTGTGGCATTTAAGGGGACTCGGGCTGTTTCCCGAGTACCTCTCCGTAAGGACCTGTTCGTTGAGAGACCACCCGGGATAACAGTGCAACCATGAGGGTGAAATGGGATGCCCTTAGCTAATTAATTAGAAGAACTAGAGGTGTAGTTGCTTCGCCGTCGTGCCGTCAATGGGGTCCAGGCACAGTGCTTGCTCTGCCGAGGCTGAGTGTCGAGGTTCTTTCATTTTTTCTTTTGTTAGTCACCCTCCTGCGGGGAGAGGTACTGTGTTTATCAAACTGGAGAAACCTAACGGGCGGCTATGACCTCTAGGGAATCTTTGTAACAGCTACGTAGTGATACCCTGCTGGACCACCTACGGAGTGATCAATGGGGATTAGCTCTCCCCGGGCAGAAAAGGAATCATGACTCATGGGTAAAGTGTGCGACCTCTGCAGAGGGTAATGAAAACTGATATATCAGTCGTGCTCACGGTTAAGAGCAGCCTTGGGATCCTCTTTGATTAGAGATACTCCGAATACACCTAGGATGATGACTTTAATGATGATGGTTAATGATGGTGACTTTAATTATGAATTCTAGTATTTCCTCTCTGAGGAGGTACTTTTGGGATTATAACTTGGGTTTTATGATAAAATATGGCTTCTACTAACAATAAATACCTGACCAACTAAAAGCAACTGCTTGAGCCTAACCCCACATAAAAGCTAGTCCACTTCAGCCAAACGGGGCATTTGCTGAGTACGTTGATGTGTACTCATCCTTGCTTTACCACAAAACACCAGGTTGTCCACATTGCAACCACTGCTCAGGAGAAGACGAAGTCGTGGAAGGAGACTTCCAGGAGTTCCAAGACTACGACGAGTTCTAGGTGGGGGTTGGCGGCAAACCCCTAGTCAGCTGCCTGTGAAGGCCCTATCTTTACTGTGTTTCGCTTAGGACTTTGATTTATTCGTTAAGTTGATGACTATGTGGATGTCTCTGACTCTGTGATGTAATAAGTTAATACTCTTTTATGTTATTATTCGAGCACTGTGCGATGATATTCATTTATGTAATCGTTGTGTACGTGAATTCTGATCCTGGCATGTACATAGTTCGCATTCGGTTTGCCTTCTGAAACCGGGTGTGACATAAGTGGTATCAAAGCCATGCTGACTGTAGGACCGCTGACCTAGAGTAGCACTGGTCGTACTAAGGACTATTGACCTTCACTCTCACCTTGACCTCTGGTGTCACTTCAAAAGTCGGTCACCTCGACCAACCCTATGTTTTACTATATATATATATATATATATATTATATTATACCTTGCTAAAATTTTATTTTGTTCTGTCTATGGTTTACTTACTTGTCATATTAGTTCTGTTCTTAATCTTATGCTTACGGTGTCTTTTGTAGATGGCTCGTCTTAGACACACTGCTCGTAAGTCGGTGATCCCTTTCCTGCCGTCTCGCCTTGCGGAGCGTCCTCTGCGCCGCACAGTGTCCGGTCAGTCGAGTCACCTGGAGAGGTTGCACCACCGCCTGAGTGAGGAGCAGGAGCGCTAGCGTCAGCAGAGGGAGCAGCAGGGCTCTTCCTCCCCACCTGAGCAGGAGGTGGAGTCCGTGAGGCGCCGTCCCTCTGTTCCTCAGCTGGAGGCGCCCCTGCACCACCGCAGGACGCCCCGGCTGTTGGAGGAGCTACTGGAGGAGGTCTTAGAGGAGACCCCGACGATGACGACGACGGCTCAGACCACAACACCGAGTCCTCTGAGCCACAGGAGGTGGAGGGATGGGTCGCCTGACCCATCACCCGTGATGCCGCTCGCGGTTGTCACTTCCACGACGCACTCGACACCTTGTTGCGCCAGGCTTTTGACCGGCACACCTGGTCGATCGAGTATCATTGTGTAGTCTACCAGCACAGTTGCGGGAGGTACCTGGACCGCTGGGAGGCTACCTGCCTAGTACGCCGTCCGGAGGATGACCTCCGGGGTGCAAAGGCTGTTTCAGAGCATTACTCCATCTCCGAGAGGGACACTACAAAGGCGGCTATGCAGGACGCAGCACGGCGTGCACTCTCCCAGTACTGTTCCTTATTCGGTGGGGTGGCCGACGGTCTTAACCTTAGGTACTACCCCCGTCGTCCTACTGGTAGCACAGAGAGTGTGGTTGTCTCGCCTATTGGTGAGGATAACCCTAGGTTGAGCAGCACAGTCAACCTAGTCGTTGTGCTTAACACCGAGCTGGACCACTCTTTGGATGAGCTGAGCAGGGCTCGAACGGAGATTGTTGAGTTGCATGCTGAGCTGGCAGAGCGCCGCCACCAGGAGGGTGGTTCCCCTGCTCCAGTTGGGACTCAGCACCCTTACCGCTCGCCGCCACGTGGTCACCACACTTATGGTTCCCCTGCCTGTAGGACCAGGATAGATCTGGATCCTTAGATCGTTAGCGTCGAAGTTTGTAATAAATTCTTAAGTCAGATGTCTCAGTCTTAGATAGTCAGTTTAGTTTGCTTATCAGTTGCTTCCATTCAGTTTAGTTTGCTTATCAGTTGCTTCCATGCTTGTTATGATGAACTTGTGCTGGAGTTGAATCTTTGTAATGACTGTTGCCAACATGTGGGTTTCCCCTGCAGTTTGGTTTAGCTAGTGATATTAATGAAGTCAGTTATTTAGTTGGGAAACCATTTACTCCTACTTTCCTTTTTTATCTGAGAAGCTGTATTGGATCATAATGAGGATCAGTGAAGTGCTTTGTTCACTCAGTGTCATGAAGAATTTTGTATACCCTTTTTTATGCTGAAGGATTGTAAGATCAATGCTGATGTGTGAATGTCTTCCACAGATGTCTGACAACAAACGCCGAGGTAACAGGCGTGTTCAGCAAGAGCAGCGTGCCCAGCAGGAGGAACCCCAGCAACACCGGAGGCAGCCACCCCCGATGACAGTGGAGCAGATGTTCTTGATGCAAACTCAGACAGTACAGGCTATTGGGCAGACTTTAGCAGCCATGCAGCAGGCTCAACAGCAACCCCAACCCCAGTTGCAAGTGCAGATGCCCCAGATGCCACGGGACAAACGTGGCGAGTTCATGAGAGGGCACCCTCCTACCTTCGCGCACTCTGCCGACCCCATGGATGCAGAAGACTGGCTGCGTGCAGTGGAAAGGGAACTGCGCACCGCCCAATGTGACGACAGGGAGAAGGTTCTGTATGGTCCCCGCCAACTAAAGGGAGCAGCCTAGTCCTGGTGGGAGTCCTACCTCGCCACCCATGCTGACCCCGAAGCCATCACTTGGGAGGAATTCAGAGAGAGTTTCCGCAGGTACCATGTTCCAGAGGGACTGATGATCGTGAAGAAGGAGGAATTTCTGGCTCTGAAGCAGGGACCCCTGTCTGTTAGTGAATACAGGGACAGGTTTCTGCAGCTATCTCGTTATGCACCTGAAGACGTCAACACTGATGCTAAAATGCAGTACAGGTTCATGAGGGGTTTGGTGGATCCCCTGCATTACCAGCTGATGAACCACACCTTCCCCACCTTCCAGCACCTGATCGATAGGGCAATCATGACCGAGAGGAAGCGCAAGGATATGGAAGATCAGAAGCGCAAGATGAGTGGACCACAGTTCGGGAGCAACAACCGCCCTCGCTTCTCAGGCAGTTCATCTCAGCAAGGTAAGCCTGGTCACCCACAGGGATACCAGCATCAGAGTCAGCGCCCATACCAGCAGCAGTTTCAGAGGCAGTACCCACAACAGCAGCAGTATCGTCAGAACAACCAAGCAGCCCCAGCACAAGGAGGAGGCAGAGGATGCTTCCACTGTGGAGAACAAGGCCACTGGGCGATGCATTGCCCAAAGAAGATGGCGCAGCAGCAGACCAACCCCAATGCTCCAGCAAGGCAAGGTGTACCTCAATAGGTAGCAGGTAATCGTGGCCATGCGTACAACCGTGGAAAGGTGAACCACTTGGAGGCTAAAGCGATCCAGGATGCACCAGATGTGGCAGTAGGTATGTTCTCAGTCGAATCTCATCCAACAAAAGTGCTATTTGATACTGGTGCAACTCATTCATTTGTCACTGCAACATGGGTAGAAATGCGTAACATCTCAGTAGAGGCAATGATGCCACCCATGAGGGTTAATTTGGTCGGTGGTAAAGTGCAAGCAGATAAGATATGCTCAAATTTAAGGTTGGAAATAAGGGGGATAGGGTTCCCCAGCGACCTAATAGTAATAGACACCCCTGGGGTAGATGTCATCCTAGGGATGAATTGGTTAATGAAGTATGAAGCGAATGTTAGCTGTGACAAGAGGACCGTAACATTGATGTCCCCACCCAGAGAGGAGGTAGTGGCTGAGCTAAGAATGCCTAAAACAGCGAAAGGTGATTGTCACCAGCTTTCGGTTGATAGCAAGGAGGCCAACCCGCTCGAAGCTATCAGGGTTGTGTCGGACTTTCCAGATGTGTTTCCCGAGGAACTAATGGGCATGCCACCCGAGAGAAAAGTCGAATTTGCCATAGAGCTTATCCCTGGCACCGCCCCCATTTCTAAAAGAGCCTATCGAGTGTCTGGACCAGAATTGGTGGAACTCAAGAAGCAGATTGATGAGCTGTTAGAGAAGGGTTACATCAGACCAAGTACCTCGCCTTGGGCCGCTCCAGTATTGTTTGTAGAAAAGAAAGATGGTACCAAAAGGATGTGCATAGATTACAGAGCCCTGAATGAAGTCACCATTAAGAACAAGTACCCCCTGCCAAGGATAGAAGATCTGTTTGACCAGCTCAGAGGAGCCAGCGTATTCTCGAAGATAGATCTGAGATCAGGTTACCATCAACTCAGAATCTGACCCTCAGACATACCGAAGACAGCATTCATCACCAAGTATGGGTTATATGAGTATACAGTTATGTCCTTTGTGATAGTCGCCTAGAGGGGGGGGTGAATAGGGCGAAACTGAAATTTACAAAAATAATCACAACTACAAGCCGGGTTAGCGTTAGAAATATAAACGAGTTCGCGAGAGAGGGCGCAAAACAAATCGCAAGCAAATAAGAGTGTGACACGCGGATTTGTTTTACCGAGGTTCGGTTCTCACAAACCTACTCCCCGTTGAGGAGGCCACTAAGGCCGGGTCTTTTTCAACCCTTTCCCTCTCTCAAACGATCCTACGGATCGAGTGAGCTTTCTCTTCTTCTCAATCAACCGGGAACAAAACTTCCCCGCAAGGGCCACCACACAATTGGTGCCTCTTGCCTTGGTTACAATTGAGTATGATCACAAGAATAAATGAGAAAGAAAAGAATGCGATCCAAGCGCAAGAGCTCGAAAGAACACAAGCAAATCACTCTCGCTAGTCACTAAGGGCTTGAGTGGAATTGGAGAGGATTTGATCTATTTGGTGTGTCTAGATTTGAATGCTAGAGCTCTTGTAGTAGTTGAGAAGTGGAAAACTTGGATGCAATGAATGGTGGGGTGGTTGGGGTATTTATAGCCCCAACCACCAAAAGTGACCGTTGCTGGCAGCCTCTGTTCGATGGCGCACCGGACAGTCCGGTGCACACCGGACAGTCCGGTGCCTCTGCCACGTCACCATTGCCGTTGGATTCTGACCGTTGAAGCTTCTGACTTGTGGGCCTGCCGAGGTGTCCGGTGCACACCGGACATGCACTGTTTGATGTCCGGTGCACCGGTATGGGCAGCCCTGACGTCTGCGCGCGCTGCGCGCGCATTTAATGCTGCGCAGGGAGCCGTTGGCGCCGCAGAGAGCCGTTGCTCCGCTGGCACACCGGACAGTCCGGTGCACACCGGACAGTCCGGTGAATTATAGCGGAGCGGCTGTCGTGAAAACCCGAGGATGACGAGTTCCGGAGGCCGCGGTTCGTTGGCGCACCGGACATGTCCGGTGCACACCGGACAGTCCGGTGAATTATAGCGCGCCGGCCTCCGCGAATTCCCGAGGGCGAAGGGTTGAAGTCGAAGTCCTCTGGCGAAGGGTAGAAAACGAAGTCTACGGGCGCACCGGACACTGTCCGGTGCACACCGGACAGTCCGGTGCCTCCAGCCAGAGGTGCCCTCGGTTGCCTTATTGCTCCTTTGTTGAATCCAACACTTGGTCTTTTTATTGGCTAGATGTGAACCTTTTGCACCTGTATAACTTATACACTAGAGCAAACTAGTCAGTCCAATATTTGTGTTGGGCAATTCAATCACCAAAATTATTTAGGAACTAGGTGTAAGCCTAATTCCCTTTCAATCTCCCCCTTTTTGGTGATTGATGCCAACACACACCAAAGCAAATATAGAAGTGCATAATTGAACTAGTTTACATAATGTAAGTGCAAAGGTTACTTGGAATTGAGCCAATATAACTACTTACAAGATATGCAAGGAATGTTTCTTTCTTATATAACATTTTGGACCACGTTTGCACCACATGTTTTGTTTTTGCAAATTCTTTTTGTAAATCCATTTCAAAGATCTTTTGCAAATAGTCAAAGGTACATGAATAAGAGTTTGCAAAGCATTTTCAAGATTTGAAATTGTCTCCCCCTATTTCAAATGCTTTTCCTTTGACTAAACAAAACTCCCCCTAAAAGAGATCCACCTCTTAGTGTTCAAGAGGGTTTTGATATACCATTTTTGAAATACTACTTTCTCCCCCTTTTGAACACAATAGGATACCAAATGATAAATACTTTTGGAAAGCACTAAGTTTTTGAATTTGGTGGTGGTGGTGCGGTCCTTTTGCTTTGGGCTCATTTCTCCCCCTTTTTGGCATGAATCGCCAAAAACGGAATCATTAGAGCCCTCGAAGTAAGTTCCTCCCCTTTGGTCATAAGTAAATGAGTTAAGATTATACCAAAGACGAGGTCCGGTCCTTTTGCTTTTGAGCTTTTACTCTCTCCCCCAAGGATGAAGTCCTTTTCCTTGATGCTCATTTCTCCCCCAAAGAAGAGAGAGTTGCTCGGAGTGGTGGCGAAGCATGAGTTACGGAGTGGAAGCCTTTGTCTTCGCCGAAGACTCCAATTCCCTTTCAATATACCTATGACTTGGTTTGAAATAGACTTGAAAACACATTAGTCATAGCATATAAAGGAGATATGATCAAAGGTATTCAAATGAGCTATGTGTGCAAGCTTAGCAAAAGAAATTTCTAGAATCAAGAATATTGAGCTCATGCCTAAGTCTGGTAAAAGATTGTTCATCAAGTGGCTTGGTAAAGATGTCGGCTAATTGATCTTTAGTATTAATGTAAGAAATCTCGATATCCCCCTTTTGTTGGTGATCCCTAAGAAAATGATACCGAATGGCTATGTGCTTAGTGCGGCTATGCTCGACGGGATTGTCGGCCATTTTGATTGCACTCTCATTATCACATAGCAAAGGGACTTTGGTTAATTTGTAACCGTAGTCCCGCAGGGTTTGCCTCATCCAAAGCAATTGCGCGCAACAATGTCCTGCGGCAATGTACTCGGCTTCGGCGGTGGAAAGAGCGACCGAATTTTGCTTCTTTGAAGCCCAAGACACCAAGGATCTTCCCAAGAACTGGCAAGTCCCCGATGTGCTCTTCCTATTGATTTTGCACCCCGCCCAATCGGCATCCGAATAACCAAGTAAATCAAATGTGGATCCCCGAGGGTACCAAAGCCCAAACTTAGGGGTATAAGCCAAATATCTCAAGATTCGTTTTACGGCCGTAAGGTGGGATTCCTTAGGGTCGGATTGGAATCTTGCACACATGCAGACGGAAAGCATAATGTCCGGTCGAGATGCACATAAATAAAGCAATGAACCAATCATCGACCGGTATACCTTTTGATCCACGGACTTACCTCCCGTGTCGAGGTCGAGATGCCCATTAGTTCCCATGGGTGTCTTGATGGGTTTGGCATCCTTCATCCCAAACTTAGCAAGAATGTCTTGAGTGTACTTCGTTTGGCTAATGAAGGTGCCCTCTTGGAGTTGCTTGACTTGGAATCCTAGAAAATACTTCAACTCCCCCATCATCGACATCTCGAATTTCTGTGTCATGATCCTACTAAACTCTTCACATGTAGACTCGTTAGTAGACCCAAATATAATATCATCAACATAAATTTGGCATACAAACAAGTCATTTTCAAGAGTTTTAGTAAAGAGTGTAGGATCGGCCTTGCCAACTTTGAAGCCATTAGCAATAAGGAAATCTCTTAGGCATTCATACCATGCTCTTGGGGCTTGCTTGAGCCCATAAAGCGCCTTAGAGAGCCTATAGACATGGTTAGGGTACTCACTGTCTTCAAAGCCGGGAGGTTGCTCAACATAGACCTCTTCCTTGATCGGTCCATTGAGGAAGGCACTTTTCACGTCCATTTGATAGAGCTTAAAGCCATGGTAAGTAGCATAGGCCAATAATATGCGAATTGACTCAAGCCTAGCTACGGGTGCATAGGTTTCACCGAAATCCAAACCTTCGACTTGTGAATACCCTTTGGCCACGAGTCGAGCTTTGTTCCTTGTCACCATACCATGCTCATCTTGCTTGTTGCGGAAGACCCATTTGGTTCCTACAACATTTTGGTTAGGACGTGGAACTAGATGCCATACCTCATTTCTAGTGAAGTTGTTGAGCTCCTCTTGCATCGCCACCACCCAATCCGAATCTTGAAGTGCTTCCTCTACCCTGTGTGGCTCAATAGAGGAAACAAAAGAGTAATGTTCACAAAAATGAGCAACACGAGATCTAGTGGTTACCCCCTTATGAATATCGCCAAGGATGGTGTCGACGGGGTGATCTCGTTGGATTGCTTGGTGGACTCTTGGGTGTGGCGGTCTTGGTTCTTCCTCATCCTCCTTTTCTTGATCATTTGTATCTCCCCCTTGATCATTGCTATCATCTTGAGGTGGCTCGTCTTCTTGATTTTGCTCTTCATCATTTTGAGCCTCATCCTCATTTTGAGTTGGTGGAGATGCTTGCATGGAGGAGGATGGTTGATCTTGTGTACTTGGAGGCTCTTCGGATTCCTTAGGACACACATCCCCGATGGACATGTTCCTTAGCGCGATGCATGGAGCCTGTTCTTCACCTATCTCATCAAGATCAACTTGCTCTACTTGAGAGCCGTTAGTTCCATCAAACACAACGTCACAAGAGACTTCAACTAGTCCAGTGGACTTGTTAAAGACCCTATATGCCCTTGTGTTTGAGTCATAACCAAGTAAAAAGCCTTCTACAGTTTTAGGAGCGAATTTAGATTTTCTACCTCTTTTAATAAGAATGAAGCATTTGCTACCAAAAACTCTAAAATATGAAATGTTGGGCTTTTTACCGGTTAGGAGTTCATATGATGTCTTCTTGAGGATTCGGTGAAGATATAACCGGTTGATGGCGTAGCAGGCGGTGTTGACCGCTTCGGCCCAAAACCGGTCCGGTGTCTTGTATTCATCAAGCATGGTTCTTGCCATGTCCAATAGAGTTCGATTCTTCCTCTCCACTACACCATTTTGTTGTGGAGTGTAGGGAGAAGAGAACTCATGCTTGATGCCCTCCTCCTCAAGGAAGCCTTCAATTTGAGAGTTCTTGAACTCCGTCCCGTTGTCGCTTCTAATTTTCTTGATCCTCAAGCCGAACTCATTTTGAGCCCGTCTCAAGAATCCCTTTAAGGTCTCTTGGGTTTGAGATTTTTCCTGTAAAAAGAATACCCAAGTGAAGCGAGAATAATCATCCACTATTACAAGACAATACTTACTCCCGCCGATGCTTATGTAAGCGATCGGGCCGAATAGATCCATGTGGAGTAGCTCAAGCGGCCTGTCGGTCGTCATGATGTTCTTGTGTGGATGATGGACTCCAACTTGCTTCCCTGCCTGGCATGCGCTACAAATCCTGTCTTTCTCAAAATGAACATTTGTTAATCCTAAAATGTGCTCTCCCTTTAGAAGCTTATGAAGATTCTTCATCCCAACATGGGCTAGTCGACGATGCCAGAGCCAACCCATGTTAGTCTTAGCAATTAAGCAAGTGTCGAGTTCAGCTCTATCAAAATCTACCAAGTATAGCTGACCCTCTAACACTCCCTTAAATGCTATTGAATCATCACTTCTTCTAAAGACAGTGACACCTACATCAGTAAAAAGACAGTTGTAGCCCATTTGACATAATTGGGAAACTGAGAGCAAGTTGTAATCTAATGAATCAACAAGAAAAACATTGGAAATGGAATGGTCAGGTGAAATAGCAATTTTACCCAAACCTTTGACCAACCCTTGATTTCCATCCCCGAATGTGATAGCTCGTTGGGGATCTTGGTTTTTCTCATATGAGGAGAACATCCTTTTCTCCCCTGTCATATGGTTTGTGCACCCGCTATCGAGTATCCAACTTGAGCCCCCGGATGCATAAACCTACAAAACAATTTTAGTTCTTGACTTTAGGTACCCAAACGGTTTTGGGTCCTTTGGCATTAGAAACAAGAACTTTGGGTACCCAAACACAAGTCTTGGAGCCCTTGTGTTTGCCCCCAACAAATTTGGCAACTACCTTGCCGGATTTGCTAGTAAGCACATAAGATGCATCAAAAGTTTTAAATGAAATGGCATGATCATTTGATGCATTAGGAATTTTCTTCTTAGGCAACTTAGCATGGGTTGGTTGCCTAGAACTAGATGTCTCACCCTTATACATAAAAGCATGATTAGGGCCAGAGTGAGACTTCCTAGAATGAATCTTCCTAATTTTGCTCTCAGGATAGCCGGCAGGGTATAAAATGTAACCCTCGTTATCCTGAGGCATGGGAGCTTTGCCCTTAACAAAGTTAGACAAGTTCTTAGGAGGGGCATTAAGTTTGACATTGTCTCCCCTTTGGAAGCCAATGCCATCCTTGATGCCAGGGCGTCTCCCATTATAAAGCATGCTACGAGCAAATTTAAATTTCTCATTTTCTAAGTTGTGCTCGGCAATTTTAGCATCTAGTTTAGCTATATGATCATTTTGTTGCTTAATTAAAACCATGTGATCATGAATAGCATTAATATCAACATCTCTACATCTAGTACAAATGGAAACATGCTCAATGGTAGATGTAGAGGGTTTGCAAGATTTTAATTCTACAACCTTAGCATGCAAGATATCATTCTTAGTTCTAAGGTCGGAAATGGTAGTATTGCAAACATCAAAATCCTTAGCCTTAGCAAGCAATTTTTCATTCTCAATTCTAAGACTAGTAAGAGAAATGTTCAATTCTTCAATCCTAGCAATCAAATCATCATTATTATCTCTAGGAGTGGAAATTGAAACATCACAAGCATGAGAATCAACCTTAGCATTTAAAATAGCATTTTCATTCCTAAGGTTGTCAATTATTTCACGGCAAGTGCTTAGCTCACTAGATAATTTTTCACATTTTTCTACTTCTAGAGCATAAGCCTTTTTAACCTTAACATGTTTTTTGTTTTCTTTAATTAGACAATCCTCTTGGGAATCCAAAAGGTCGTCCTTTTCATGAATAGCACTAACCAATTCATTCAATTTTTCTTTTTGAGCTATGTTAAGGTTGGCAAAAAGGGAACGCAAATTATCTTCCTCATCACTAGCATTGTCATCACTAGAGGATTCATATTTAGTGGAGGATTTAGATTTAACCTTCTTTTTGCCGTCCTTTGCCATGAGGCACTTGTGGCCGACGTTGGGGAAGAGGAGTCCCTTGGTGACGGCGATGTTGGCGGCGTCCTCGTCGTCGGAGGAGTCGCTTGAGCTTTCGTCAGAATCCCATTCCCGACAAACATGGGCATCGCCGCCCTTCCTCTTGTAGTACCTTTTCTTCTCCTTTCTTCTCCCCTTCTTGTCGTCGCCTCGGTCACTGTCACTAGATATAGGACATTTAGCAATAAAATGACCGGGTTTACCACACTTGTAGCAAACCTTCTTGGAGCGGGACTTGTAGTCTTTCCCCCTCCTTTGTTTGAGGATTTGGCGGAAGCTCTTGATGACGAGCGCCATCTCCTCATTGTCAAGCTTGGAGGCGTCTATTGGTTGTCGACTTGGTGTAGACTCCTCCTTCTTTTCTTCCGTCGCCTTGAAAGCAACGGGTTGAGCTTCGGATGTGTCGCCAAGCTCGTTGATTTTCCTCGAGCCTTCTATCATGCACTCAAAACTTACAAAATGCCCGATGACTTCCTCGGGGGTCATTTTAGTGTATCTAGGATTGCCACGAATCAATTGAACTTGAGTGGGATTAAGAAAAATAAGAGATCTTAAAATAACATTTACCACTTCGTGGTCGTCCCACTTCTTGCTCCCGAGGTTGCGCACTTGGTTCACCAAAGTCTTGAGCCGGTTGTACATGTGTTGTGGCTCCTCCCCTTTGTGAAGCCGGAACCGACCGAGCTCCCCCTCGATCGTTTCCCGCTTGGTGATCTTGGTGAGCTCATCTCCCTCGTGCGCAGTTTTGAGCACATCCCAAATCTCCTTTGCATTTTTCAACCCTTGCACTTTGTTGTATTCTTCCTTGCTTAGAGAGGCAAGGAGTATGGTTGTGGCTTGAGAGTTGAAGTGCTCGATTTGGGCTACCTCATCCTCATCATAATTCTCATCCCCTATTGATGGTACCTGTACACCAAACTCAACAACATCCCATATACCTTTGTGGAGCGAGATTAGATGAAATTGCATTAAATCGCTCCACCTAGCGTAATCTTCACCATCAAAAGTTGGTGGTTTGCCTAATGGGACGGAAAGTAAAGGTGTATGTTTGGAAATGCGAGGGTAGCGTAGGGGGATCTTACTATACTTCTTGCGCTCTTGGCGCTTAGAAGTGACGGAGGGCGCATCGGAGTCGGAGGTCGATGTTGATGAAGTGTCGGTCTCGTAGTAGACAACTTTCCTCATCCTTTTGTGCTTGTCGCCTTTCCGATGCGGCTTGTGGGAAGAAGATTTTTCCTTCTTCTCTTTGTGGTGAGAAGAAGATTTCTTCTCCTTCCCTTTGTTGGAGGAGCTCTTCTTCTTCTCCCTCCTCTTGGTGCGGGACTCTTCCGATGAAGTGCTCCCTTGGCTTGTAGTGGGCTTTTCGCCGGTCTCCATCTCCTTCTTGGCGTGATCTCCCGACATCACTTCGAGCGGTTAGGCTCTAATGAAGCACCGGGCTCTGATACCAATTGATAGTCGCCTAGAGGGGGGGGGTGAATAGGGCGAAACTGAAATTTACAAAAATAATCACAACTACAAGCCGGGTTAGCGTTAGAAATATAAACGAGTTTGCGAGAGAGGGCGCAAAACAAATCGCAAGCAAATAAGAGTGTGACACGCGGATTTGTTTTACCGAGGTTCGGTTCTCACAAACCTACTCCCCGTTGAGGAGGCCACTAAGGCCGGGTCTTTTTCAACCCTTTCCCTCTCTCAAACGATCCTACGGATCGAGTGAGCTTTCTCTTCTTCTCAATCAACCGGGAACAAAACTTCCCCGCAAGGGCCACCACACAATTGGTGCCTCTTGCCTTGGTTACAATTGAGTATGATCACAAGAATAAATGAGAAAGAAAAGAATGCGATCCAAGCGCAAGAGCTCGAAAGAACACAAGCAAATCACTCTCGCTAGTCACTAAGGGCTTGAGTGGAATTGGAGAGGATTTGATCTATTTGGTGTGTCTAGATTTGAATGCTAGAGCTCTTGTAGTAGTTGAGAAGTGGAAAACTTGGATGCAATGAATGGTGGGGTGGTTGGGGTATTTATAGCCCCAACCACCAAAAGTGACCGTTGCTGGCAGCCTCTGTTCGATGGCGCACCGGACAGTCCGGTGCACACCGGACAGTCCGGTGCCTCTGCCACGTCACCATTGCCGTTGGATTCTGACCGTTGAAGCTTCTGACTTGTGGGCCTGCCGAGGTGTCCGGTGCACACCGGACATGCACTGTTTGATGTCCGGTGCACCGGTATGGGCAGCCCTGACGTCTGCGCGCGCTGCGCGCGCATTTAATGCTGCGCAGGGAGCCGTTGGCGCCGCAGAGAGCCGTTGCTCCGCTGGCACACCGGACAGTCCGGTGAATTATAGCGGAGCGGCTGTCGTGAAAACCCGAGGATGACGAGTTCCGGAGGCCGCGGTTCGTTGGCGCACCGGACATGTCCGGTGCACACCGGACAGTCCGGTGAATTATAGCGCGCCGGCCTCCGCGAATTCCCGAGGGCGAAGGGTTGAAGTCGAAGTCCTCTGGCGAAGGGTAGAAAACGAAGTCTACGGGCGCACCGGACACTGTCCGGTGCACACCGGACAGTCCGGTGCCTCCAGCCAGAGGTGCCCTCGGTTGCCTTATTGCTCCTTTGTTGAATCCAACACTTGGTCTTTTTATTGGCTAGATGTGAACCTTTTGCACCTGTATAACTTATACACTAGAGCAAACTAGTCAGTCCAATATTTGTGTTGGGCAATTCAATCACCAAAATTATTTAGGAACTAGGTGTAAGCCTAATTCCCTTTCACTTTGGTCTGACGAATGCGCCAGCCTTCTTTATGTATCTGATGAACAGTGTGTTCATGGACTACCTAGACAAGTTTGTGGTAGTGTTATCGATGATATTCTCATATATTCTCAAAGTGAGGAAGAACATGTGGAGCATTTGAAGATGGTATTGCAAAGACTACGAGTTGGAGATACATTACCATCCAGGCAAAGCCAATGTTGTTGCAGATGCTCTGAGCAGGAAGAGCCAAGTCAATATGATGGCCACGTACCCAATGTCATATGAGTTAGCCAAGGAGTTCGACCGACTGAGTCTTGGTTTTCTGAACAGTACCCAAGGAGTAACAGTGGAATTAGAGCCCACCCTAGAGCGGGAGATCAAAGAAGGGCAGAAGAATGATGAAAACATCAACAAGATCCGGCAGCTGATCTTAGAAGGAAGAGGCAAGGACTTTCGAGAGGATGAAGAGGGAGTAGTATGGTTCAAGGACCGATTGTGTGTTCCCGACATCAAACCTATTCGGGAGCTGATCCTTAAGGAAGCTCATGAGACAGCCTACTCCATACACCCTGGAAGTGAAAATATGTATCAGGATTTAAAAAGGAGGTTTTGGTGGTATGGCATGAAAAGAGAAATCGCAGAATATGTCGCCATCTGTGATAGCTGTCAAAGAACTAAAGCAGAGCATCAGAAACCAGCCGGACTGTTGCAGCCATTGCAAATTCCTCAGTGGAAGTGAGATGAGATCAGGATGGATTTTATAGTTGGCCTACCTCGTACCCGGGCCGGCTATGATTCCATCTGGGTGGTTGTGGACCGCTTAACAAAGGTGGCCCATTTCATACCTGTGAAGACAACGTACACCGGAGCAACATTAGCTGAGTTATACATATCTCAGATAGTCTGCCTACATGGTGTGCCGAAGAAGATAGTGTCAGATCGAGGGACACAGTTCACCTCTCATTTTTGGCAGCAGCTACAAGAAGCTTTGGGCACGCATTTGAACTTCAGCTCGACTTATCACCCGCAGATAGACGGTCAGACTGAAAGAACTAATCAGATCCTAGAAGATATGTTGAGAGCCTGTGCGTTGCAAGACAAGTCAAGATGGGACAAAAGGTTACCTTATGCAGAATTCTCCTACAACAATAGTTACCAGGCCAGCTTGAAGATGTCACCGTTTCAGGCGCTCTATGGACGGAGTTGTAGGACTCCGCTGCATTGGGACCAGCCTGGAGAGAGACAAGTATTTGGCCCCGACATTTTGCTTGAAGCCGAAGAGAATATCAAAATGGTTCGGGAGAATCTGAAGATAGCACAATCAAGGCAGCGAAGCTATGCTGACAGAAGGAGAAGAGAACTGAGTTTTGAAGTGGGAGATTACGTCTATCTGAAGGTGTCGCCTATCAGAGGGGTCAGAAGGTTCGGAGTCAAGGGCAAGTTAGCACCCCGGTACGTCAGACCATATCAGATTCAAGCAAAGCGTGGAGAAGTGGCCTACCAGCTCAACCTACCAGAAAGTCTGTCGGCAGTGCACAATGTGTTCCACGTATCGCAATTGAAGAAGTGTCTGCGAGTACCAGAAGAACAGTTTCCAGTGGAGCATTTAGAAGTCCAGGAAGATCTGACATACATAGAGAAGCCAACGCAGATTCTGGAGTTTGCAGACAGAGACACCCGGAGGAACACCATCAGAATGTGCAAAGTCAGATGGGGTCACCACTCTGAGGAAGAAGCAACCTGGGAACGAGAAGATGATCTGAAAGCCAAATACCCTGAACTCTTTGTTGACCAACCTTGAATCTCGGGGCGAGATTCTTTTAAGGGGGATAGGTTTGTAACACCCTGAATTTGGGGTATAAAATTTCTTTGCTCATATTCACAAATTCAGGTGTTACTCCTCTTTTCTCATCTCCCCCAATCTCCTCTTTCTCTTTTCTATAGAAGAAGAGTGATTATTTCTTTATTTGTAAATGTAATTATAATTTAGTAGGCTAAACTCCAAGGGAGTATGAAATGTTGCATCATGTTGAACCCTGAACTCCACTTTTGTTTGATGCATATGCTTGAGGGTGCTAATTTGAATTTGTGGCATATTTGGATTTGAATCAAATGGAGTAAATAAAAGGAAAAGGGAAAACAAATTCTGAAATAAAAGAAAAAGGTAAAGTGGCCCGCACCCCTGTTCCCCTCGGCCTTTCGGCCCAACCGGCCCACCCCCCGCGCGCGCGCTCGTTCCCCCTTCCTCTCTCTGTCCTGGCGGGCCCGCCCTGTCGGCGCTGCCGCTTCCCCCGCGCGTGCGCCCGCTCCCTCGCTCTCTCTGCTCGTGGGCCCCCTCTGTCAGCTCCCTCGTCCCCACGTAACCGCCCTCCCGAGCTGCGCGCACCGAGAACTCTGCGCCCACGTCGCGCGTAGAGCTCGCAACTGCCCCGCCCTCGGCCACTTGAGCCCCAGAGCCCCGCTCACTCTCCCCCTCCCTCATTTGCGCACCTGCAGAGCCTCATTTCAACCCCCACCCCCACGCTGCGCGCACGCCAAGGAGGAGCCGCCGTTGTCCGCTGCCGTCCCGAGCCCGTTTCCCCGTCGACGTCGGAGCCCTGCCGTGCCCTCTGCCAAGGTGAGCTCTGCCTCGACGTCCGCAACTCGGGACACGCTCCAATTTCTCCTCTCCCTCCCTGATTTCCTCTGCCCGCGCTCACCCGCCGTCCTCCACGCAGTCCCGGTGCCGCCACCGTTGACCCGAGTCGTCGTCGCGCCTTCACCGCCACCGAGAGGTCCCTGGGTACGCCTTGAGGTAAGGAACCTCCCCTGCCCTCTCCTTTTCCCTCCCTTGCTCCCTGTTGTGCTTAATTTCTCGTCGGAGTCGGTTGGCGCCGCCGCCGAGCCGTCTCGCCGTGGGCCGCCACCCTCTAGTGCCCCTATCACGATTTAGCCCTCGCCGGTAGGTTCCCCGCGCCTTCCCCAACCTCCCAGACCATCCCGGTTGCCCTAAGACCCGCGGAGCCCCCGCGCCCCTTGTCTCCAGTGAGCTCCCCCGCCGCGGGTACGGGCGCCGCCACCTCTGCTGGCCGGAGAAGAGGGCCGAAGCCGGCCGCCCGATCCCCGTCGTCCATCTCAGATCGGACGGTCCCTTTTTAAATAACCCGAGCCTAATCTTAGCCGTCCGCCTGGAATCTGACGGCCCAGAGCCCCCCCCCCCCCGCACCCCGCCTTCCTGTCGCTGGGCCCCGCCTGTCAGCCGCCCACGCCCGAGCTCTGCCTGCGCGGCCCCGCCTGTCAGCCGCTCGTGCCCCCCGCGCGCTCGCGCGCCTGCCTGCCGATCTAATCTCGAGCGTCGATCCGAGATCCAACGGCCGGGGGAGCCCGATACCCCTTAAACCGTGCAAACTTCTTAAAGAGACCCCCGATTTTCTACAAATTAACCTGCCGTCCCTGGAACTTTTCAGTTAGGTCCTCAGACCTTTTATTTAATCAGGAATAAGTATTTAAAGAGTATTTTTAATCCCTAATCTTGTAAAATTCATAACTTTGTCATATGAACTCCAAATTAGGTGCTTTAAATTGCAAAATGTTCATAATATTTTTATCTACCTGTTTAAAATAATGTTCCCCTGCTGTTTGATAGTCGCCTAGAGGGGGGGTGAATAGGGCGAAACTGAAATTTACAAATATAAACACAACTACAAGCCGGGTTAGCGTTAGTTTTAAGGAAACGAGTCCGCAAGAGAGGGCGCAAAACAAATCCCAAGCAAATAAGCGAGTGAGACAAGGAGATTTGTTTTACCGAGGTTCGGTTCTTGCAAACCTACTCCCCGTTGAGGAGGCCACAAAGGCCGGGTCTCTTTCAACCCTTCCCTCTCTCAAACGATCCACGGATCGAGTGAGCTTTCTCTTCTCAATCACTTGGAACACAAAGTTCCCACAAGGACCACCACAAGTTTGGTGTCTCTTGTCTCAATTACAAGTGAGTTTGGTTGCAAAGAAAGGATCAAGAAAGAAGAAAGCAATCCAAGCGCAAGAGCTCGAAAGAACACAAGCAAATCACTCTCTCTAATCACTATGGCGTTGTGTGGAGTTTGGAGAGGATTTGATCTCTTTGGTGTGTCTAGAATTGAATGCTAGAGCTCTTGTAGTAGTTGAGAAGTGGAAAACTTGGATGCAATGAATGGTGGGGTGGTTGGGGTATTTATAGCCCCAACCACCAAATGTGGCCGTTGGGAGGCTGTCTGTTCGATGGCGCACCGGACAGTCCGGTGCACACCGGACAGTCCGGTGCCCCTGCCACGTCATCACTGCCGTTGGATTCTGACCGTTGGAGCTTCTGACTTGTGGGCCCGCCTGGGTGTCCGGTGCACACCGGACAGCTACTGTTCCTTGTCCGGTGTGCCGGAATGGGCGCGCCTGACATCTGCGCACGCAGAGCGCGCATTAAATGCGCGGCAGAGAGCCGTTGGCGCGGAGATAGCCGTTGCTCCGGAGTCGCACCGGACAGTCCGGTGCACACCGGACAGTCCGGTGAATTTTAGCGGACTACCCGTTGGAGTTTTCCCGAAGCTGGCGAGTTCTTGAGGCTGACCTTCCTTGGCGCACCGGACACTGTCCGGTGTACACCGGACAGTCCGGTGAATTATAGCGGAGTCGCCTCCGGAAATTCCCGAAGGTGGCGAGTTTGAGCTGGAGTCCTCTGGTGCACCGGACACTGTCCGGTGTACACCGGACAGTCCGGTGCTCTCAGACCAGAGGGCCTTCGGTTCCCATTTTGCTCCTTTGTTGAATCCAAAACTTGATCTTTTTATTGGCTGAGTGTGAACCTTTTACACCTGTATAATCTATACACTTGGGCAAACTTAGTTAGTCCAAATGTTTGTGTTGGATAATTCAACCACCAAAATTAATTAGGGACTAGGTGTAAGCCTAATTCCCTTTCAATCTCCCCCTTTTTGGTGATTGATGCCAACACAAACCAAAGCAAATATAGAAGTGCATAATTGAACTAGTTTGCATAATGTAAGTGTAAAGGTTGCTTGGAATTGAGCCAATATAAATACTTACAAGATATGCATGGATTGTTTCTTTCTTATATAACATTTTGGACCACGTTTGCACCACATGTTTTGTTTTTGCAAACTCTTTTGTAAATCCTTTTCAAAGTTCTTTTGCAAATAGTCAAAGGTGAATGAATAAGATTTTGCAAAGCATTTTCAAGATTTGAAATTTTCTCCCCCTGTTTCAAATGCTTCTCTTTTGACTAAACAAAACTCCTCCTAAATGAGATCCACCTTTTAGTGTTCAAGAGGGTTTTGATATACCATTTTTGAAATACTACCTCACCCCCTTTTGAACACAATAAGATACCAAATGATAATATTCAACACTAAGTTTTTGAAATTGGTGGTGGTGCGGTCCTTTTGCTTTGGGCTCATTTCTCCCCCTTTTTGGCATGAATCGCCAAAAACGGAATCATTAGAGCCCTCGAAGTGCTATCTTCCTCTTTGGGCATAAATGAGTGAGTTAAGATTATACCAAAGACGAAGTCCGGTCCTTTAGCTTTGGGCTCTTATTCTTTCCCAAAGACGAAGTCCTTTTCTTTGATGCTCATTTCTCCCCAAAGATTAGAGAGTTACTTGGAGTGATGGCGAAGTATGAGTTACGGAGTGGAAGCCTTTGTCTTCGCCGAAGACTCCAATTCCCTTTCAATATACCTATGACTTGGTTTGAAATAGACTTGAAAACTCATTAGTCATAGCATATAAAAGAGATATGATCAAAGGTATATAAAAGAGCAATGTGTGCACTTTAACAAAAGAAGTTCCTAGAATCAAGAATATTGAGCTCATGCCTAAGTTTGTTAAAAGATTGTTCATCAAGAGGCTTGGTAAAGATATCGGCTAATTGATCTTTAGTATTAATGTATGAAATCTCGATATCTCCCTTTTGTTGGTGATCCCTCAAAAAGTGATACCGAATGGCTATGTGCTTAGTGCGGCTATGCTCGACGGGATTGTCAGCCATTTTGATTGCACTCTCATTGTCACATAGCAAAGGGACTTTGGTTAATTTGTAACCGTAGTCCCGCAGGGTTTGCCTCATCCAAAGCAATTGCGCGCAACAATGACCTGCGGCAATATACTCGGCTTCGGCGGTGGAAAGAGCGACCGAATTTTGCTTCTTTGAAGCCCAAGACACCAAGGACCTTCCCAAGAACTGGCAAGTCCCCGATGTGCTCTTTCTATTGATTTTACACCCCGCCCAATCGGCATCCGAATAACCAATCAAATCAAATGTGGATCCCCTAGGATACCAAAGCCCAAACTTAGGAGTATAAGCCAAATATCTCAAGATTCGTTTCACGGCCGTAAGGTGAGCTTCCTTAGGGTCGGCTTGGAATCTTGCACACATGCATACGGAAAGCATAATATCCGGTCGAGATGCACAAAGATAAAGTAATGAACCTATCATCGACCAATATACCTTTTGATCCACGGACTTACCTCCCGTGTCGAGGTCGAGATGCCCATTAGTTCCCATGGGTGTCTTGATGGGTTTGGCATCCTTCATTCCAAACTTGCTTAGAATATCTTGAGTGTACTTCGTTTGGCTTAGGAAGGTGCCCTCTTGGAGTTGCTTGACTTGGAATCCTAGAAAATACTTCAACTCCCCCATCATCGACATCTCGAATTTCTGTGTCATGATCCTACTAAACTCTTCACAAGTAGATTCATTAGTAGACCCAAATATAATGTCATCAACATAGATTTGGCATACAAACAAATCATTCTCAAGAGTTTTAGTAAAGAGTGTAGGATCGGCCTTTCCGACTTTGAAGCCATTAGCAATAAGGAAATCTCTAAGGCATTCATACCATGCTCTTGGGGCTTGCTTGAGCCCATAAAGCGCCTTAGAGAGCTTATAGACATGGTTAGGGTACTCATTGTCTTCAAAGCCGGGAGGTTGCTCAACATAGACCTCTTCCTTGATTGGTCCATTGAGGAAGGCACTTTTCACGTCCATTTGATAGAGCTTAAAGCCATGGTAAGTAGCATAGGCTAATAATATATGAATTGACTCAAGCCTAGCTACGGGTGCATAGGTTTCACCGAAATCCAAACCTTCGACTTGGGAGTATCCCTTGGCCACAAGTCGAGCTTTGTTCCTTGTCACCACACCATGCTCATCTTGCTTGTTGCGGAAGACCCATTTGGTTCCTACAACATTTTGGTTAGGACGTGGAACTAAATGCCATACCTCATTCCTAGTGAAGTTGTTGAGCTCCTCTTGCATTGCCACCACCCAATCCGAATCTTGGAGTGCTTCCTCTATCCTGTGTGGCTCAATAGAGGAAACAAACGAGTAATGTTCACAAAAATGTGCAACCCGAGATCTTGTAGTTACCCCCTTATGAATGTCGCCGAGGATGGTGTCGACGGGGTGATCTCGTTGGATTGCTTGGTGGACTCTTGGGTGTGGCGGCCTTTGCTCTTCATCCTCCTTGTCTTCCTCATTTGCATCTCCCCCTTGATCAATGCCGTCATCTTGAGGTGGCTCATTTGATTGATCTTCTTCTTCATCAACTTGAGCTTCAACCTCATTTTGAGTCGGTGGAGATGCTTGCATGGAGGAGGACGGTTGATCTTGTGCATTTGGAGACTCTTCGGATTCCTTAGGACACACATCCCCAATGGACATGTTCCTTAGCGCGATGCATGGAGCCTCTTCTTCACCTATCTCATCAAGATCAACTTGCTCTACTTGAGAGCCGTTAGTCTCATCAAACACAACGTCACATGAGACTTCAACTAGTCCAGTGGACTTGTTAAAGACCCTATATGCCCTTGTGTTTGAGTCATAACCAAGTAAAAAGCCTTCTACAGTCTTAGGAGCAAATTTAGATTTTCTACCTCTTTTAACAAGTATAAAGCATTTGCTACCAAAGACTCTAAAATATGAAATATTGGGCTTTTTACCGGTTAGGAGTTCGTATGATGTCTTCTTGAGGATTCGGTGTAGATACAACCGGTTGATGGCGTAGCAGGCGGTGTTGACCGCCTCCGCCCAAAACCGATCCGAAGTCTTGTACTCATCAAGCATGGTCCTTGCCATGTCCAATAGAGTTCGATTCTTCCTCTCCACTACACCATTTTGTTGTGGGGTATAGGGAGAAGAGAACTCATGCTTGATGCCCTCCTCCTCAAGGAAACCTTCGATTTGAGAGTTCTTGAACTCCGTCCCGTTGTCGCTTCTTATTTTCTTGATCCTTAAGCCGAACTCATTTTGAGCCCGTCTCAAGAATCCCTTTAAGGTCTCTTGGGTGTGAGATTTTTCCTGTAAAAAGAATACCCAAGTGAAGCGAGAATAATCATCCACAATAACTAGACAGTACTTACTCCCGCCGATGCTTATGTAAGCGATCGGGCCGAATAGATCCATGTGTAGGAGCTCTAGTGGCCTGTCGGTCGTCATTATGTTCTTGTGCGGATGATGGGAGCCAACTTGCTTCCCTGCTTGGCATGCGCTACAAATTCTGTCTTTCTCAAAATGAACATTTGTTAGTCCTAAAATGTGTTCTCCCTTAAGAAGCTTGTGAAGATTCTTCATTCCAACATGGGCTAGTCGGCGGTGCCAGAGCCAACCCATGTTAGTCTTAGCAATTAAGCATGTGTCGAGTTCAGCTCTATCAAAATCTACTAAGTATAGCTGGCCCTCTAATACACCCTTAAATGCTATTGAATCATCACTTCTTCTAAAGACAGTGACACCTATATCAGTGAAAAGACAGTTGTAGCCCATTTTGCATAATTGAGATACAGAAAGCAAATTGTAATCTAATGAATCAACAAGAAAAACATTGGAAATAGAATGGTCAGGAGATATAGCAATTTTACCAAGACCTTTGACCAAACCTTGATTTCCATCCCCGAATGTGATAGCTCGTTGGGGATCTTTGTTTTTCTCATAGGAGGAGAACATCTTCTTCTCCCCTGTCATGTGGTTTGTGCACCCGCTGTCGAGTATCCAACTTGAGCCCCCGGATGCATAAACCTACAAAACAAGTTTAGTTCTTGACTTTAGGTACCCAAATGGTTTTGGGTCCTTTGGCATTAGACACAAGAACTTTGGGTACCCAAACACAAGTCTTTGACCCCTTGTGCTTGCCCCCAACATATTTGGCAACCACCTTGCCGGATTTGTTAGTTAAAACATAAGATGCATCAAAAGTTTTAAATGAAAGACTATGTTCATTTGATGCACTAGGAGTTTTCTTAGGTAACTTAGCACGTGTTGGTTGCCTAGAACTAGATGTCTCACCCTTATACATAAAAGCATGATTTGGGCCAGAGTGAGACTTCCTAGAATGAATTCTCCTAATTTTGCTCTCGGGATAACCGGCAGGGTATAAAATGTAACCCTCGTTATCCTGAGGCATGGGAGCCTTGCCTTTAACAAAGTTGGACAATCTTTTAGGAGGGACATTAAGTTTGACATTGTCTCCCCTTTGGAAGCCAATGCCATCCTTGATGCCCGGGCGTCTCCCACTATAAAGCATGCTACGAGCAAATTTAAATTTCTCATTTTCTAAGTTATGCTCGGCAATTTTAGCATCTAGTTTTGCTATGTGATCATTTTGTTGTTTAATTAGAGTCATATGATCATGAATAGCATTAATGTCAACATCTCTACATCTAGTACAAATGGATACATGCTCAACAATAGATGTAGAGGGTTTGCAAGAATTAAGTTCAACAATCTTAGCATGAAGAATATCATTTTTATCTCTAAGATTGGAAATGGTAGCATTGCAAACATCTAGTTCTTTAGCCTTAGCAATTAAATTTTCATTTTCTACTTTAAGGCTAGCAAGAGAAATGTTTAATTCTTCAATCCTAGCAAGCAAATCATCATTATTATCTCTAGGATTGGGAATTGAAACATTACAAACATGTGAATCAACCTTAGCATTTAAACTAGCATTTTCATTCCTAAGGTTGTCAATCATCTCACGGCAAGTGCTTAGCTCACTAGATAATTTTTCACATTTCTCAATTTCTAGAGCATAAGCATTTTTAACCTTAACATGTTTCTTGTTTTCTTTAATTAGACAATCCTCTTGGGAATCCAAAAGGTCATCCTTTTCATGAATAGCACTAATTAATTCATTTAATTTTTCTTTTTGTTCCATGTTAAGATTGGCAAAAAGGGTACGTAAGTTATCCTCCTCATCACTAGCATTTTCATCACTAGAGGTTTCATATTTAGTGGAGGATCTTGATTTTACCTTCTTCCTTTTGTCGTCCTTTGCCATGAGGCACTTGTGGCCGACGTTGGGGAAGAGAAGTCCCTTGGTGACGGCGATGTTGGCGGCGTCCTCTTCGTCGGAGGAGTCGCTAGAGCTTTCGTCGGAGTCCCACTCCCGACAAACATGGGCATCGCCGCCCTTCTTCTTGTAGTACCTCTTCTTCTCCTTTCTTCTCCCCTTCTTGTCGTCGCCTCGGTCACTGTCACTTGATATAGGACATTTAGCAATAAAATGACCGGGCTTACCACATTTGTAGCAAACCTTCTTGGAGCGGGACTTGTAGTCTTTCCCCCTCCTTTGCTTGAGGATTTGACGGAAGCTCTTGATGACGAGCGCCATTTCCTCATTGTCGAGCTTGGAGGCGTCTATTGGTTGTCGACTTGGTGTAGCCTCCTCCTTCTTTTCCTCCGTCGCCTTGAATGCGACGGGTTGAGCTTCGGATGTGGTGGGTTCGTCAAGCTCGTTGATCTTTCTCAAGCCTTCGATCATGCACTCAAAACTTACAAAATGCCCGATAACTTCCTCGGGGGTCATTTTAGTATATCTAGGATTACCACGAATTAATTGAACTTGAGTAGGGTTAAGGAAAATAAGAGATCTTAAAATAACCTTAACCACTTCGTGATCATCCCATTCTACGCTCCCGAGGTTGCGCACTTGGTTCACCAGGGTCTTGAGCCGGTTGTACATGTGTTGTGGCTCCTCCCCTTTGCGAAGCCGGAACCGACCGAGCTCCCCCTCGATCGTTTCCCGCTTGGTGATCTTGGTGAGCTCATCTCCCTCGTGCGCGGTTTTGAGTACATCCCAAACCTCCTTGGCGCTTTTCAACCCTTGCACTTTGTTATACTCCTCTCTACTTAAAGAGGCGAGGAGTATCGTTGTCGCTTGAGAGTTGAAGTGCTCGATTTGGGCCACCTCATCCTCATCATAGTCCTTATCCCCTATCGATGGTACCTGTGCACCAAACTCAACAACATCCCATATACTTTTGTGGAGTGAGGTTAGATGAAATCGCATTAAATCACTCCACCTAGCATAATCTTCACCATCAAAGGTTGGTGGTTTGCCTAATGGGACAGAAAGTAGAGGTGCATGTTTAGAAATGCGAGGGTAGTGTAGGGGGATCTTACTAAACTTCTTACGCTCTTGGCGTTTAGAAGTTACGGAGGGCGCGTCGGAGCCGGAGGTTGATGTTGATGAAGTGTCGGTCTCGTAGTAGACCACTTTCCTCATCCTCTTTTGTTTGTCCCCACTCTGATGCGGCTTGTGGGAAGAAGATTTTTCCTTCTTCTCTTTGTGGTGAGAAGAAGATTTCTTCTCCTTCCCTTTGTTGGAGGAGCTCTTCTTCTTCTCCCTTCGTTTGGTGCGGGACTCTTCCGATGAAGTGCTCCCGTTGCTTGTAGTGGGCTTTTCGCCGGTCTCCATCTCCTTCTTGGCGTGATCTCCTGACATCACTTCGAGCGGTTAGGCTCTAATGAAGCACCGGGTTCTGATACCAATTGATAGTCGCCTAGAGGGGGGGTGAATAGGGCGAAACTGAAATTTACAAATATAAACACAACTACAAGCCGGGTTAGCGTTAGTTTTAAGGAAACGAGTCCGCAAGAGAGGGCGCAAAACAAATCCCAAGCAAATAAGCGAGTGAGACACGGAGATTTGTTTTACCGAGGTTCGGTTCTTGCAAACCTACTCCCCGTTGAGGAGGCCACAAAGGCCGGGTCTCTTTCAACCCTTCCCTCTCTCAAACGATCCACGGATCGAGTGAGCTTTCTCTTCTCAATCACTTGGAACACAAAGTTCCCACAAGGACCACCACAAGTTTGGTGTCTCTTGTCTCAATTACAAGTGAGTTTGGTTGCAAAGAAAGGATCAATAAAGAAGAAAGCAATCCAAGCGCAAGAGCTCGAAAGAACACAAGCAAATCACTCTCTCTAATCACTATGGCGTTGTGTGGAGTTTGGAGAGGATTTGATCTCTTTGGTGTGTCTAGAATTGAATGCTAGAGCTCTTGTAGTAGTTGAGAAGTGGAAAACTTGGATGCAATGAATGGTGGGGTGGTTGGGGTATTTATAGCCCCAACCACCAAATGTGGCCGTTGGGAGGCTGTCTGTTCGATGGCGCACCGGACAGTCCGGTGCACACCGGACAGTCCGGTGCCCCTGCCACGTCATCACTGCCGTTGGATTCTGACCGTTGGAGCTTCTGACTTGTGGGCCCGCCTAGGTGTCCGGTGCACACCGGACAGCTACTGTTCCTTGTCCGGTGTGCCGGAATGGGCGCGCCTGACATCTGCGCGCGCAGAGCGCGCATTAAATGCGCGGCAGAGAGCCGTTGGCGCGGAGATAGCCGTTGCTCCGGAGTCGCACCGGACAGTCCGGTGCACACCGGACAGTCCGGTGAATTTTAGCGGACTACCCGTTGGAGTTTTCCCGAAGCTGGCGAGTTCCTGAGGCTGACCTTCCTTGGCGCACCGGACACTGTCCGGTGTACACCGGACAGTCCGGTGAATTATAGCGGAGTCGCCTCCGGAAATTCCCGAAGGTGGCGAGTTTGAGCTGGAGTCCTCTGGTGCATCGGACACTGTCCGGTGTACACCGGACAGTCCGGTGCTCTCAGACCAGAGGGCCTTCGGTTCCCATTTTGCTCCTTTGTTGAATCCAAAACTTGATCTTTTTATTGGCTGAGTGTGAACCTTTTACACCTGTATAATCTATACACTTGGGCAAACTTAGTTAGTCCAAATGTTTGTGTTGGATAATTCAACCACCAAAATTAATTAGGGACTAGGTGTAAGCCTAATTCCCTTTCACTGTTTTTATGTCCCTATTAATAGTTTATCTTTAGTTTAGAATTAATGTTATTGGAACCCTAATAGAAATAAAATAAAGATAGTAGACTTTAATAAAAGTTGGAGTACTTAAGTTTATAGGCTTAACACCATATAATGATTAACCCCACCACTAAACTAACTTTATCTGAACAATATGATAGTGACATAGACCTGGTTAGTGAATAATGAATCACTTTGTATAGTCATCTACCCTAGACCTAGGGAACACCATATTGCCAATCCTTTTCTATGTGAACCTGTGATCTCTCTGCTGCACATGTTTGGTATATTGCTCTTTTGTTATTTCCCAAGTGTATAGAATGAATGATTGCTTTGCGTAGACAACAGACAGTCTGTGTTTCCCGAGGAAGTTGCAGGAGAAGTCCCTGAGCAGCAGCTTGGTGAAGGCAAGTGCCCTCTGACCCATTATGTCCTATCTATTTATAATTCACTGTCCCGCACTACTTAATTGAAACATAAGGATTGACTAGCTTTCTATTTACCTTATCCTTGTTTACCTTTCGGGTTACTATGGTTAGCTTCATGCTAGCGCTTTACTTTAATTAATGAACATGATGAGATACAATGATGATACTATGGTCTTATTCTGGATATGATGATATACTTGTGGCATTTAAGGGGACTCGGGCTGTTTCCCGAGTACCTCTCCGTAAGGACCTATTCGTTGAGAGACCACCTGGGATAATAGTGCAACCATGAGGGTGAAATGGGATGCCCTTAGCTAATTAATTAGAAGAACTAGAGGTGTAGTTGCTTCGCCGTCGTGCCGTCAATGGGGTCCAGGCACAATGCTTGCTCTGCCGAGGCTGAGTGCTGAGGTTCTTTCGTTTTGCTTTTGTTAGTCACCCTCCTGCGGGGAGAGGTACTGTGTTTATCAAACTGGAGAAACCTAACGGGCGGCTATGACCTCTAGGGAATCTTTGTAACAGCTACGTAGTGATACCCTGCCGGACCACCTAGGGAGTGATCAATGGGGATTAGCTCTCCTCGGGCAGAAAGGGAATCATGACTCATGGGTAAAGTGTGCGACCTCTGCAGAGGGTAATGAAAACTGATATATCAGTCGTGCTCACGGTTAAGAGCAGCCTTGGGATCCTCTTTGATTAGAGATACTCCGGATACACCTGGGATGATGACTTTAATGATGATGGTTAATGATGGTGACTTTAATTATGAATTCTAGTATTTCCTCTCTGAGGAGGTACTTTTGGGATTATAACTTGGGTTTTATGATAAAATATGGCTTCTACTAACAATAAATACCTGACCAACTAAAAGCAACTGCTTGAGCCTAACCCCACATAAAAGCTAGTCCACTTCAGCCAAACGGGGCATTTGCTGAGTACGTTGATGTGTACTCATCCTTGCTTTACCACAAAACACCAGGTTGTCCACATTGCAACCACTCCTCAGGAGAAGACGAAGCCGTGGAAGGAGACTTCCAGGAGTTCCAAGACTACGACGAGTTCTAGGTGGGGGTTGGCGGCAAACCCCCAGTCAGCTGCCTGTGAAGGCCCTATCTTTACTGCGTTTCACTTAGCACTTTGATTTATCCGTTAAGTTGATGACTATGTGGATGTCTCTGACTCTGTGATGTAATAAGTTAATACTCTTTTATGTTATTATTCGAGCACTGTGTGATGATGTTCATTTATGTAATCGCTGTGTACGTGAATTCTGATCCTGGCACGTACATAGTTCGCATTCGGTTTGCCTTTTGAAACCGGGTGTGACAGTGAGCGTGTGGCGGAGCTTCACCCACTAGTTAATTCGACTAAAATTCACTTGGGAGGGGAGAATGGAGCTCACCGGAGCGACGGGGAAGTGCGGCGGCGCTAGCTCGATTGGCTCGGGGAGAAGCGGAGGAGGTGGCCGGAGTTGGTGTGGAGAGAACGGGGCTCGGGCGGCTCCTTTTATAGGCGCCCAGGAGAGGGAGAGGGATGGAGGGGACGACGATCGCCGACGAGCTCGCCATGATGGCGGGAATGGAGCAAACGGCGATTGGGACGGCTCGGGCAGGCGAGGGGTGAGGGGACGGCTCGGGTACAGTGGCGGGGTGGTCGCTGAGGCCGGTGCGAGCCTTAATGGCGAGGCGACGGGGCGTGAGGCGCTCGGCAGCGAACGCGCCGGTGAGGCATGGGAGGAACGATGATGCTGACAGGCGGGGCCGGGCTGCCAGAGAGAGAGCGGCGCGAGAGGGAGGGAGTTGAGTCGCTAACTGGTGGGGCCGGTCTGTCAGCGGAGGCGCGGGCGCGCTAAGCTGGGCCGCCTGGGCCGGGGAGAGGGGGGGAAGAAGCGCGGGCGCGACGCAGGTTTGGGCCAGAATTGGCCCAGCCGAGGGGGGGAGGTTTTTTTCTTTTTCTTTTTCTTTTTCTGTTTTCTATTTCTTTTCTTTTCATTTTCTACTTTTGTTTCTTTTTATTTCTTTTTCCTTTGAATCAATAATTTTCTAAATGATCTTGAGTGATGAATATAGTCTATGTGATGTGCTCCTATCATTTCAAGTGTATGCACATGATGAGATGATCTAAGGGTGGAGTTTAGGGAGAAAATAAAATGAGAGGGGGGGTTAGGAGGTTAGGGTTCCAAACCTTGGGTTGGGATTTTTGGGATGTTACAAACCTACCCCACTTAAAGGAATCTCGCCCTCGAGATTTAGACTGGATTTGAGAAAAGATAAGGGTATTCCCTCCTCAAGGAGTCCTCACTCTCCCAGGTAGCTTCCTCTTCTCCTTCTCTACTCCACTGAACTTTACAGAGCTTCACTTCTGAGGTGCGGGTCTTTCGGACTGCCGAATCAAGAATCTTTACTGGATTCTCTCGGTACTGAAGATCTTTCTGAATGTGCACTGCCTCTTCTTCGATGTGACTTTCCGGTGCTTGCAGGCATTTGTGGAGCTGGGATACGTGAAACACATTGTGGATGTCAGACATGGATTCTGGTAGTTCAAGACGGTATGCTGCGGGTCCCACTCTGCCAATGATGGGATAGGGACCAACGAAACGCGGTGCTAGCTTTCCTTTTACTTGGAACCTCCTGACACCACGCATCGGGGAGACCTTGAGGTAGACGAAGTCTCCTTCCTCAAATCTGAGTTCTCTCCGCCTGTTGTCTGCATAACTCTTCTGCCGACTCTGAGCTTCAAGTAATCTCTTGCGGATCAGGGCAACTTTCTCTTCCGCCTCTTTGACAAAGGCAGGTCCCTCTAGTGTTTTTTCCCCTACGTTGGACCACATGAGAGGTGTCTGGCATTTTCGTCCATACAACGCTTCGAATGGTGACATCTTGATGCTAGCCTGATAGCTGTTGTTGTATGAGAACTCCGCGTAGGGTAGACTGGATTCCCAACTTCTATCGAATGCTCGCACACATGCTCTTAATAGATCTTCGAGGACTTTGTTAACTCTTTCTGTCTACCCGTCTGTCTGAGGGTGATAAGCGGTGCTGAAATCTAGCTTGGTGCCCATAGCTTTCTGAAGGCTTGTCCAGAATTTGGAGGTGAACTGGGTTCCCCTGTCTGACACTATCTTTCTTGGGATGCCATGGAGTCTGACTATCTCTTTGAGATAAATTCGGGCAAGGGTGGCTCCTCCAAAGGTAGTTTACACTGGAATGAAATGGGCTACCTTGGTGAGGCGATCTATTGTCACCCAGATAGAGTCATTTCCTTTTTGCGTCCGGGGTAGTCTGGTTACAAAATCCATGCCTATTTCTTCCCACTTCCACTCAGGTACGGGGAGGGGTTGCAATAGGCCTGCAGGTTTTTGGTGCTCGGCCTTCGTTCATTGGCAGGTGTCACACCGGGCCACATATTTTGCTATCTCTTTCTTCATCCCTCTCCACCAGGCTAAGGCCATCCCAGAAAGTTGATGAGCGGCCAGTTGAACACGCTGATTTTCTGGGCATCCGATGGCTTCCAGCTTTCTTTTAATCGTGCACAGCCAATCATCTGCATCGAGGGGGTTGCTAGATCCGGCAAATGTGGGAGGTTTGAGCCTCAGGAAATCCCCCATTCTGTCTTGCGGTCTTCCACCATTCGGACGTTGATTTTCCAGACTTCGAGTGAGGACCTCGATGAGTCGGGTTTGATTGGCTAGAACTTGGGCTAGATCTAAGAGTAGTTGTGGAGGTGCGGGGAGGTGGGTTTCACTTCCCTCTCTATCGGCTTCCCTTTTAGCTCTCAGGGGAAACCCTGCTCCAATCCCGGAGGCGGTAGGCGTGGTTTTATCTGAAGCCATCTGCCAGGGGAGAGAGTCACTATTATGCACATGCAAATTGTTTTCAACCAAGTTATTTTATTCATTACACCAATACATTACAAGCATATGGCTACTACAAGTTGTACTACACGCGAGCGTTCCCTGAGGTACTACCGAATTCCTTTTCTAGAGTGTCCCCAAATTCCTTGAGAAGATCATCAAGGCTAGCGAGGGACATATCCTCGATATCGGACAAATTCTCTATCCTGGCGGGAGCTGGTGCTGGGGGAGCTTTCTTCCTCCTTTCCGTCTGGCATCCTTGGCTCGTGGTTTTCTTCCGGATTTTCTTTGTGGGGGCGAGCTTCTTAAGCTTCTTATCATAGTCCATCTTTAATGTTCGATAGGCTTCACGGGTGTTGGCCTCCTCGCCTTCCGCTATGTCGAGACACTCTTGGAGAGATGCCTTCTCCTTCTTAAGCTCTTTGACTTGCTGCTCTAGGATTTCCACCCGGGAGCTTAGGTGGGTGCAGTGGGAGGAGAGATCATCATAGTGGGTATCGAGGGTGTGGAGGTATCCGGCCATGTAGACAATGGTGGGGTCATCCTCGGTGGGGTCTCTCCCTGACAGAGCCTGAAGTCTTTTCCTCCAGGTGGGGGTATTTTTATTGCTGGGTGGGAAAAAACGAAGGGGGGTTTCAAAGATCTCTCTGTTGTAGTTTTGGCATAGCTGTTTAAGGGCCTTTCGGGCAACACTTTGGCAAGTGTCTGGAAAGCGATGCTCGATGAAGGTGACTTGGAAGGGAGGGTGGTTTGGGTAGCTTTGGCTTTCTCCCAGGTAGACTGCCATAGAGCATTTCTCTATTCCATTTTCGCGGTATTCCTTCCAGACATATTCGGGCTTCTTGCGGATCCCCATGCGCAGTCCACAACTCCGTAAAAGGTGAGGAAATCCTTCCTCCTCTGAGCAGTATGATATCCTAATGACCCAAGAGCTTTCCATCTGGTAGAAGAAAAGAAGGGCCTGTTAATATCGGGGAGAGGAGAGAAAATGTTTCTTGGGGGTAAGAGGTGTTTTCTTGCTAAGCAACTTTTAAGGTCAGGGTTGCGGTCTACGGCCAGTCCTATAGCTCTGATACCACCTGAAGCGTCCCGATCCTTTGGGACTCAAATGTGATACAATTACTAGTCCCAGGAGGCTAGTAACCACATTCCTCACTTCAAATAGTTACAGAGTCTGAGTAATGTTATTACAATACCGGGGGTACAAGCTCGAGAGTGAGCCAAAAATTATAAAACGCAGTGGAAGATAAATTAGCCCAGGCCACAGGCAGAACTGGGTGAAGACACAACCCCTTCAATCAAGCATAGCAGAAAAGAAGTCTTCGGCTGCTGAAAAACATAAGTAAATCTGGGTGAATACACTAGGTATTCCGCAAGCCCACCCGGCTCCCGTAAAGAGAAAGAGACCTATATCGTACATGCTTTATATGGTGGAGTTGAAGTCACTCTTCATTTTTCTCAGAGAAAGGCAGTACTTGTTATTAAGGTTTTTCCCGAAACAGTAGAAGTGACACCTGCTTAATCACCACTGAGCTTCCCGCTCCCGTGGCACCATTTTATTTCCAGAAACACCCACACACACATTTTCCTGTTCCCAGTTTTTGAAGAAACACTATTTGTCATACCACACCAGACTCGTCCATACCAGTGGACACGGACTATTCGAATAGGTTTAGACTCTGCGCAGAGGGGTACACTTTACCCACTAGTCCGGCTCTGCGATCTCACGACCAATGAGATCTGAATCCGAAACTCTTTCCTTCCTTGCACGTCCTAACCTTAATGGTTATAACGGAAGGAGTCTGGCCACCACCATGGCTGCCCACACAGCCTCGAGTGGTTGTACTTTTTATGAGTACAGGTAGTGAAGGATGACAAACCGGTCCTTACACGAGAGGACAATCGTTCTGCTCACGCCTAAACCAGCTGAGCCATCACCTTAGGCCCTCCCCTAAACCAGGGAGTCCCTGATCATCCTACTCACCAGGTGAAGAGGGTGAATACCCTTCATCGCGCACTTTTTGAAAACATGTTACTCACACCCTTTTTCTTATCCCATGTCTTGTAATCAAAGGTATTAGTTAATGCGGGCTCTCTCATGCTCACCATGCAATTTGATTCCATCCCATATTCCAGGCTTAGGTAGTGGTAGAGAGAAATAGGTAAATAATGCATCAAGGGAAGGATGGACTTGCCTTCGTCGAAGCTTTCCTAGAACTAGAGGTTTATCTCGGAGGGATCGGGTTCTTGCCCTTCTTTCGGAGCTACAAATTCCGGAGGATCGAATCCCTCTTCCGCTAATCAAACACAGATAATAACAATACATCAATCATGGTGACTTTAGTGGGGTGTGCCATTTCTTATATCTCATTATTTTTGTGCCCTATAGTTTATTTGAACTATTTTTGGTACATAAAATATTAGCATATAATTCTATATGCGAAAAATGGGAAAAGAAATGAGAAAATAAAAAGGAAAAGGATTTCCTGCCTTGCTGGGTCGGGGGGGATTTTGGCCCACCCGGGCGCGAGCGCGCGCGGTGGCGCCGCTGGCGGCCCATTTGGCCCAGCAGCGAGGGGACGGCGGGGGACGGCGCTGTGGCGCGGGGCCCACATGCCAGCGAGGGGCAGGGGGCTTAACGACGTGGGCGGTAACGGAGGGAGGGGGAGGTCGACCGGAGTCCGACCAGCAGTGGAAATCCGCGGCGGTTCTCCGCCGTGGGTCCGGTTCCGCGGTGGGGAGGTGGTGGTGAGGCATGGGTGGGGACAGGTGATCACAGGGGTGGGGTCAATTTGACCGGCGGGGGCCTAGGGCGGCCGGTCCGCGGCGCGGTGGCGGGTGTTCATGGCGGTGAGGTCGTCGGTGAGGCAGTCAGGTGCAATAGGGGGCGGGAAGGGGTGCCATGTGACCGTGAGCGTGTGGCGGAGCTTCACGCACTAGTTAATTCGACTGAAATTCACTTGGGAGGGGAGAATGGAGCTCACCAGAGCGACGGGGAAGTGCGGCGGCGCTAGCTCGATTGGCTCGGGGAGAAGCGGAGGAGGTGGTCGGAGCTGGTGTGGAGAGAACGGGGCTCGGGCGGCTCCTTTTATAGGCGCCCGGGAGAGGGATGGAGGGGACGGCGAGCGCCGACGAGCTCGCCATGATGGCGGGAATGGAGCAAACAGTGATTGGGACGGCTCGGGCAGGCGAGGGGTGAGGGGACGGCTTGGGTACAGTGGCGGGGTGGTCGCTGAGGCCGGTGCGAGCCTTAATGGCGATGCGACGGGGCGTGAGGCGCTCGGCGGCGAACGCGCCGGTGAGGCATGGGCGGGACGACGATGCTGACTGGCGGGCCCGGGCTGCCAGAGAGAGAGAGTGGCGCGAGAGGGAGGGAGTTGAGTCACTGACTGGTGGGGCCGATCTGTCAGTGGAGGCGCGGGCGCGCTAAGCTGGGCCGCCTGGGCCGGGGAGAGGGGGAGAAGAAGCGCGGGCGCGACGCGGGTTTGGGCCAGAATTGGCCCAGCCGAGGGGGGAGGTTTTTTTCTTTTTCTTTTTCTGTTTTATATTTCTTTTCTTTTCATTTTCTACTTTTGTTTCTTTTTATTTCTTTTTCCTTTGAATCAATAATTTTCTAAATGATCTTGAGTGATGAATATAGTCTATGTGAGGTGCTCCTATCATTTCAAGTGTATGCACATGATGAGATGATCCAAGGGTGGAGTTTAGGGAGAAAATAAGATGAGAGGGGGGTTAGGAGGTTAGGGTTCCAAACCTTGGGTTGGGATTTTTGGGATGTTACATCCTTGGTTGAGCATAAAACGACCGAGCTCCCCCTCGATCGTCTCCCTCTTGGTGATCTTGGTCACCTCATCTCCCTCGTGCGCGGTTTTGAGCACGTCCCAAATTTCCTTGGCGCTCTTCAACCCTTGCACCTTGTTATACTCCTCTCGACTTAGAGAGGCGAGAAGTATAGTGGTGGCTTGGGAGTTGAAGTGCCGGATTTGGGCAACTTCGTCCGAGTCATAGTCTTCATCCCCCGGTGATGGTACCTGTACTCCAATCTCAACAACATCCCAAATGCTAGTGTGGAGTGAGGTTAGATGGTGCCTCATTTTGTTACTCCACATATTATAATCTTCACCATAAAAAACGGGTGGTTTGCCTAATGGGACGGAAAGTAAAGGAGTACGTTTGAAAACGCGAGGATAGCGTAGGGGGATCTTACTAAACTTCTTGTGCTCATGGCGCTTAGAAGTGACGGACGACGCATCGGAGCCGGAGGTGGATGGCGACGAAGAGTCAGTCTCGTAGTAGACCACCTTCTTCATCTTCTTCTTTTTGTCGCCACTCCGATGTGACTTGTGAGGAGGTGATTCCTCCTTCTTGTTGCGGGACTCTCCCGATGGAGCCTTTCCGTGGCTTGTGGCGGGCTTCTCACCGATCACCATCTTCTTCTTGGCGTGTTCTCCCAACATCACTTCAAGCGGTTAGGCTCTAATGAAGCACCAGGCTCTGATACCAATTGAAAGTCGCCTAGAGGGGGGTGAATAGGCGGAATCTGAAAATTATAAACTTAAGCACAACTACAAACCGGGGTTAGCGTTAGAAATGTAAACGAGTCCGAAAGAGAGGGCGAAAACAAATCACAAGCAAATAAGGTGGATGACACGGTGATTTGTTTTACCGAGGTTCGGTTCTTGCAAACCTACTCCCCGTTGAGGTGGTCACAAAGACCGGGTCTCTTTCAACCCTTTCCCTCTCTCAAACGGTCACCTAGACCGAGTGAGCTTCTCTTCTCAATCAATCGGGACACTAAGTCCCTACAAGGACCACCACACAATTAGTGTCTCTTGCCTTGATTATAATTGAGATGGGAACAAGAAAGAAAGAAGAAGAAAAGCGATCCAAGCGCAAGAACTCAAATGAACACAATTGTCTCTCTCACTAGTCACTATTTGATTGGAATGATCTTTGGACTTGGGAGAGGATTTGATCTCTTTGTTTGTGTCTTGGAGTAAAGTCTAGAGCTCTTGTATTGAATGCAATGGCTGAAAACTTGGATGCCTTGAAGTGTTGGTGGTTGGGAGGGGCTGCTATCGTATGGCGCACCGGACAGTCCGGTGCGCCACCGGACACTGTCCGATGCGCTAGCCACGTCACCCAACCGTTAGGGTTCAACCGTTGGAGCTCTGACAAGTGGGGCCACCGGACAGTCCGGTGGCGCACTGGACAGATCCTGTTCATTGTCCGGTGTGCCTTCTGGCGCCTACTCTGACTTCTGCGCGCGCAGGCGCGCACTATTCACTTTCCCTGTTCCTTTACAGACGATCGTTGGCGCGAAGTAGCCGTTGCTCCGCTGGCACACCGGACAGTCCGGTGTTACACCAGACAGTCCGGTGAATTATAACGGAGTGGCTCCCCGAATTCCCGAAGCTGGCAAGTTCAGAGTCGTTCCTCCCTGGTGCACCGGACACTGTCCGGTGGCACACCAGACAGTCCGGTGCGCCAGACCAGGGCTGCCTTCGGTTTAACTTGCTCCTTTGTTTTGAACCCTTTCTTTTATCTTTGTATTGGCTTGTTGTGAACCTTTGGCACCTGTAGAACATATATTCTAGAGCAAACTAGTTAGTCCAATGGTTTGTGTTGGGCAATTCAACCACCAAAAATTATATAGGAAAAGGTTTGACCCTATTTCCCTTTCAGTATATACATATGTATAATTTACATTCAATATTAAAAAAACCTGAGTATGATGTTCTACTGGTTAGAAAGCTTCACCTAGTGTCTTCTGCCCTTCTTCCATCAAAGCGTGGGTTCGAACCCCAACAACGGGCTGGCCCGACAGAGTCAGCAGGCTGGCATGCCGTGCCTGGACCAGAGATGTGGCATGCGGGCGTCGGGCTAGCCCGACAAAGTCAACATGTCCTGCCTGGGCCAGAGCTGTGGCCCGCGGGCGTCGGGTCCGTGCCGGACGCCATTTGGCCATCTATATGTGTTTTGGGACGTGAAGGTTGGTTGCGCGGAGCGGACGGGCGTGCAGCGGGTTAATTTGAAATAGATGTGAGGGGTTATTTGTAAAAAGATGACGTGGGACGACCGTTGAATCTGATACTCTAATATATATATATATATATATTGTGCATTCACATGCGCGCTCTATTGGAAGGGTCAACTTTTTTCGCGCGCGTATGCAAGCCTCGCGACACACAGGATTTGCATTCGCCAGCAATATCCGCTGGTGATAGCCTTAGCGTTAGCCGACATGTTTGTCTATGACCGGTTCTAATGCAACCAACCCTTATGGACCATTACGTGAGCTATCGACTACACTATCGACCGCACTATTAATTATTGTCGGTCCTTATCTATTATCTATAACACTATATAATCCCCCAGTTCAAACTGAGTAAAAAAACTACCCAACCAAATTACCCCACATTCATAACCTTCACTAATTCAAAAAAATTACACCTAGACTTAACACAATCAAAACTAATGGTTCAAATCGATGGATAACTATCTTTCTTCCTTATTTAATTCTAATAAACAATATTATTTAATATGTCAATAATCTAATTTAGATAAAAAAAACTTCACATACGAGGATGACACGTCATGCCGACCTGCTAACTGTGTCGGGCCAGCCCGTTAGCCCGTCGATTCATTTAATTAAATCAGCGTAAAATGTTAAAAACGATATTATTTCAAATTAATCCGTTGCACGTCTATATATGCCAAACGACGTCCGACACGGGCTAGATGCACGTGGGCCATAACTATAACACAATCACGTCATGCCGGCCTGCTAACTGTATTGGGCCAGCCCGTCGATTCATTTAATTAAATCATGCAGGAGGTGAGGTTCGAACCCATGCCTTGATGGAAGAAGGGCGTGAAACACTAGGTAAAACTGTCTAACCAGTAGAACATCACGCTAAAACGTTTTTAGTATTGAATATAAATTATATAAAGGTATATACGTTTTTTTGTAAAATAAAAAAATAATCGTGTCGGGTCAGGCCAGCACTACGGGCCGAGGCTACAGCCCAAGCACGACACGACGTTTTTGGCTCTTGCAAGCATTAGGTCGTTTCTGAGACCACATTGGCGCAATGGATTACATGGTGTTTGAGGTTGCTGAATTGGATGGAGCAACAATGATTTGCCATACTAACAGCAAAATGAAAGGTTATTTGTTGGTTTTAAACGTTAGTAATTGCTACAAAGTAGCATAATTTATATGGAGCGCATCTAGTTTTTATTGATGTCTGACTTTAGCAATCACTCCATATTTTGATCTATCTTTTTTATAAGTTTGACTTCATGGGACTTATTTTAGAAACTTATCTCACAAACTCTCTTATTTGGTCTCTGTATAATGGAATTATGTCATTTTATAATCTCTGTTCATTCAGTCAATCGTTGTGAACTCTCTTCTAATCGCTCACTTCATTGGTCGTGTTGTACCAAAACATATTTGCATGGAGTAAACAATAACATTAGTTAGCCAAATCAAAAAATATATTATACAGAGAGCGGAGACAATCATAAAAAATCTTGAATTTTTTTGATGGATAGTTTACGTGGGTATTATTATAAGCCGTCGCAACGCACGTGCAACCGACTAATAGATATAGATATTGTGCATTCACATGCACGCTCTGTTGGAAGCGTCAACTTTTTTCACGCGCTTATGCAAGCCTCGCGACACACAGGATTTGCATTCGCCAGCAATATCCGCTGGTGATAGCCTTAGCGTTAGCCGACATGTTTGTCTATGACCGGTTCTAATGCAACCAACCCTTATGGACCATTACGTGAGCTATCGACTACACTATCGACCGCACTATTAATTATTGTCGGTCCTTATCTATCATCTATAACACTATATAATCCCCCAGTTCAAACTGAGTAAAAAAACCTACCCAACCAAATTACCCTACATTCATAACCTTCACTAATTCAAAAATATTGCACCTAGACTTAACACAATCAAAAACTAATGGTTCAAATCGATGGATAACTATCTTTCTCCCTTATTTAATTCTAATAAACAATATTATTTAATATGTCAATAATCTAATTTAGATAAAAAAAACTTCACATACGAGGATGGGACGGTTCCCCGCCTCTTCCCCCGCTAAAATTTTCCAATTCCTGTGAGAACTAAATTACCCAATTATCATCCTAGAATTTCACGCAAAGAATCAAGGATCGAGTCTCTATTGTAAGATCACTTATTAGAAAATATGCGAAGTTTGAGTACTGTAATAGGTAATTAGGGTAAAACGAGTACGGTAATAACCAAAAAAAAAAAAACCTCTCCCTCCAAAACTCCTCTCTTCCCCTTCCGAATTACAGTTTCCCTCGCATCCTCCTCCTACATCTATCTCCCACCTCGCACAATCACAGATTCCTGATTCCTCAATCCTCAGTACCCCGCTGCCTGTCCTCCACGCACCTCACCGCAAACATGGCGAACGCCGCCGACGACCTGGACCTCCTGCTATCACTAGGCGAGGCCGTCCCGGAGACACCTCCCGCCTCCCCCCGCACCGCCGATGTCCCCGTGTGCGACGGCGCTTTCACACCACCAAGGACGGCGCCCCCCGGCGGCACCGACATGTCCGTTTTCCGCGACGCCGTCAAGGATTACCTCGAGGCGGCCCCCGAAACCACCTCCCCGCTTGCTAATCGCCCCAAGCGACCCAAGGCCACCGAAATCCTCGTCGACAAATACTCCGGCCTCCGCATCAAGCACCTTACGCTCTCGCCTCTTGAGATTAGCAACCGCTTCGCTGACATCCGATTTGTGCGCATCACCGCGTTAAAGTGAGGATCCTTTTCCAGTTCGCCCCGCTGCTGGGTCATTCATGGTTTTTGCTCATCGATTCATCGGGTGGCTTTTCTTCCCTTTTCTGTTTCGCGTGCAGGAACTCTGTGGGGAGCGACAGGTTCTCCGGCTGTTGGGCAACCGCGGGCGTGTTACTGGACAAGGGCGTGCAGCGGGTGAGTGCGAAGGGGAGCAGCTACAGCATCTGGAAGATGGGCGCTCTGGACGAGACCGACGTATCTCTGTTCCTGTTTGGGGACGCGCACGTTCACTACTCCGGAGCTGCTGTGGGTTCAGTGTTCGCTGTGTTCAATGGCAATGTCCGCATGGACAATGGGGTACTTCTTATCTGACATTTTGATTTTCTTAATCACTTGGGTGATTTGTGCTCAGTGATTCCGTTGCTGATTCGAATGCGTGCTGGTGACGTTGTGTAGGGCAAAGGGTTCTCTATGAGTGTTGCTTCTGTTGGACAGATGTTGAAGATGGGGGTCGCATCAGATTTTGGTCTCTGCAAAGGCAAGAGGAAAGACGGGGTGGCTTGCACCATGGCTATAAATAAGTATGTACCTCGACCATGTGAGCATATGTCTTGATATTTCAGTAGTAGCTTCATCATCATTAAGGTGTTGTTTGAATGCATACAACTAATAACAAGCTACTAAAATTAGCTAAAGACATCAAACAGACTAGCTAATAATTCAGCTATTAGCTACTTTTAGCAAATTATCTAATAGTTAGGTAGCTATTTATTAGCTAGCTAATTCCACTAGCAATTTTTAGCCAACTACTTATTAGCTCTAGCACATTTAAACACCCTCTAATTCGGTAACATAGATAAATTTAGGACAACAATGTACAAGGAAGTGATGAGAAGCTTTTGTGATCAATGATCACCACATCACTTCACAGATATCGGCACAAAGTGTAATGTGCTAATGCAGCACATGTTTTATGTAGCTATGTGCTTGTCTTCTTGCTGCCAGACTTAGCCACTTAACCCTCAGCTAGATGAGGTCTATCCGTCCATGTCTTTGCCGATTTAGACTGCCTTAAGGGTGTTTGGTTTTTGTGGGACTAATTTTTAGTCCCTCCATTTTATTCCATTTTAGTCCCTAAATTGTTAAATACGGAAACTAAAATAGTTTTTGTTTTCGTATTTGATAATATAAAGACTAAAATGGAATAAAATGAAGGGAGTAAAAAATAGGTTTACTCTCTCCATTTTAGTCTCTAAAGTGTTAAATACGGAAACTAAAACTCTATTTTAGTTTCTGTATTTGGCAATTTAGAAACTAAGGGGGTGTTTGAATGAACTAGAGCTAATAGTTAGTGACTAAAATTAGTTGGAGACATCCACACAACCTAGCTAATAGTTTAACTATTAGCTATTTTTAGTAAATTAGTTAATAATTAATTAGCTATTTGTTAGCTAGCTAATTTTACTAGTAACTTTTTAGCCAACTAACTATTAGCTATAGTGCATTCAAACACCCTCTAAAATAGAATAAAATAAAGGGACTAAAAATTAGTCCCTAGAAACTAAACACCCCCTAAAGTATATGCTGCTTATCATTTCTCAAACATAAGCATTTAATAAAACGCTGTTCTGTGATTGAGTTCTGGTTCTATCTTTCCAGGAGTAAAGGATCATACTGCAAATTTCATTCGTCGGTAAGGATATAACCACCAACATTCAGAAACTTGTATTAAGACATGGATATACTTGCAACATTATTTCATTATGCTTTGAGCAACTTGTATTAAGAGATAGATATGTATGCAACATGAATACATGATTCGTCATGCTTCTTTCCTTTATGCAGAAAACATCACAAAAGTATACTACTGGCAGAGTAGAGCTTAAGGGCGGGTAAGTAAAACATTAAAAGGAGTATGCTAGGACTTCCCTTAATGATCCCACACCTTATGTTCTTTTGTTGGTTGATTGATATAATTATTATAAGTATCTTGTACCATGCCATTCTTGATTCTATACAAATGATTTTGCCCCTGGAATCTTTCCAGAAATTTCAAATTTGCTTCCAAACTTCGATCTGAAGGGATTTACATGGTCAATCCTTCCTCAGAACGACCCAATCCAAGAAATTCTTTGCAACCGGTGAAAGTAATGTCAATTGATGGGCTAAAAAGGGCTTTAAGGTATGTAAAGCACTGTTTTAACTTTAACTGCTGTGTTGGGCTACTATACTGGTTGTTAAGTTGGTCACTCTTCCACCCTTTGTCTTTGATAAAAAAGAGCACTGCAATGTTGATTCGAACAATATTGTGAATGTACAAGTTATGATGCCATATCTAATCCACATAATATTTGACTAGTCTGTACTCTGTATTCACTGTTTTTTCCAATTCTGATTGGTGTATGACCACAAAAATGATTATTATTGTGGTTTCTTAAAGAGCCATTTGTTTGTGGGTATTGCACTTGAGTTATAGTATATGAAAGTTAAAGAGGAAACATAAACATAAGCCAATTTTGTGGTTGCACCTTTTGGAGATTACCTAATGTTATATAATGCTATTACCTATTGAACTGCACCAGAAATGTTTTGCCTAATATCTAACAGGAATTTCTATTGCATGTAGTTCTTCTGATTAAATTATGCAGTATGATAATAGTCTCTGGAACAGTTTGAAATGATTTATGTTATGTCAAACTCTGATTTTGTTGTGCAGCAATGCAGATAGAGTGACTAATAAGAACCAGTCCCAGGGTATAAGATTTCTTTCCCATGTTACAGGTAACCTATTTTCCCCCTTTAATAACTATAATCCTCATTCTAAACAAAGTAGCATCAAATTCGCAAACAACATAACTGACTATTGGTCGATAAACTCATGGCTACATGATTCAGCTAATATGGACAATATGGTACCAAAAGCCCCAACCACCGGCTCTAGGAATCAACAGAGATCGAAGGCCGGCTTAAACAAAAGGTCAGCCCAATATGTTGTGTGCTTATAATGGTCTTATGTTTTGATGATCAACAGCATCAAAATGAGCAAGCTTCTGGTTTGTAGTTTGTCATCATCTGGCGCCAAAGCCTTGCCCAAGGAGGGATTGCGAAAACCACAACAGGATGTTAAAAGGCAAAAGATGAACAATCCTACAGAGAATATTGTTGAGCTTGATGCGGTCAGCTCAGACGATGACGAGATAAATATAGTACTGCGACGCTGATGCTTCATCAATAATAGCGTGACATGTAATTGTACTCCAAATCGGCTAAACAATTGTACGCTCTTGTTTTCATATATCCCAAGTCATCCGAGGCAGAAAAATTAAATCAGATATATTTGTTGACTTATGGATCAGGTTGGTCCGTAGTGTTCTATTTTCTCTTGACATGCAGTTTAACAATTAGATATAAACATATATTTTTAATATTTTTATAGAAGAGAGAAGTCAGCCCTTGATCAAAAGTTAATCTTACGCACACTCTAAGATCATGTGATGTCATTATGTAATGATGTGAGACTGCTTATATCATGATATACCTAGAGCTAGTAACTACTCATTCTATTTATAAATTATTAGAAATCTTGAAGCGTAGTAACTACTCATTCCATCCTATATTCTAAATTATAAAATATTTTAATCTTTTAGACATATAGTTAAAATAAAATATTTGTGATTTAGAATTATTTGGCATGCAATATTTTCTAATTTATAACGGAGGGTATATATACTTTATAGAAAGGAGCGAGTATCTCTGACACAATATTTGACAAAAGAGTATAAAATATAAATTTTAAAATAAAGGGGTATGTTGAGAGCATGACACAATATTTTATAATTTTACTAGTTAGTTGTCCGTGCGTTGTGACGGTACACGAACACCGCTGATAAAAGCATTAGTAGTAATTAATTTTGGATCACTTCATGAGATGTGCTCTCCCGACAGGAGAAAAAGGAGGAAAGACTCATTCATTTTTTATTCATCAATTAGAAGTAGAAGAAGCAATTAAACACTATACATGTTCATATATCAAACCCATATATTGTTTAATAGCTACACTTGTGGTCAACAAGATGTTATTAATCAATTACGAGACTTCCTATGGATACGCGATGTGTCAATACTAATACACCATTTTTTTTCCTCAAAAACAACGATATAGGGATATGCTATTTTGTAAACATTAGTAAAGATTTGTAAATAGTTTATATTGGCTAATTATTGATAATAGTTGTCTTCGGATATTCTGCATCGTGCCCCTGTGTTGGGCACTAAATTGAGCTGCGGACGGTCCGACCCTGAGGCCGGACGGTCCGCGCGTGCGCAGAACAGATTAGGGTTCTGAATTTTGTGCTACGGTTGTTAGCTAGATTCACGGAATTAGTTCGGAAATTAGTTTGTAAAGGGTCCAGCCCCCTCCTCTATAAATAGAGAGGTATACAGCCGATTTGTAATCATCAATCGAATCAATAACACTTTTATCTCGTTTTTCTTTCCTGTACAATTAGGAGTAATTCTAGTCTAGTTCTAGTTTAGCCTCTTAATCCTAAATTCTTCGCTTCTCTTCGACTCTACGTCGATTAGAGGAGTCTAAGTCGGCCTGCCCGAGCCTAGACAACTCCTAGGATCTCTCCTCCCCGACGGGGTCCCTCTTGGGAGAGAGATCTAGGCGCCGCCGGCGACCTTCCGCCGCCCCTGTGCACGCGCGGACCATCCGACCCTAGGGCGCGGACCGTCCGACCGTCAGGCAAGGAACCCTAGCCTCGCGCTAGGCCGCGGACCGTCCGCGCCTGACCAGAGAGCACCGCCGCTGGTTCGTGTTGAGTGATTGGCGCCCCAAAAAAGGTATCAACATAGTTTTTGGCGACTCCGCTGGGGAACACATATCTAGACCCATCAAATCGGCCCTCAATGGCTGGTTCAAGGGATAGCTCTGAAGTCTCCCCAGCAACATTATAGAGCCAACTTGGTAAACCTTGTCGGCCGACGAACAGCTTCAGTTCGAGGAGCGCAAGGAGCGGAAGATCCAGGAGGCAAAAGCAAAGTTCTTGGCCAACTTCAAAGTGGATAGGAACAACAAGGTCGTCCGACAACGGGCAATGGATCCGGCTTCGCTCCGACCCACACCAGATATCTCCAATGTAAGTAATACGAACGAACTGCAATCTCTTAAGAATTATGTAGATGAACAACGAGAGCAAATGCAAAATATCATAGGGGGTATGCAAAACGATTATAGAAGACTAGTACGTGCATTTGATAAATCTAGTATTGCAAATTTTCCTTCGCACGAGGTTGAATTAGGGGGTAACACGCGTAATACATCGGCTATAGGTTGTCACGACCAGTCGCAACCCCTTTATGGGATGCCGATGGACACATATCCTGAGCAACCGCAAATCGGCAGTAAATCAGCCGATCTGCACATGCCCGGACCGTCCGCACGTGAGCACGGACCGTCCAGGCTAGCAACGACCGGGCCCATATTTAATGAAATACCAACACATGTGCCCGAGCCACATCGTATTGCGCAAAATTTAAACTACCCAGTCGGACCGTTGGCATACAACGACGGACGGACCGCATATAATCACGGATGGTCCGGGTACATGTTCGGACAGTCCGCGCATGAGCTTTTTGAGGAGGATTGTTACTTGAATCCTCACCCGTCCCGGCAACATTTTCCATCACACTATGAGATGCATCAGCCCATTAATACAAAATCCCGAGCCCAGGAAAGCTTTTTGGCCCCGCCTAGAAGGCCGGAAAGGAACGATCAATCCTATGAGCCATATAGGACAAATGGCAATGCACACATAGCTTAAACCAATGGGGGGAAAGACAACATGCTAATATCCAGCCAGCCCCACAAATATTTGACCAGAGGGGCGGTGGTCTCGCACCGGCTGCCATTAATATAGTAAGGGAAGAAATAGGTGGGGCGTTCTGAGATAAGCTCAGAGTAAGCATGGTCCCCGGAGGGCAATCATATCGGAAACCTTATGACAGCCGATTTGATCACCACCCATACTCACAGGGAACAAGGATACCCGAATTCTCAAAATTTTCGGGTGCCCAAGGAAAAAACACGCGCGAACACATAGGTCAGTTCTTAGCACAATTAGGAGAATTGGCCGACACAGAAGCATTCCGCGTACGTTTGTTTTCATTGTCGTTAACAAGAACCGCGTTCGCATGGTACGCTACATTACCTCCTAATTCTATTTTGTCATGGGGGGATTTAGAACAAAAATTCCATGATCACTTTTTCTCTGGTGACTATGAGTTAGATTTAGTAGACTTAGTGGCCTTGCGACTAGCGAAAGATGAATCGGTTAATGATTACATCCGGAGATTCTGGGATACAAGAAACCGATGCTTCCAAATTCATTTAGCAAAAAACAACTAGCAGGATTAGCCTTTAATGGTCTGTGATATTATTTAAAAGAAAGATTAGAAGGCATCCAATTTTTTACGCTAGCGCAATTACACCAAAGGGCTTTAGCCTGTGAAAGCCGAAGCAAAGAAACTGCTAAAACAATTCGTCACAACGTGCATATAGTAGAGTGCGACCAAAGTAGCTCGGATGACGAATCAACATAAGTGTATGTTGCTGAAATGGTTTGGCCAAAGTAGGCCAAATCTTCGGCTTGTTCCTCCTTACAACCGGTTCAAAAGAAACGACAAGAGGAGGTTAAATTTACATTTAATGTTGGTAAATGTGATAAAATATTTGATGAATTACTCAAAAATGACAACATTAAAATAAATCATACTGTTTCATCCGCCGACGAGCTAAAACGTCGTGCATACTACAAGTGGCATAACTCATTTTCTCATGCCACTAATGATTGTAATGTATTCCGTCGACAGATTCAATCGGCCATTAACGAAGGACGATTGAAATTTCAGGAAATGCAGGTGGACACGGAGCCCTTTCCAATGAACATGATCGATTTTGAGGGTAAGAAAGTCCTGGTTCGGCCAAACACAGCCGATAAAGGCAAAGACAAAGAGATAATCATCGGCAACGCAAGAGAGGCCGATGGGAATCAAAAAATTTCTTGCAGGAAAGTGGTGGTCAAGAAGACTCCCGATGGGGGGGAGACTCTTAAGGTGACCATCACAACCCCCGGCGCTGGGGGGCAAGCACGGACCAAGGAGCAGGAACCCGTGCTGCGCATCTCGGACGGTCCGACACACAGGCGCAGACGGTCTAGGACCACGCCGGACGGTCCGGAGAATTCCAGCGGACGGTCCGGCCATACTCAAGACTCACAACGACCACGTACCTTCAAACCACAACGACCAGAGATAGGTACGTGGAAAACAAATACATTCAAGGCAGCTGGTCAGTTGGCCAAAACCAGCCTGACTTTCGATCAATTATTGTCTAAATACGTAAAAAAAGAAGGCCGGCCCTAGTGACCGGTCAACAAAGCGACCCCACTCACCCATTCATGAGCAATGTCAGGTAAGGCCGATTGGACCACCCCACCAATCGGAAGAAATGAAAGGTCATATTGTACAATTGAGACCTAACATACCCACATGGACACCTCCACCCCCATATCCACCTATGCCATATCCATACACATACATACCCCCACCATACGTGCCAAATCAAATGTGAGGCATGCCATCATATCCATTTGGGATGCCATAGTACCCCGCCTGGGGGGCACCCCAAACATCTGTATTCAATAGGTTGGCACCACCAGTACAAGACCGATTAAGCGCCGCTCAATCCAGTCACCAGGCACAAGCCCAACAAGATTGTCGGACTACTCGGCCTCAAAGGCTGACCAATCCGACAGGGGGCATATACCTGCATCGACCGAAAGAACAACGAAGAAGGATATCATCAAAATAGGTACTGCAGGTGTTATCATACAGGAAAATAATGAAGGGCTGATGATTTTTGGTGAATCGGCCAACACAACCAAAAAAGAGGATACAACTGCCATCAAAACAGCCGATCCAAAATACTCCATGCCTCGATGGTGCCCGTCGGGATTGACACGATCCCAAAAGCGGAAATTACAGCGCCTAAGAGCGAAGGAGAGCCAGGAGAAGGAGGCGGAAAAGATATTCAATGACACACATCCACAGTACCCGCCACCGCAAAAGAAATGGAGACCAAAGGTCGTTGAGGAAAAACAAACGGCCACAAAAATAGAAAATAAAACAATACTTGTGCAGCGCCCTGCAGGTATGGCAAACAGCCTGGCTAACAAGGCTGGACAATCTGCACCAGGCGCGAACCGTCCGACCCCTGAGTCCGGACTGTCCGCACCACACCAAGACGCTTCTGACGATGTGCCAACACCAATGGAGGAGGACAACCTACTGGGAGAAGACTTGGTCGACTATGAAGCTTCTCCAGAGCGCCCAGGTATGGATGTAAATGTTATTACATTTTCCGTCGATTGTACTATTATCGGCGACGATGAACCTGTTGTTACCCATTTTGATTTTGGTCCTAAAGAAGCCGCCTTTACTAAACCAAAGGAATAGGTAAATCATTTAACGTCGCTCTTCGTGCATGGTCACATTGATGGGATACCGATTGCTAAAATGTTGGTAGATGGAGGGGCGGCTGTAAATCTAATGCCTTATTCGTTGTACAGAAAATTAGGTAAACAAGATGACGAACTTGTCAAGACCAACATGACCCTCAGCGGTGTTGGAACTGATAGTTCGATCAAAGCCAGGGGAGTCACGTCCGTTGAATTAACCATCGAGACTAAGACCCTTACTGCTACATTCTTCGTCGCTGATGTAGAAGAAAATTATAGTCTAATCCTAGGCAGAGATTGGATTCATGCCAACCAATGTATACCTTCTACATTACATCAAATGTTAATACAATGGGTAGGCGATGATATAGAACAAGTACATGCTGATGTATCGGCCTGTATCGCTGTGGTCGATGCCCCTGTACTCTGGACTTATGAGACTGCTACATGTCTCACAGGAGTAGATTTTTCTGATTATCAGTTCATAAGTATAGATAAGAAAGGTTTCATTCCTGTAATGCTAGAGCCGATGGAGAATCGGCTAAATCCTAAATAAAGTTTAAATGATGAGTACACACAAAATTCATGAGTCCTTGGTCACGGACAGTTCGGCTTCTAAGGCCGGATGGTCTGGTCTTTCACAAAACAGTTCGGACTTCAAGACCGAACATCCACCACAACGTAAAGACAGTATTACGGATGATCCGGCCCCCGAGACCGGAGAGTCCACCATCACACAAAGATCATCTGATTTCTCTGTGGGAGACATGATAGAGGAATTCAGAGATCTCGATAAACTAGGATAGGGGTTTACATCGACCGATCCTTTGGAGGAGATCGACATAGGAGATGGTAAAACTCCAAGGCCGACTTTTGTAAACAAGACCCTGGAGACCGATCCTAGAAATGAGATGATCAGTCTATTGAAGGAATATTCAAATTGTTTTGCTTGGAATTACACTGAGATGCCGGGATTAAGCCGAGAGATCGTAGAGCATCGGCTGCCCAATAAGTACGGTTTCAGACCTTTCAAGCAGAGAGCTAGAACATTTTGTCCCGATCTTTTCCCACGAATCAAGGATGAAATCCACCAGCTGCTAGAAGCTAATTTTATTAGACCGTGCAGATACGTAGAGTGGGTCTCCAATATTGTGCCGGTGGAGAAGGAGTCAGGTAAGCTTAGAGTATGCATTGATATTTGCAATTTAAATAGAGCAACTGAAAGGGAATTAGGCTTACACCTAGTCCCTAATTAATTTTGGTGGTTGAATTGCCCAACACAAATAATTGGACTAACTAGTTTGTTCTAGTGTATAAGTTATACAGGTGCTAAAGGTTCACACTTAGCCAATAAAAAGACCAAGAGTTGGGTTCAACAAAAGAGCAAAGGGCCAACCGAAGGCACCTCTGGTCTGGCACACCGGACTGTCCGGTGCACCACCGGACAGTGTCCGGTGCACCACCGGACATGTCCGGTGCACCAGAGGACTCCAACTCAAACTCGCCACCTTCGGGAATTTTCAGAGGCACTCGCGCTATAATTCACCGGACTGTCCGGTGTACACCGGACAGTGTCCGGTGCGCCAAGAAGGAGCGGCCTCAGGAACTCGCCAGCTTCGGGAATCTCCAACGGCTAGTCCGCTATAATTCACCGGACATGTCCGGTGTGCACCGGACTGTCCGGTGCAACTCCGGAGCAACGGCTATTCTGCGCCAACGGCTACCTGCGACGCAATTAATGCGCGCGCAGCGCGCGCAGAAGTCAGGCGCGCCCATACTGGCGCACCGGACAAGGAACAGTGCATGTCCGGTGTGCACCGGACATCCAGGCGGGCCCACAAGTCAGAAGCTCCAACGGTCAGAATCCAACGGCAGTGATGACGTGGCGGGGGCACCGGACATGTCCGGTGTGCACCGGACTGTCCGGTGCGCCATCGTGCAGACAGCCCCACCAACGGTCATGTTTGGTGGTTGGGGCTATAAATACCCCAACCACCCCACCATTCATTGCATCCAAGTTTTCCACTTCTCAACCACTTACAAGAGCTAGACATTCAATTCTAGACACACCAAAGAGATCAAATCCTCTCCAATTCCACAAAAGGCTTTAGTGATTAGCGAGAGAGATTTGTCGTGTTCTTTTGAGCTCTTGCGCTTGGATTGCTTCTTTTCTTTCTCACTTGCTCTTGTGATCAACACTCAATTGTAATCAAGGCAAGAGGCACCAATTGTGTGGTGGCCCTTGCGGGGAAGTTTTGTTCCCGGCTTTGATTTGAGAAGAGAAGCTCACTTGGTCCAAGGGACCGTTTGAGAGAGGGAAGGGTTGAAAGAGACCTGGCCTTTGTGGCCTCCTCAACGGGGAGTAGGTTTGCGAGAACCGAACCTCGGTAAAACAAATTCGCGTGTCACACTCTTCATTTGCTTGCGATTTCTTTTGCGCCCTCTCTCGCGGACTCGTTTATATTTCTAACGCTAACCCGGCTTGTAGTTGTGTTTATATTTGTAAATTTCAGTTTCGCCCTATTCACCCCCCCCTCTAGGCGACTATCAATTGGTATCAGAACCCGGTGCTTCATTAGAGCCTTACCGCTCGAAGTGATGTCGGGAGATCACGCCAAGAAGGAGATGGAGACTGGCGAAAAGCCCACTACAAGCCATGGGAGCACTTCATCGGAAGAGTCCTGCACCAAGAGGAAGGAGAAGAAGAAGAGCTCCTCCAACAAAGGGAAGGAGAAGAAATCTTCTTCTCACCACAAGGAGAAGAAGGAGAAATCTTCTTCTCACAAGCCGCATCGGAGTGGGGACAAGCACAAGAGAATGAGGAAAGTCGTCTATTACGAGACCGACACTTCATCAACATCCACCTCCGGCTCCGACGCGGCATCCGTCACTTCTAGACGCCAAGAGCGCAAGAAGTATAGTAAGATCCCCCTACGCTATCCTCGCATTTCCAAACATACACCTTTACTTTCCGTCCCATTAGGCAAGCCACCAACTTTTGATGGTGAAGATTACGCTAGGTGGAGTGATTTAATGCGATTTCATCTAACCTCGCTCCACAAAAGTATATGGGATGTTGTTGAGTTTGGTGCACAGGTACCGTCCGTAGGGGATGAAGACTATGATGAGGATGAGGTGGCCCAAATCGAGCACTTCAACTCTCAAGCAACAACAATACTCCTCGCCTCCTTAAGTAGAGAGGAGTATAACAAAGTTCAAGGGTTGAAGAGCGCCAAGGAGGTCTGGGATGTGCTCAAAACCGCGCACGAGGGAGATGAGCTCACAAAGATCACCAAGCGGGAAACGATCGAGGGGGAGCTCGGTCGGTTCCGGCTTCGCAAAGGGGAGGAGCCACAAAACATGTACAACCGACTCAAGACCTTGGTGAACCAAGTGCGCAACCTCGGGAGCAAGAAGTGGGATGACCACGAAGTGGTTAAGGTTATTCTAAGATCTCTCATTTTCCTTAACCCCACTCAAGTTCAATTAATTCGTGGTAATCCTAAATATACTAAAATGACCCCCGAGGAAGTTATCGGGAATTTTGTAAGTTTTGAGTGCATGATCGAAGGCTCGAGGAAGATCAACGAGCTTGATGATCCCTCCACATCCGAAGCTCAACCCGTCGCATTCAAGGCGACGGAGGAAAAGAAGGAGGATTCTACACCAAGTCGACAACCAATAGACGCCTCCAAGCTCGACAATGAGGAAATGGCGCTCGTCATCAAGAGCTTCCGCCAAATCCTCAAGCAAAGGAGAGGGAAAGACTACAAGTCCCGCTCCAAAAAGGTTTGCTACAAGTGTGGTAAGCCCGGTCACTTTATAGCTAAATGTCCATTGTCAAGTGATAGTGACAGGGGCGACGACAAGAAGGGGAAAAGAAAGGAGAAGAAGAGGTACTACAAAAGGAAAGGCGGTGATGCCCATGTTTGTCGGGAGTGGGACTCCGACGAAAGCTCAAGCGACTCCTCCGACGACGAGGACGCCGCCAACATCGCCGTCACCAAGGGACTCCTCTTCCCCAACGTCGGCCACAAGTGCCTCATGGCAAAGGACGGCAAAAAGAAGGTTAAATCTAAATCCTCCACTAGATATGAATCCTCTAGTGATGATAATGCTAGTGATGAGGAAGATAATTTGCGTACCCTTTTGCCAACCTCAACATGCAACAAAAAAAGAAACTCAATGAATTGATTAGCGCCATTCATGAAAAGGATGAACTCTTGGACACCCAAGAGGACTTCCTTATTAAAGAAAATAAGAAGCATGTTAAGGTTAAAAATGCTTATGCTCTAGAAATTGAGAAATGTGAAAAATTATCTAGTGAGCTAAGCACTTGCCATGAGACAATAGACAACCTTAAAAATGAAAATGCCAATCTATTGGCTAAGGTTGATTCTCATGTTTGTATTGTTTCAACTTCCAATCCTAGAGATAATAATGTTGATTTGCTTGTTAGGATTGAAGAATTGAACATTTCACTTGCTAGCCTTAGAAATGAAAATGAAAAATTGCTTGCTAGGGCTAAAGATTTTGATGTTTGCAATGCTACAATTTCTGACCTTAGAACTAAGAATGATATGTTACATGCTAAGGTTGTTGAATTAAAATCTTGCAAAGCCTCCACATCTATCGTTGAGCATGTATCTATTTGCACTAGATGTAGAGATGTTGATATTAATGCTATTCATGATCACATGTCTTTAATTAAACAACAAAATGATCATATAGCAAAATTAGATGCTAAAATTGCCGAGCATAACTTAGAAAATGAAAAATTTAAATTTGCTAGAAGTATGCTCTATAGTGGGAGACGCCCTGGCATCAAGGATGGCATTGGCTTCCAAAGGGGAGACAATGTCAAACTTAATGCCCCTCCTAAAAGATTGTCCAACTTTGTTAAGGGCAAGGCTCCCATGCCTCAGGATAACGAGGGTTACATTTTATACCCTGCCGGTTATCCCGAGGACAAAATTAGGAAAATTCATTCTAGGAAGTCTCACTCTGGTTCTAACCATGCTTTTATATATAAGAGTGAGACATCTAGCTCTAGGCAACCAACCCGTGCTAAGTTGCCTAAGAAGAAAATTCCTAATGCATCAAATGAACATAGTCTTTCATTTAAAACTTTTGATGCATCTTATGTGTTGACTAACAAATCCGGCAAAGTAGTTGCCAAATATGTTGAGGGCAAGCACAAGGGGTCAAAGACTTGTGTTTGGGTACCCAAAGTTCTTGTGTCTAATGCCAAAGGACCAAAACCATTTGGGTACCTAAAATCAAGAACTGAACTTGTTTTGTAGGTTTATGCATCCGGGGGCTCAAGTTGGATACTCGACAGCGGGTGCACAAACCATATGACAGGGGAGAAAAGGATGTTCTCCTCATATGAGAAAAACCAAGACCCCCAAAGAGCGATCACATTCGGGGATGGAAATCAAGGTTTGGTCAAAGGTTTGGGTAAAATTGCTATTTCACCTGACCATTCCATTTCAAATGTTTTTCTTGTTGATTCATTAGATTACAATTTGCTTTCCGTATCTCAATTATGTCAAATGGGCTACAACTGTCTATTCAATGATATAGGTGTCACTGTCTTTAGAAGAAGTGATGATTCAATAGCATTTAAGGGTGTGTTAGAGGGTCAGCTATACTTAGTAGATTTTGATAGAGCTGAACTCGACACATGCTTAATTGCTAAGACTAACATGGGTTGGCTCTGGCACCGCCGACTAGCCCATGTTGGGATGAAGAATCTTCATAAGCTTCTAAAGGGAGAGCACATTTTAGGACTAACCAATGTTCATTTTGAGAAAGACAGGATTTGTAGCGCATGCCAGGCAGGAAAGCAAGTTGGAGCCCATCATCCACACAAGAACATCATGACGACTGACAGGCCACTAGAGCTTCTACACATGGACCTATTCGGCCCGATTGCTTACATAAGCATCGGCGGGAGTAAGTACTGTCTAGTTATTGTGGATGATTATTCTCGCTTCACTTGGGTATTCTTTTTACAGGAAAAATCTCAAACCCAAGAGACCTTAAAGGGATTCTTGAGACGGGCTCAAAATGAGTTCTGCTTAAGGATCAAGAAAATTAGAAGCGACAACGGGACGAAGTTCAAGAATTCTCAAATTGAAGGCTTCCTTGAGGAGGAGGGCATCAAGCATGAGTTCTCCTCTCCCTACACGCCGCAACAAAATGGTGTAGTGGAGAGGAAGAATCGAACTCTATTGGACATGGCAAGAACCATGCTTGATGAGTACAAGACTTCGGATCGATTTTGGGCCAAGGCGGTCAACACCGCTTGCTACGCCATCAACCGGTTATATCTTCACCGAATCCTCAAGAAGACATCATATGAACTCCTAACCGGTAAAAAGCCCAACATTTCATATTTTAGAGTCTTTGGTAGCAAATGCTTTATTCTTGTTAAAAGAGGTAGAAAATCTAAATTTGCTCCTAAGACTGTAGAAGGCTTTTTACTAGGATATGACTCAAACACAAGGGCATATAGAGTCTTTAACAAGTCCACTGGACAAGTTGAAGTTTCTTGTGACGTTGTGTTTGATGAGACTAACGGCTCTCAAGTAGAGCAAGTTGATCTTGATGAGATAGGTGAAGAACAGGCTCCGTGCATCGCTCTAAGGAACATGTCCATTGGGGATGTGTGTCCTAAGGAATCCGAAGAGCCTCCGAAAGCACAAGATCAACCGTCCTCCTCCACGCAAGCATCTCCACCAACTCAAAATGAAGAAGAGGCTCAAGTTGATGAAGAAGAAGATCAATCAAATGAGCCACCTCAAGATAACGGCATAGATCAAGGGGGAGATGCAAATGATCAAGACAAGGAGGATGAAGAACAAAGACCGCCACACCCAAGAGTCCACCAAGCAATCCAACGAGATCACCCCATCGACACCATCCTCGGCGACATTCATAAGGGGGTAACCACTAGATCTCGTGTTGCACATTTTTGTAAACATTACTCGTTTGTTTCCTCTATTGAGCCACACAAGGTAGAGGAAGCACTACAAGATTCGGATTGGGTGGTGGCGATGCAAGAGGAACTCAACAACTTCACTAGGAATGAGGTATGGCATTTAGTTCCACGTCCTAATCAAAATGTTGTAGGAACCAAATGGGTCTTCCGCAACAAGCAAGATGAGCATGGTGTGGTGACAAGGAACAAAGCCCGACTTGTGGCCAAGGGATACTCCCAAGTCGAAGGTTTGGATTTCGGTGAAACCTATGCACCCGTAGCTAGGCTTGAGTCAATTCGCATATTATTAGCCTATGCTACTTACCATGGCTTTAAGCTTTATCAAATGGACGTGAAAAGTGCCTTCCTCAATGGACCGATCAAGGAAGAGGTCTATGTTGAGCAACCTCCCGGCTTTGAAGACAGTGAGTACCCTAACCATGTCTATAAGCTCTCTAAGGCGCTTTATGGTCTCAAGCAAGCCCCAAGAGCATGGTATGAATGCCTTAGAGATTTCCTTATTGCTAATGGCTTCAAAGTCGGAAAGGCCGATCCTACCTTATTCACTAAAACTCTTGGAAATGACTTGTTCGTATGCCAAATTTATGTTGATGATATTATATTTGGGTCTACTAACGAGTCTACATGTGAAGAATTTAGTAGGATCATGACACAAAAATTCGAGATGTCTATGATGGGGGAGTTGAAGTATTTTCTAGGATTTCAAGTGAAGCAACTCCAAGAGGGCACCTTCATCAGCCAAACAAAGTATACTCAAGATATTCTAAACAAGTTTGGGATGAAGGACGCCAAACCCATCAAGACACCCATGGGAACCAATGGGCATCTCGACCTCAACACGGGAGGTAAGTCCGTGGATCAAAAGGTATACCGGTCGATGATAGGTTCCTTACTCTATTTATGTGCATCTCGACCGGATATTATGCTCTCTGTATGCATGTGTGCAAGATTCCAAGCCGACCCTAAGGAAGCTCACCTTACGGCCGTAAAACGAATCTTGAGATATTTGGCTTATACTCCTAAGTTTGGGCTTTGGTATCCTAGGGGATCAACATTTGATTTGATTGGTTATTCGGATGCCGATTGGGCGGGGTGCAAAATCAATAGGAAGAGCACATCGGGGACTTGCCAGTTCTTGGGAAGATCCTTGGTGTCTTGGGCTTCAAAAAAGCAAAATTCGGTCGCTCTTTCCACCGCCGAAGCCGAGTACATTGCCGCAGGCCATTGTTGCGCGCAATTGATTTGGATGAGGCAAACCCTGCGGGACTACGGTTACAAATTAACCAAAGTCCCTTTGCTATGTGATAATGAGAGTGCAATCAAGATGGCGGATAATCCCGTCGAGCATAGCCGCACTAAACACATAGCCATTCGGTATCACTTCTTAAGGGATCACCAACAAAAGGGAGATATCGAGATTTCTTACATTAACACTAAAGATCAATTAGCCGATATCTTTACCAAGCCTCTTGATGAACAAACTTTTAACAAACTTAGGCATGAGCTCAATATTCTTGATTCGCGCAATTTCTTTTGCTAGATTGCACACATTGCTCTTCTATATACCTTTGATCATATCTCTTTCATATGCTATGACTAATGTGCTTTTCAAGTCTACTTCAAACCAAGTCATAGGTGTATTAAAAGGGAATTGGAGTCTTCGGCGAAGAAAAAGGCTTCCACTCCGTAACTCATCCCTCGCCGTCACTCCAAGAGACTCTCCATCTTTAGGGGAGAGAGCAAAAGGACTTCGTCTTTGGTATAATCTTAACTCATTTATTTATGACCAAAGGGGAAGATAGCACTTCGAGGGCTCTAATGATTCCGTTTTTGGCGATTCATGTCAAAGGGGGAGAAAGTAAGAGCCCAAAGCAAAAGGACCGCACCACCACCAAACTCAAAAACTTTGTGTTTCCAAGGATATTATCAATTGGTTTTCCTATTATGTTCAAAAGGGGGAGAAAGTAGTATTTCAAAAATGATATATCAAAACCTTCTTGAACACTAAGAGGAGGATCTCATTTAGGGGAGTTTTGTTTAAGTCAAAGGAGAAGCATTTGAAACAGGGGGAGAAAATTTCAAATTTTCAAAATGCTTTGCAAAATCTTATTCATTTACCTTTGACTATTTGCAAAAGAACTTTGAAAAGGACTTACAAAAGAGTTTGCAAAAACAAAACATGTGGTGCAAGCGTAGTCCAAAATGTTAAATAAGAAAGAAACGATCCATGCATATCTTGTAAGTATTTATATTGTCTCAATTCCAAGCAACCTTTACACTTACATTATGCAAACTAGTTCAATTATGCACTTCTATATTTGCTTTGGTTTGTGTTGGCATCAATCACCAAAAAGGGGAGATTGAAAGGGAATTAGGCTTACACCTAGTCCCTAATTAATTTTGGTGGTAGAATTGCCCAACACAAATAATTGGACTAACTAGTTTGTTCTAGTGTATAAGTTATACAGGTGCTAAAGGTTCACACTTAGCCAATAAAAAGACCAAGAGTTGGGTTCAACAAAAGAGCAAAGGGCCAACCGAAGGCACCTCTGGTCTGGCACACCGGACATGTCCGGTGCACCAGAGGACTCCAACTCAAACTCGCCACCTTCGGGAATTTTCAGAGGCACTCGCGCTATAATTCACCGGACTGTCCGGTGTACACCGGACAGTGTCCGGTGCGCCAAGAAGGAGCGGCCTCAGGAACTCGCCAGCTTCGGGAATCTCCAACGGCTAGTCCGCTATAATTCACTGGACATGTCCGGTGTGCACCGGACTGTCCGGTGCAACTCCGGAGCAACGGCTATTCTGCGCCAACGGCTACCTGCGACGCAATTAATGCGCGCGCAGCGCGCGCAGAAGTCAGGCGCGCCCATACTGGCGCACCGGACAAGGAACAGTGCATGTCCGGTGTGCACCGGACATCCAGGCGGGCCCACAAGTCAGAAGCTCCAACGGTCAGAATCCAACGGCAGTGATGACGTGGCGGGGGCACCGGACATGTCCGGTGTGCACCGGACTGTCCGGTGCGCCATCGTGCAGACAGCCCCACCAACGGTCATGTTTGGTGGTTGGGGCTATAAATACCCCAACCACCCCACCATTCATTGCATCCAAGTTTTCCACTTCTCAACCACTTACAAGAGCTAGACATTCAATTCTAGACACACCAAAGAGATCAAATCCTCTCCAATTCCACAAAAGGCTTTAGTGATTAGCGAGAGAGATTTGCCGTGTTCTTTTGAGCTCTTGCGCTTGGATTGCTTCTTTTCTTTCTCACTTGCTCTTGTGATCAACACTCAATTGTAATCAAGGCAAGAGGCACCAATTGTGTGGTGGCCCTTGCGGGGAAGTTTTGTTCCCGGCTTTGATTTGAGAAGAGAAGCTCACTCGGTCCAAGGGACCGTTTGAGAGAGGGAAGGGTTGAAAGAGACCTGGCCTTTGTGGCCTCCTCAACGGGGAGTAGGTTTGCGAGAACCGAACCTCGGTAAAACAAATCCGCGTGTCACACTCTTCATTTGCTTGCGATTTGTTTTGCGCCCTCTCTCGCGGACTCGTTTATATTTCTAACGCTAACCCGGCTTGTAGTTGTGTTTATATTTGTAAATTTCAGTTTCGCCCTATTCACCCCCCCCTCTAGGCGACTATCAGCAACTCCTAAAGATGAGTATCCCATGCCCATAGCCGACACATTAATCAATAATGCATCAGGAAATAGAATTATTAGCTTTCTTGATGGTAATGCCGGATATAATCAGATTTTTATGGTCGAAGAGGATGCGTCTAAAACGACCTTTATATGTCCAGGCTTCATTGGTTTATTTGAGTGGGTTGTCATGACATTTGGTCTAAAAATGCCGGTGCTACTTATCAGAGGGCTATGAATTTGATCTTTCACGAACTGTTGGGAAACACTGTGGTAGTCTACATTGATGATATTGTATTAAAATCGGCTGAGTTTAGTTCTCATTTAGCTGATTTGCACAAAGCCTTTGATAAGATGTGTCAGTATGGTTTGAAAATAAACCCATGTAAATGTGCTTTTGGAGTGTCGGCTGGTAAGTTTTTAGGATTTGTCATCCATGAACATGGTATAGAGATAGACCCTGACCGAATCAAGTCTATTCGGAATGTGGGACCTCCGACCTGTAAGGTCGAAGTGCAGAAGTTTCTCGGCAAGGTGAATTATTTACGAAGGTTTATTTCTAACCTAGTTGGGAAGATTTATGCCTTCACCCCTATCCTTCGGCTTAAGAATGATGCCGAATTCGCTTAGGGGTAGAGCAGCAGGAAGCATTTGATCTCATTAAAAAATACTTGTCTTCGGCTCTCGTATTAAAAGCACCACAAGCAGGAGTACCATTCCGATTATACATTGCAGCTGAAGATAAGGTCATTGGTGTTGTTCTGACACAAGAAATTGAAGGAAAGGAGCATGTGGTGACATATCTAAGTCGGAGGTTGGTGGATGCTGAAACAAGGTACACTTTTATTGAGAAGTTATGCTTATGCTTGTTTTATGCATGCACCAAGTGTAGATGTTATTTACTATCTAGTCATTGCACTGTTTTTGGTCAAGCCGATGTGATCAAGTACATGTTGCATAACCTAATTATGAGTGGTAGAATTAGTAAGTGGGCTTATGCACTCATAGAATATGACTTGGCCTATGAACCATTAAAATCTATGAGAGACCAGGTCGTAAAGGATTTTATTGTAGAACATCGGATTAATGATACTCATAAACTAGACATGTCATACCTCACTATTACTCCTTGGACTTTATATTTTGATGGATCGGTTTGCAATGAAGGGCAAGGAATTGGCATAGTACTTGTTTCACCAAGTGATGTCTCCTTCGACTTCTCTAGCCGATTGAAAACTTATTGCACTAACAATCAAGCCAAATATGAGGCCCTTTTCTTCGGCTTGGAACTTTTAAATTGTATGGGAGTAAAACATGTGAAGGCATTTGGTGATTCTCAGCTGGTCGTCCAACAGGTGTTAGAAGAATATCAATGTTTTGATGGTACTCTAAATAGTTACCTTGAAAAATGTTGGGGCATAATTCATTCTTTTGACGAATTCAGTATTCGACATATCTCTAGAGTTGAGGATCATAGAGCTAATAATTTGGCACAAGATGCATCAGGTTATCGGATAAAGCGAGGGAGATTTCACAACACTGAAAATCTGATAACCGGTGCAGGGCCAATTCCCCAGGTCGCGGACCGTCTGAGTAGAGACTCCGGACTGTCCGGAGTCACCAGGAAAGTTCTCCTAATTAATTCGGCTGATAATAAAGCCGATGCAAGTGATTGGAGAACGCTCGTAACTAATTATTTACGAAATCCCAATATTAGGACAGATAAGAACATTCAGCGTACAGCTTTTAAGTATGTTTTGATGAGTGATGAACTTTACCGCCGAACAGTCAACGACGTCCTGCTTAAGTGCTTAGGCCCAGATGATGCTATATTAGCCATGACCGAAGTACATGAAGGAATTTGTGGTACCCATCAATCAGCTCCAAAGATGAAGTGGTTGTTGCGAAGGTCTGGTTTTTATTGGCCTAACATGATAGCTGATTGTTTCAAGTACTACAAAGGATGCCAAGCGTGTCAAAAATTTGGCGACCTACAGTTGGTCCCTGCAGCCAAATTACATCCTATCATCAAGCCTTGGCCTTTCAGGGGATGGGGATTAGACTTTATAGGGGAAATTCATCCTTCATCATCAAAGGGGAATCAGTTCGTGTTAGTTGCCACTGATTACTTTACCAAATAGACTAAGTCGTTGCTCTGAAGAACATGACACACATGGAGGTAATTGAGTTCATAACTGAGCATATTATTCATAGATTCGGCATTCCCCAGACTTTAACTACAGATCAAGGAACTTCTTTTATGTCAAAAAAGGTACGTGAATTTGCTGAATTATATAGAATTAAGTTGCTTAATTCATCTCCATATTATGCTCAGGCCAATGGACAGGCCGAGTCTAGTAATAGGACATTGATTAACTTGATAAAAAAAGAAGATATCTGATAATCCCAAGCATTGGCATAAGATTTTGTCTGAAGCTTTATGGGCTTATAGAATATCTAAACATAGTGCTACTAAAGTATCTCCTTTTGAGCTTGTCTATGGGCAGGAAGCAGTGTTGCCTGTGGAAATAAGTTTGAATGCTGTCAGGTTCGCCAGACAAAATGATCTAACCGTCATTGATTATTATAATTCAATGATGGATAATATTGATGAGGTGACCGACAAGAGGGTGATAGCTTTGGGAGCAATAGAAAAGGACAAGATCATGGTAGCCAGGGCCTACAACAAGAAGGTCAAAGCAAAGTCATTTCAAGTACGAGACCTGGTGTGGAAGACTATCCTGCCTCTAAGGAATAAAGACCGGAAGTTTGGGAAATGGTCGCCAAGATGGGAGGGTCCTTATAAAGTAAAACAGGTAATGTCTGGTAACACCTATTTACTACAAACATTACAAGGTAAGGATTTACCCAAGGCTTTGAATGAGCGTTTCCTCAAACAGTACCAACCTAGTATGTGGCAAGATGCCTAAGAGAACCGATGTAATCACATCGAGTTAGTTGCTTTTGGTTTGCTCAGCTCCACCAAAAGGCAGGGGGCATATGTTGGGCACCAAATTGAGCTGCGGACGGTCCGGCCCTGAGGCCAGACGGTCCGTGGTCCGGACGGTCCGCACCTATGAGCCGGACGGTCCGCGCGTGCGCAGAACAGATTAGGGTTCTGAGTTTTGTGCTACGGTTGTTAGCTAGATTCACGAAATTAGCTCGGAAATTAGTTTGTAAAGGGTCCAGCCCCCTCCTCTATAAATAGAGAGGTATATGGCCGATTTGTAATCATCAATCGAATCAATAACACTTTTATCTCGCTTTTATTTCCTGTACAATTAGGAGTAGTTCTAGTCTAGTTCTAGTTTAGCCTCTCAATCTGTAAATTCTCCGCTTCTCTTCGACTCTACGTCGATTAGAGGAGTCTAGGTCGGCCTGCCTGAGCCTAGACAACTCCTAGGATCTCTCCTCCCCGACGGGGTCCCTCCCGGGAGAGAGATCCAGGCACCGCCTGCGACCTTCCGCTGCCCCTACGCATGCGCGGACCGTCCGGCCCTAGGGCGCGGACCGTCCAGCCATCAGGCAGGGAACCCTAGCCTCGCGCCAGGTCGTGGATCGTCCGGCCCTTGGCCGCGGACCGTACGCGCCTGACCAGAGAGCACTGCCACTGGTTCGTGTTGAGTGATTGGCGCCCCAAAAAAGGTGTCAACACCCTGACATAGTAGTCGACGACCTGCTGCAGGGGTAGGCCTTTGTACTCCATGACAGTGGCCACGTCCCACTTGAGCGTGCACGACACGGCGCACGCGCTGCATGTGTATGTGTCGAACCTGATCAACGGTGAATCCCCAATGTGCCTGAGCATCTTGCTCATCAACCGTCTATGGACATAGCCGCCGCACACCTCAACGTCTCCGATGTGTACACACTGATGGGCAACCCGTTCATCACCATGCCCGCCTTGTGTATGTTGCCGCTGTCCACGCTGTTCACGCTGCACTTGTCCATTCCTATCGGTGGGATAAGGTAGTCGAACTGCACGAGCGCGAAAAGTAGGAAAAAGAACAACCATGGTTAGTTCACTGTTGTATCTATTATTCTTTTTTGGTAAGCATACAACTGAGATAAGAAATAAAAATAGTGATGTATGGGATGAGTGAACAAGAAGAAATCAGGATGTTGCCACCTGTTGGCCTCCTTGGCGAGCTTGAGCATGCTGAAGGTAGTCGAACTGCACGAGAGCAAACAGAAGGAAAAAGGAACCATGGTTAGTTCTTTTTTGGATCGATTCTTCATTTTTTGGTAAACATACAACTAAGATAAGAAATAAATGGAATAATGTATGAGACGGGTGAACAAGAACGAACCATGATTTAATAAAATAGTTAATTGCCCCTGTGTTACCACGTTTCTATATTCACAATATTTATAATATCTATCCTTTATAGAACATACACAAATATGAGCTCCTATAGTTTCAGGATCACTCAAGTCTCCCAAGTGTACACCGGAGAAGTTTGAGAAAAGTCCCGATGATGAAGGTGGAGAGAGCTCAGATTATGCGGTACAGTGACATTGGTGGGACAAACTCCAACGTAATCAAGCTTCCTGAAGCACAAGAAGAAAAGGAAAATTAAGTCAGTGTAGTTTTATTTTCCAATCTGTACAACCACAACCATCTTAAAAAGCCTTTCTCAATAAAACTATGGGTGGTACCGTCTTACCAACAATGGTGGCAAATGTAACCAGCAAGAACACATAAAGTAATGATATATGAAGGAAGTAGCAATAGATAATATATATTTGGAAATAGCTCGGACCCGTTCGGTAGTATAGGAACAGTTCCAAGCCATGAACTGTTTCAGGCCTCGATTTAGTGCATCTGGATCTTTCGCTCTTTCTAGTCTAGAATTAATCCAATTAGAACACTTTTGCCTAGAACACTTCTTCTCCTTGTTCGGCAGCTTAGGATTGGAAAAGGTTGTTTGAGAAAAATATGAGTTACAAGCTTACAACTTCAGACATGTGATAGCCAAACCTGAATCAACCAAAAGCATGTATGAACAAATGCAAAGAACCATCTTGATAATGAACTTACAAACACAAAGAATAATCAACCAAAGGCATGTCTTACTGCTGCTTTATAAGCTTTCTCAAATTACAGTCTTGCTACCAAAATAAGAACCATACACTGTATACAACAAGAAGCTCTAGTAAATGGCAGAGTACTAGTAGTAGTTAAAACTGACTGATTGTGCCGATTCAAACACTACTCTGGGTACCTGCAGAGTAAAACAAGCACGACTAGTACAGTAGTAGCTGTCATTCTTCCCTAACCTCATAGTCAAGCCCCTCTCTGTAGATTATTCAGATAACACAATATTTATCACTCAATTGTTAAACATCGGTGTGTATAACACAATATAAAGGGGTGTGTTGAGAGCATGACACAATATTTTATAATTTATAACAAAGGACAATTACATGATTGCCCTTGATAATTGCAGTGTTGCTCCTACTCACGACTCTAACATTATTTTTATCCCTGTTTTAAGAGAGTATGTACTTAATAGATATGTATGCGACATTTGGTTAGAGACTAAAGGGGTGTTTGGTTTGAAGAATCAATTCATTCTAGATGAGATGGTGCATTATGAGTACATTTCACAAATGTGGTAGAACGAACTCATTCCTCATATTATTACTAATTATTAGTCTATAAGGAATAAAATGGTGATGAATCAACTCATTCCATTCCACAAACCAAACAATAAGGTAAGGAGTGAGAAAATGATGAACTACTTCATTACACAAGCCAAACACCCTATAAATAACAAAAATCATATACATAAGGATAGGGAACCAAAACTGGATAAGATGGCGTGGGTATTGATAGGGATATGAGATTTACCAAACCCATATTTGGATTCTCCTTCGCTTAGTTTAGGGGCAGTGTTGTTGGACCCACAAGAAGTGAAATAAAAATAGAATAACTAGATATTGTCAAGCTCACATGTCCTCCAACATCTTTAGCCTTTTGAAGGCTACAATTCACTCTTCACCCAACCACCTCTCCCATTTTTCTTGTCTTCCGTTTGGCTCGACGCAGCCACACACCAATGGATTCTTTCTTACGCTTTAGGGTCTAACTAATCTTATTTAGTTCATCTTTGTTCTTGTATATTGAATAGTAGATGCAGATCTAGTGTGTTTGTTGAGTGTGTGAAAAGAGATAGAAAGACAACCATACCATCGAGTCCAAGATGGATGCTGACCATAGTAGTGGATGGCGCCGACGTCGTCTCTAGGACTTGAGTGCATCCCTCTTGTTGAGTCTTTCCTTCTTGTATGTTAGGACCATGAGCAAGCTAACATTAATAGTCACTGATGTAAATCCGTTAGTGTCTATGGGAACCATTAGGGAAATTGCGTGTGTTTCTGGTCACTAGGGCACTAGGAGGTAGATTAGAATCGTTCTCATGTGGCATCTAGGGTTGGCATAAATGTTGGCTTTCGTGTCGATCCTACCTTGATTTTTATATCGTCTATAACTGAGGGCCACAACCATAGAAAGGTGTGTGCCCCTAATCAGGGCACGTGGTTGACCCCAAATCGGTCTCTTGACTAAGTCCAAGGACACATTTAACATTCTCCCCTTTAGTCTCAGCTTTCTTTGTTAACTTTCTATGTTCCACCCTTTGACAAATTAACACATCAAGCCCAATGTATTATAGAGACCAATTATGTGCCAGCGAACTCATCTACTACAACTTGTCTCTCTATCTCAATGTGGCCTAATCTTCTCAACCTGATGAGATGGTTGTTTAATAATGCCTCGATCTAGAATAATATGCTTTTTAAATCTCATGCCCACTATGTGCTCTTTATCCACGCTGGGTGGAAGGACTTTTGTGACTTTGTGAGTGGATGTGCTAACATCTTATGTGTTCTGATATGCTAACATCTTATAGGTTCTTATCACTACTAGCCAATAGAATATCATCTACATACAAAACTAGGAAAATGTACTTTTCATTCTTAAACTTTGCATAAATGCAATTATCTTCCTTGTTTTTTTTCAAAACTATATTTTCTTATAGTCCCATCAAACTTGAGGTACCATTATCTAGAAGTTTGCTTTAATCTATAAATGGACTTCCATAAGTGGCATCCCGTATTTTTTTCTCTTGTGATAAACCCCTTGGATTGTGCAATGCAAATATTTTCAAGCAACTCTTCATTCAATAATATTGTCTTTACATCTATTTGATGGAGTTCTAAATTATAATGTGCAACTAATGCCATTATTACCATGAATGAATCTTTAGTTAAGATAGGTGATAAGGTTTCATTGTAATCTATTCATTATTTCTGAGTGTGTTCTTTGGCTAGAAGTTTAGCTTTATATCCTTCTATACTCTCTCTAGAGTTACGAAACCCTCTTTAAAGCACATCATTCTCATCGTTCTAGGATTGCTCCAATGGTGGATCATCAAGCACAACTTCATTCTCTAGTCCTGAGGGCTCCTGTGTAACTAGCGCCAAAGGCCCAAACACCACAAAAGTTAATGTAACATACTCATTAATTATCATGCTCAATGACTCAACAATCATATCATGGATTTATTGACAGTCGAAGGAATATATGGTGAAACCTGAATAGGTACCGAGAAATATGGTTCTTTAACCATCAAAATTAGGCATACGCCCTCTTTTGCTCAAGGTTTGTTTCTCGGGGTACCATGCTCCCCTTGATCATCTCATCTCTAAGAATACTCCATGCCTTGTTTCTACAGACTTAGTATGTTTGCTCGGGTAATAAAATATAAATCATTTGGACTTCTTAGGGTAGCCAATAAAATGGTAACTTGTTGTTCTTTCATCTAATTTATCTTGTTTAGGATTAAATACTCTTGATTCAACTAGACAACCCAATTATGTAGATAGTTCAACTTGGGATTTCTCCCATTCCATAACTTAAATGGGGTTTTGAGCACTAATTTACTCGAGACTCTATTGAATATATGGATAGCACTCTTAAGACCTCCATCCACAGATCAAATAGTAGACTATAGTAACTCAACATACTTCACACCATATTCATTAAAGTGTGGTTTCACACCATATTCCATTGAGGCTCACCCAATGCTGAGTATGGGGCTACTATACCACTTTCTTGGAGGAACCCTGCAAAAGGGTCTAGTACTTGTCCATATGATGTATGACGTTTATAATACCTCCATGGTTAGATTGCACTATCTTGATCTTTAGATCATGTTATTCTCAACTTCCGCTTTAAATAATTCAAACTTATCTAAGGTTTTTTAATCTTTCTTTAGTAGGGTAAATACTGACATATCATAATTAATCATCTACGAACATTATAAAAGAATCATAATCATCTACTATTCTCATGGGAAAGGGACCACACATGTCTATGTGAATAATTTCTAGTACTCTTGAACTATGCTTGGTAGTTTTCTTAATTTTCTTTGCAATTTGACTCTTAATGAAATATAGGCAATGTTCTAAATCTGTAAAATCTAAAGAATAGAGAATCTCTTCTTCAATAAGACATTCTACCTCCCTCAAAATATGGCCAAAATGAGTGTGCCATAATTTTGATGAGGTTTCTCAATCATTTTTTATTTTGTTGTTTTTCTTATCGACAGTGGATCTATTGTTTCTGTTACATTCACAATATTATAATAAGAAAGCAAATAAAACATGGGTCACTGGATGACAAGACCCATGTTATTATTGTCAACCTGAATAATGCATTTATGGTCACCAAAGTTACAATGAATGTTCTGGCCATCTAACTTGAAAACTAAAATCAAATTTATTTTTAAGTAGGGTACAAATAACAGAATTCTAAGAAGTAGTACAAAACTCCATCTAATGAAAGAGGTAAATCTTCAATGGCTTCGACTGGTGCTTCAATTCAATCGACCACTTTAACTATTCTTAGGTCACTTGGGAGCCTTTTGACTTGTACGAAATCCCTATGAAGAGTTTGCAACATGAACAATTGCTTCTAAAAGGGAAATATGCCCTTAGGCCATTTCTAGTTGTTTTAGTGATTAAATGACCAATACACTACTGTGAACTAACTCTCTTTATATGAGCATGAGCACAGAAGTAGAGAAAGCATATTGAAGACAAGAAGTCTAAATGAGTAGAATTAGAAGGCCAAAAGTGCAACTTTAGGTAAAGCTACAAAAACATGAAAAGGAATGATACTATGTTTCTTGCACATACATGAAAAGTTGTACATACATAATACTATGTTTCTTGCACTGTTGCTTGGCGGCTAACTCTTTTGTGCAAGAAAATTGTCATTTGGACTTATTTGTGGACACACTGTAAATCCTGGAGAAAAGGAATGAAAGAGGTATGATCCCAACTCTTAGTAAATTATTTTAGTTGCTAACTATGTTTGTCTAAGTGCTAGAGAACCTCTCAAGAAGAGCTTAGAAAAGTTTGGCTCAAAAGAGTCCAACTTGGGTAAGTTTCGGACCCACCTAACGGTTAGGTGTGCACCGGATTGTCTGGTGAAGCATACGGTCGAAGATGCAGCTCTTAGGAATTTTAATTATAAAATTCACTGGACAGTGAATAGTGCACTGTCCGGTGCACCAGACATCAACTCCAACGGCTCTCTCTCTACGGGCGGGCGCCAGCCGCCAATGGCTAGCTGACGTGGCTGCTACCGAGTGGCGCATCGGACTGTCGGGTGCCACACTGGAAAAGGAAACTGACCAATCAGATCGCCGAGCGACTGTTGCTGGCCGGATATCTAGTAGCGCACCAGACTGTCCGATAAGCTTGCAGACAGGGAATTTTTTTAGCTTCCTTGTGGAGAAGGCAACGGGTCCTAGGCCTCTTGGAGCTATAAAAGGAGTGCCTAGGTTTCCTCTCCAGGTACCCAACGACCACGCTGTTCAGTGACTTATAAGAGATTTTATTGCTACGCTCTTGTCTTAACTTTTGTGTGTTGTTGTTGCTGTATTGTGTATTTGTGTTTGTGTTCTTACTCTGATTTTGGATTGTGATCATCTTGTGTAAGGCGTAAGTCACTCCAGCTTTTGGAGATTCCTTATAAGCAGGTTGAAATATAAGGGAGAATAACGTGACACTCAAGTTTGATCTTTAGATCACTTGAGAGGGGTTGAGTGCAATCCTTAACCGAAAGAGGTCACCACAACATGGAGTAGGCTTTGGCCGAACCACGTGAAAATTCGCCGTGTCCCTTGTCCACTTTACTTTACTGTGATTTTCGTCTTCCTTAGTGATTATACTTTACTTATATATTGCTCGTAGTTTAATACATATCTCAAGAGAGCAATCAAGTGAAGAGTATTTTTCTCTCTTTTTCTCATTCGAACTTGGTTTTAATTTACACTAACACCTTTTATAGACCAACTTTATATTGTTTAAAGTAAGTTTTGTAGAATCACCTATTCCACCCGTCTATCAGCTTCAGAGTCAGTCCATCAGAGGAATGATTGAATATTCCATATATAATGACTCATCTATAAAGGCACCTTAGAAAATCTAGACGTTGTCTCGTATAGTGCCTTATCTTCTTATTACAATATACAAGCATGTGTCTGGTGCTACTAGGAAGTCTGTTGATTGTTTTTAGCCGATTTTCTAATTTAAACTTATAGAAAATTTATCTTTTTTTATAACAGACAAATTTTATCTTTACCGTTGTTCTATGCTGTTTAGCACAACTTTTTCCTGTCACATGACACAGCAGTCAGCATCTTGCGGCCTCTTAGTTCAAAGCCAACTAACCAAGTAGGCCCGTAATTCCAACATAAATACATCAGGCGATACCATATCACACATCGACGGAGACGGAACAAACAAATAAAACCATAAGCAATAGCACATCAGCGAAGCGAAGCAAAGCAAAGCAACCAGTAAAACAAAATTGGGTAGGCAGAAGAACCAGCAATGTTTGAGAACCAAACCAGCCAAAATACTGGAACAGCAATATAGTCTGCTCACGACCAACCAAACCTTCGACTCATAACATCCTGAACAAGCACTTCATCTCTGGCCTGGTTATATGATATTGCTATTGTTTTGTTAGAGCTAGCCTGCAGCTTCTTCATTCAAAGGCCCACTGATTCTCCCTCCTCACTTTAGCCTCTTCCTCAGGTGTGAAGTCATTCTCGATGTCGAATGTCTCGCGTATCTCCTCTGGAGTCTTCCCCTTGATCATGTCCGCGACGGCCTGGCAGGTCAGGTCCAGCAGCCCATTGATCTCCAGGTAGTCTGCAGCCTGTGAATGCAGTAGCATGGACAGTCACAATATAATCCTACAATATATTTATTTCTTGACACTCAAAATATAATGGCCAATACAAACACCAATTCTGCCTTCAACTAACTGTACATGTGCACCAAGCATGGCAGAACCATATATATATACAACTACTCCAGCTCATCCTAAAGCATCATACAAACATTTCGGAACAATTTCAAATATCTATGGACCAAAGTACAACAATGATCATGACTAGATGGGTGTGTACTACTACTAATTACCAAGTGGACAATTCCAAATACTAGGGACCCTCAATCAACAAAAGGAGATCACAGTCTACATAAAAATCAAGAAACAATCAAATAGTAAAGAATAAACCCAACTTATCATCTATCTAATGCATCATGAATTCATGATCCAAGAAGACCAGTCTATATAAAAAAAAATTAAATTGTAAAGAATAAACCTAGCTCATCATCTATCTAATGGGCAAACAACTCTAATTACCAAGTGAACAATTTCAAATACATAGAGATCCACACAACAATGGGTGCACAATAGAGGTTTCACACATAGGATAAAATCAGACCGTATCTAAGATGATCTCTGTCTAAATCACAAACAACTGAAGTGTAAGAATAAATAAACCCAGCTCCTGATCTAATGTATGATAATCAAGAACATGCATGGTAACTTCTAGTTGTTGCAGGTAACCATAAGATATATGACAGGGCAAAACTATCTATATATGCAAACCATTCACAACATGGATGAACCATGAGAAGGCAATGGTTTCATCAAGCAGATAAATATCCTAAGCAACTAATCACTGTTTATGCCAGTCCTACAACAAATGAATTATCAATGCCTGCTACTGTATTGTGAAACAAGTATTGCATCCCCATTAAACATAGGATAGATAAGCCATCTTAAACATCAACGGACAATTTCAAATATATATCATGCGATGGACTCGATACCTATCCCAGATTCGTAAGCTAATAAAACAGCAGCACGGTATCCAGTTTCTACATGAAGCAAATTCAATTACACGAAACGGAAGTAGTTTACGCCCAGCAACTAAATTAAACAGCAGCAACACAAACACAGAATATCCTAATATTTCCAGGCAATGGCCAATCTCCGAACAAGATAGTTCTAATCTTAATCAATCAGTCAATAACTTATAACAGTTCGCACAAGCAGATTTTAACAGTTCGAGAAGAATCAGATCCAGACAACTATCGGGAGAAGATAGTAGGTGCAAGGGCCTCACCTTAATGAGCTCCAAGAGGGTGACCAGGTCAACATCGACGAACTCAGCATCAAAGGACTTGAGATCGTCCGCTGAGGCCTTGTTACTCGCAGCACTTGGCTCCGCATCACCGCCATCGGCGCGCGGCGCCGAGGCGTGCTTCCTGCAGTACGCGATGACCTTGTCGAGGATATTGGCGTTGACGTTGAAGACCGGGATGTCACTGTCGTCGCAGTCCGCCATCAGGTTCAGGATAATCAGCGATTCCCTCGCCACAGACTCCTCCACATCGAACTTCTTGAAGTCGCTGCTGACTAGCGTCCGCATCTTCTCCTTCCCCGCTGCCGCTGCTTCCGCCGCCATCGACCTGACTGCCGGATGGGCACTGCAGTTGGGGCCTTGGGTGTGTGTGGGTGGGGGGTGCTGTGACAAGAGGGAAAAAAACTACCAAGGAAACTCTAACGATGGTTGAAGGCGACGGGTGTGCCGTGTGCGTGTGTCTTTTATACTGCCACCGCTGCGGAGGGAAGGCTCTAGAAGACTACTTCCCGGGCTGGGGATGGGCTCCTCTGTTTATTCGGACGGTTTCATTTGGCGGCGGCGATGGGCCTTTTGGATTGTATAAGGTCATCTTTAGCAGGCTGTTTATTGTAAACGGCTGTGTAAAATACTGTTTTACATTGTATATTATATTATTTATAAAGTAGAGTTTAAAATATAGAGTAAGATAGAGAGTGGGATACGGTGACTGCTCGAGGTAGTCTAATTTGTCCAGTAACTCTGTCGCAAAATAAAAATCATTTTAGAGATTTATTGGATTTACACAATACTTGATGTATATGTTTTATACGTGTGTTTAGATTTATGTTCATCCATTTAAATATAGACATAAAAATTAAGAGCTAAAACAACTAATATTTTGAAACGGAGGAAGTACTTCACTACGTCCTAGACATAAAAAAGTATTGTATAAGACAATGATGAGTGTGCTAAAAAATTGAGTGAACTCACCCATCCATGAAAAATATGCAAATGCAAAATGTCAAGTCAACTCTTGCAGCAAACTTCTTCGGTGCGTCTAGAGGTGATAATAAGCTCTAAATTTTACACTATAATATTAAGATCGGACCCTATTTCTATTTATTTTTGAACTGCCTTTTATTTAGGGTCCTACCATTTTATGAAGAAGCATTTGAATCGTGATCCATTACCACCCCTAGATGCGTCAGAGATCGCGCTTCTTGATCTTAACCAGATCATAGTCTTTAAAATCCGTCAGATGTGAATTCAATGTCCCTTGACTGCTTTACCAGAAACCCTCACGACAATTTTGTATACAAACGGCTGACAGGTGAAGGACATGTGAGGTGACTAGAGGGGTGAATGTGAGCCAATCAAGTTTTTGCTGCCAAACACTGAATATGAGCACTTCATTTCAATTGAAATTAAGTAGGCGATCAAACCAAAACCACATCAGCAAATCAGTGATCTCATGATTTTAAAATGTTTCTAATACTCACACAAGACCAGCAAAACAAACGGATCGCAAATCCGAGACCAAAAATTCTGAAGCAGTCCAAAATCGTGTCGCGAACAAGTGTTGATTTCAGCAACGTGAAATTTTGTTCTTGGATGTGAAATTGAACCAAACGAAATCAGTTTGAGATTAAATTTTAACACAACTGGAAAATATGTTTCCATGGTCTCCACAAATTTTGATCTCAATCGGAATTGTGAATCAACCATAGATCTAAAAATACGAACAAAACTGTGCTTTTGTTGGGGGTTTTCTAGAACGAACTCAAAACGAGATTAGCTAAGATCACAACCACAAACTGTACCAACAGAGAGTAAGTAGTGACCCTAGGAGTATATCTCACCCATCAACAAATCCCCAAACCAAATCCTCTCAAGAGATTCAAAGGTTTTCCCAAAAAACACAAGAGAGACCAAAGGAAAAACAAGAGACCGAAACAACTCAAAATTTCAGCAACGATACAAAACTGAGATGGAGAAGTGAACGAACGATGTAGTTCATATATAAAACTTAACTTTATAAAAATATTATGCACAAAAGGAAAACGAGCATCCGAAATTAGGGACCCATATACGACTCAAATATCTTGGTATTTACAGTTAGTCCTCTATATTCGACATGAATGGAGCTACACTATCTAGTTATACCCATATCTATTTTGTATATAAAAATATCTAAATATATATTAAAGAAATCGCTATTTATACTATTACATCCAGAATTCAACATATACCGGCAGTTGCCTCGCTCACCCTAACCAAGGAGGCAAGGAGCAAGGATCGGCTCTGCTTTAGGCATACTCACTTCATTAAAAAAATACTTCATTCGTTTAAATTTATAATTTATTTGATTTTACCAGATTTGACCACCTCATCTTATTAAAAAAATTCATGGACAAAATAAAAAAAATCAAAGCTATATTTAAAATATATTATACGGTAGATGTGAGATGATATCACAGTAAAAGTTAACAAGGCGGTCGAAGGATAAAAAAGTCAAATGGAACGGAGGGAGTAGTTTGTGCTAACTCAACTTTTAAGTTCGACCATGTTTTTAAAAATTATTAGCAATATTTATAAGTTAAATAAGTACAGTATTATTATTTTTTTTGATAGAGGGGAACACCCCTATTTTATTAAGAAATAGTAACAGGACAATGACCACAGACTTCACCAACAACCAAAAGCCGACAAGATTAACGCAACTATCAGCTACGTAAGAGAGACCCAAATAGGTAAGCGCAGCAATCCAGAAACACTTGTTCGAATCTCCTAGAGACTGAAGAGCAGCCAGAGAGAGACAAACTAGAACAATCCAAAAGCAGCCTGGACTAGTCACTAGTAGCGACGAACATAGCTAAGTTTTTATCTAACTATAAAGATAAGCTGATTACATCAAACAAGGCAGAACTCAGAAAGATGTAACATATATATATCTAATAATACTATTTAGCTATCATAAGACTAATATTTGTGATGAAAAATATAAATGTTTGACTTTTAGGGAAATAAAAACTGTGCTCTTTATGGCACGGAGGGAGTTGATTAAATTGTTGAGTAGTCAAATGAAAAGGCAAAGTGAGGGAATTTGGATGAAACTGACGTTAAGAGAGTATACAACTACAACTCAAAAGAAGAAGAAAAACTTGGAGCACAAATTAAAAATTCTTTGAAAGTGGGGAAACCATAAAAATATGTTTGCAATCCAGAACTATCTAGATAGAGCATGGTGCCGCCGCTCTAGCGTTGCTTCGCCGGGTTGTAGTAGACGAGAAGGAGTCGACCCTGAGGTGGTGCCGGAACGCCGAGATGAACTCCTCAGCCCGTTTGTTCACCTCGGCGGCCGCATCCTCATCTGCTGCCGCCACCTCCTCCATCACCGCCGCCGTCTCTATCGGCTCGCCCGTAACGACCAGCGCCATGTAGCAGCCATCTGGAATGGCGGCCTCGGCCGCCGTCCGCTTCTTGCTCTTGCTCTTGCTCTTGCTCCTCCTCCTCTTCGCGGCGTCTCCCCGCGCCTCCCGTTCGTCGTCGATGGCTCCCCCGGACGACGCCGAAGCTGCCGCTCCTCCCCGCCGCGGCTGCACGGACGCCACAACGATAGACGCGATGATGACGTTGAGGAGCAGGAACAGCGCGGGAGACGGCACCGAGAGCGACGCAGGCCACCACCACGGAGCTACGGGCTCGGGCGGCGCCACCAGCCTCTTAACGCCCGACACGATCAGCGCTGCGGCCGCCGCGACCAGCGCGGCCTCCACGAGCTCCTCCTCCCTCGGCCTCGCCATCCGACACGCACCCTCAGTTGGTTTCGTCGCCTCCTGCTCGGCTTTGCGGTGGAGCTAGGCAGCTATTATATATGTAGTATGTACAGCTGCTGCTTTTGCACTGATGAACTTGAAGAGCTTGAAACAAAGTTGTCAGCTCGATCGATGGGCACCGACAGCCACGCAGGCCGTGCTGATGGCTGTCGGGGAATTTGCTCCGACAAGTGCAGAATATTCTTCACTGCTCCACAGCCATGGCCGGCACTGCAGTCTGCAAGGCCACTCATGGTCATGGTCGAAAGCTGGCTTAATAACTGATTGAGGGGGCACTAATTTGACTGTATCTGTATTGTTTACGAGTAATAGTGTACCTGTGACTGAATAAAGGTAGCTAGGGAAGCAGCACGCCTGAGGCTCGTGCGTTTTCGTTTGTGCGCGTGCTTGGCGATCTGCAACCACAATGATGGCGTAGACTCGCAATGAACAAAATAATCATGCCATAAAAAAGCACAGCATGAGCGAGCCTACCAGTACCCCTCAGATCACTTAAAATATATAAAATATCCTTGAACATGGACAAAAAAAATTCAATATAATAACATATATATCGCAACAACATTTTCTTTTCTTGAACAAGCACAAAAGCTTCAATATAACAATATCGCGAGATCCACAATGACAGTCATGACAGAAACATCTCTCCAGGCCCAGGGTAGAAAATCTAGTAGGCAAGGGGGCATAGAACAACAAGTGATGCCCTGGTACAGCACCCAACGCAATACGACCAGTTTAACACGATTTTGCTGCTCCTGCAACAAGTTCGTCGATGAGATTAGCAGCATCTTCCACAGTTGCGATTGACTGCGCGCTCGACTCCTCTACAGTGATCTTGAAAGCCTCCTCAAGGCCCATAACAATCTCAACCTAAAAAACAGGTCCATGGAAGATTTAGTCTCTTTTGGGAAAGAAGAGTAATCCAAGTTTATATTCAACTCAACACAAATGCCAATAGACTTCAGTCCAGAATTTATCTACTGGCATAACAGATAACTTGCAGACTTGAGTAGAGAACCAGAGCACTGATCCTAGATGTTATTCCCTGGAAATGTAATCAATTTATGATTGGTACATGTACAAAACAAAATAGCTAATTGTTGTTCTGCTACCCCAAGAATCATTCAAAAATTAAATAGATAAATTCAGGTGTTGCAAACTTAAAAGCACTTACAGTGTCCAACGAATCAGCGCCGAGGTCTTGAAACTTAGAGGAGCCACAGACCTCAGTGCCCTCAGGAAGTGCAAGCTGCTTCTTGACAATATCACAAACCCGATCCACAGTCTCCTTTTTAGCCTGGTAAAATGGTAAGCACAGCAACAGTGGAATGATCATAATCATTAGGTAACACAAACTTCAGTTTAAAGAAGATTGCACCAGTATAATCTACCAGCTAAAAACACAAACACAATGTGATGGGACGTTTTACATCCACATCAGATGCTAACACGTGACAGAAAAATCCTGGGGTGCCAAATGCAAAGGAAAAAAAAAGATAACCAGTACCTTAGGAATTCTCTTGAAAATTTCTTTCATCGGAGCTATGTGTTCACAAAAATACAATCAAGTACATAATGGAAGCACTTCAGTGCACAATAAATACAAAATCTCTTTAGAAGCCAAACAAAGTAGTTGAAACAATTGGCACATTTGACATAGAAAAAGAAAATAAATAGAGATGTGTAGCTGCAGCATCATGCAGTGATTAAATTACGTGGTGACAGATCCACAGTACAACAATTTGTTACTTACAGGACAGCAGACTGCGAATCTTTGTGGCACTGGCTGCAAGCGGAAGGCTACATTATCCTTCCTTAAACCAGAGAAAGAGACAGACTTAATGCTGATTGCCTGTGAAACACCAAAGATAACATCGTAAGATATGAGAACTAAGTCCACACAGCATAAAACAGCTGTAAGCTATGGAATACTATATCAGGCTTATCATTTTATCAAATTGTTCACTTGACTATGTATCATTCATTCAAGCTTATTGTAGAACCTTTGCCATGTACTATCACTTAATTCAGTATTGACATTACACACCAAACTAAAAGATAATGATAGCAGAATCACATGCTACACAGAATAAAATGAATCTCTGAATGGCTCTTCCCATATTATCCAAAATGTACATTTTGTGTTCAACCAAGTGGAAAACCAGAACTTCAGAAGAAAAGGTCACAAGACCATATATATCACCACTACATTTGTGTTAGTTTGAACTTCGAAAAGAAACACTTTGATTGAATGTCAATCCACTTGCAGTGCAAGAACATTAAAAAAACATACTAGATTGTGTCTTTGAATGTGCTACATGACATGAGTACAATAATTAGCATATATGATGACTGATGAGCATGAGCATGAAGTACTTCCTTATCTGAAACCCAGGTCATCAAACTATTTGCACATAGGTTAACATCCATCACGTCAACTGAGGGGCCACGCATCATGTATTTTGCCTTGTCGTTTATATGAAAAGAACCAATATACTTTTATAGTTCCCTGACTCCATGAACCTAAAATATGCTAACTAGCTATTCTTCGGAGAACACTAGAACCAAGTATGTAGACATCAGCCCACACAAAAGGAGCACGTCTTAAACCATAAATGAGCCGTTAATACACAGATGGTTAAGGGCGTAAGCATGTCAATACATGATAAGCATGGAAAGATCTGTAACCAATATAACCTTAAATCATTGAGTCAGGTGAGACAATATTCTCCCAAGTTCAAAGTAGAAAATCCCAAAAACCTCATGGTACTGGTAAAGCTGTAGAGAACATCTGGCTCCACAAACATTAGGATACAGCATAATCATCACGGACACTGCACCACTAATCCAAACGATGAAGAAATGAGCGCGTAAACGTACGTCAGCGCAGATCTATCGATTTGAACTCCACAACCGTGAATGGCTTCGCATCGAAGGGCATCTCAAACGCGACAAGACGCCAGTAGACGAACCGATAAGCACGCAGACATAAACCAGATAAGAGAAATCGCAACCGGCACAACAACCGAAACCCTGCGCCGCTAGAGCTAAAACCCTACCCATAATCGGATTATCTCACAGATCAGGCAACTCGAGAGGTGATCCGGCGATATACCTTGACGGGCCTCGCAAAGGAGAGAGCGGATCCGGTGAGGGAAGCCATGGACGAAGCTGGAACGGAGGCTCGCGGCGGCGCTCGGGAGAAATGAGTTTGGAGGCAACGGGTGCGGACCGCTAGCGAAGCGAAGGTGGCGGGCCGTAGTAGTAGTATATAATAACTCGGGTGCGGACATGAGCGGCGGAGCTGTGCCTGTGACGACGCATCGGGCGTATCGATACGATGCGACTCGGAACGGGCGGAGCGCACGAGGCCCGGCCCGTGACCGTGATGCTGCTGCGTCAAGGCTGCTCCCTCGCTGGCTCCGCCGCCGCCGCCTCTGCTCGGCTGCTCCGCTTCATGAATGTTGCCTCGCTCCGGGTGGGAAACTTGTGCGATTCTCAGCCTGCTGTCGTCACTCGTCAGGAAGCCCAAGTTGAAAAGAGTTCGCGAAAATGTCATATGCGCAGCACGAGATTATAGACGGGGTTGGTACGAACGTTGCATCTATAATGTTAGAATGCTAAGATTTTCTCAATTACAATAATTTATTTATGGACTCCTGCTAAATAGTCTTTGATAATTAACAGCTAAAATTAATGTATCTCTACTACTGTATTTCTACTCTAAAACGACGGCGAGATTCTCTATTCTATTCAACAATTCTCCGCAGTCACAATTACTATATATATCTACCTTATACCAAATATCATATATAATATTATACTAGACAAGTGACCGTGCATTGTAACAGAAACATATTGAAAGGGAATTAGGCTTACACATATTTCCTAATTGATTTTGGTGGTTGAATTGTCCAACACAAATAATTGGACTAACTAGTTTGCTCTAGTGTATAAGTTATACAGGTATCATAGGTTCACACTTAGTCAATAAAAAGACCAAGAATTGGGTTCATCAAAGAGAGCAAAGAAATAACCGAAGTGTGCCCTGGTCTGGCGCACCGGACTGTCCGGTGTGCCACCGGACAGTGTCCGGTGCACCAGGGGACTTCACGCTGAACTCCTCACCTTCGGGAAAATCCAGAGGCGCTCCGCTATAATTCACCGGACTGTCCGGTGTACACCGGACAGTGTCCGGTGCCCCAGGGAAGAGCAACTCTGGAACTCGCCAGCTTCGGGAATTCGCTCCGCTATTGTCGGGGACCATAATTAGGGGTACTCTCAAGGCTCCTAAATCTCAGCTGGTAACCCCCATCAGCACAAAGCTGCAAAGGCCTGATGGGTGCGATTAAGTCAAGGATCGGTCCATTCGAGGGACGCGATCACGCCTCGCCCGAGCCCAGCCTCGGGCAAGGGCAGCCGATCCCGGAGGATCTACGTCTCGCCCGAGGACCCCCTCCAGCAACGGACACACCTTCGGCTCGCCCGAGGCCCAATCTTCACCAAGAAGCAACCTTGGCCAAATCGCCACGCCAACCGACCAAATCGCAGGGGCATTTAATGCAAAGGTGGCATGACACCTTTATCCTGACGCGCACCCTCCAGTTGACAGAGCCGAAGTGACCGTAGTCACTTCGCCGCTCCACTGACCGGCCTGACAAGAGGACAGCGCCGCCTGCGCCGCTCTGACTGTTGTGCCACTCGACAGAGTGAGGCTGACAGCAGCCAAGTCTGGCCTCAGGCGCCATAGGAAACTCCGCTTCGCCCGACCCCAGGGCTCGGACTCAGGCTCAGCCCCGGAAGACGACGAACTCTGCTTCGCCCGACCCCAGGGCTCGAACTCGGGCTCAGCCCCGGAAGACGACGAACTCCGCTTCGCCTGACCCCAGGGCTCGGACTCGGGCTCAGCCCCGGAAGACGACGAACTCCGCTTCGCCCGACCCCAGGGCCCAGACTCGGGCTCAGCCCCGGAAGACGACGAACTCCGCTTCGCCCGACCCCAGGGCTCGGACTTGGGCTCAGCCCCGGAAGACGACGAACTCCGCTTCGCCCGACCCCAGGGCTCGGACTCAGCCCTGGCATCAGCCGACGGTCTCCGCCTCACCCGACCCAGGGGCTCGGATTCGACCTCGGCCTTGGAAGACAGACTCGACCTCGACCTCGGAGGAGCCTCCACCTCGCCCAACCCAGGGCACGGACGACCACGTCAACAGGAGGCGCCATCATTACCCTGCCCCAAGCTGACTCAGGCTACGGGGAACAAGACCGGCGTCCCATCTGGCTCGCTCCACTATACGAGTAATGATGGCGCCCTGCACGCTCTATGACGACGGCGGCTCTCAGCCCCCTTACGGAAGCAAGAGGACGTCAGCAAGGACTCGACAGCTCCAACAGTTGTCCTTCCGCCAGGCTCCGGCGCTCCTCCGACGGCCACGACATCACACGAACCGGGTGCCAAAACCTCTCCGGCTGCCACGATGGCATGTACTTAGGACGCTAGCTCTCCTCCGCTAGACACGTTAGCACACTGCTACACCCCCATTGTACACCTGGATCTTTTCCTTACGCCTATAAAAGGAAGATCCAGGGCCCTCTTACAGGGGTTGGCCGCGCGGGGAAGGACGGGACGGCGCTCGCGTGAGGCCGCTCGCTCCCTCTCGCGTGGACGCTTGTAACCCCTACTGCAAGTGCACCCGACCTAGGCGCGGGACAAACACGAAGGCCGCGGGATTCCACCTCTCACGCCCGTCTCCCTCTGGCTTCTTCCCCCTTCGCGCTCCGTCTCGCGCTGACCCATCTAGGCTGGGGCACGCGGCGATAATTTACTCGTCGGTCCAGGGACCCCCCGGGTTCGAAACGCCGACAGTTGGCGCGCCAGGTAGGGGCCTTCTGCGTGTTGACGAACAGCTTCCCGTCAAGCTCCAGATGGGCAGTCTCCAGCAACCTTTCCAGCCCGGGACGGTGCTCCGTTTCGGGAGTCTTGAGTTCATGTCCCTCGACGGTAGCTACGACATGATACTCCTTACCCCGCTGAAAGGGAATTAGGCTTACACCTAGTTCCTAAATAATTTTGGTGGTTGAATTGCCCAACACAAATAATTGGACTAACTAGTTTGCTCTAGTGTATAAGTTATACAGGTGTCAAAGGTTCACAACAAGCCAATTAAAAAGACCAAAGTTGGGTTCAAAATAGAGAGCTAAAGGCATCCCGAAAGGCTCCCTGGTCTGGCGCACCGGACTGTCCGGTGGCGCACCGGACAGTGTATGGTGCACCAGGGGACTTCGCGCAGAACTCCTCAGCCTCGGGAATTTTCAGAGCCGGCGCGCTATAATTCATCGGACTGTCCGGTGTACACCGGACAGTGTCCGGTGCTCCAAGAGGACGCGGCTCTGGAACTTGGCAGCCTCGGGAATTCGCAGCGGCTGCTCCGCTATAATTCACCGGACATGTCCGGTGTACAACGGACTGTCCGGTGTAACAGCCGGGAAACGGCTACTTCGCGCCAACGGTCACCTGCAACGCCATTTAATGCGCGCCAGAGCGCGCAGAAGTCAGGCACGCACGTAGTGGCGCACCGGACTCTCTACAGTACATGTCCGGTGCGCCACCGGACATCCAGGCGGGCCCAGAAGGCAGAGCTCCAACGGTCGAATCCCAACGGCTTTGGTGACGTGGCTGGCGCACCGGACATGTCCGGTGTGCACCGGACTGTCCGGTGCACCATGCGACAGACAGCCCCACCAAACGGCTAGTTTGGTGGTTGGGGCTATAAATACCCCCAACCACCCACCATTCATTGCATCCAAGTTTTCCACTTCTCAACCACTTACAAGAGCTAGGCATTCAATTCTAGACACACCAAAGAGATCAAATCCTCTCCAATTCCACACAAGGCTTTAGTGATTAGCGAGAGAGATTTGTCGTGTTCTTTTGAGCTCTTGCGCTTGGATTGCTTCTTTTCTTTCTCACTTGTTCTTGTGATCAAAACTCCATTGTAATCAAGGCAAGAGGCACCTATTGTGTGGTGGCCCTTGCGGGGAAGTTTTGTTCCCGGTTTTGATTTGAGAAGAGAAGCTCACTCGGTCCGAGGGATCGTTTGAGAGAGGGAAAGGGTTGAAAGAGACCCGGTCTTTGTGACCACCTCAACGGGGAGTAGGTTTGCAAGAACCGAACCTCGGTAAAACAAATCCGCGTGTCACCCTTCTCATTTGCTTGCGATTTGTTTTCACCCTCTCTTGCGGACTCGATTATATTACTAACGCTAACCCTGCTTGTAGTTGTGTTTATATTTGTAAATTTCAGTTTCGCCCTATTCACCCCCCCTCTAGGCGACTATCAATTGGTATCAAAGGCCGGTGCTTCATTAGAGCCTAACCGCTCGAAGTGATGTCGGGAGATCACGCCAAGAAGGAGATGGAGACCGGCGAAAAGCCCACTACAAGCCACGGGAGCACTTCATCGGAAGAGTCCCGCACCAAAAGGAAGTTATCGGGAATTTTGTGAGCTTTGAATGTATGATCAAGGGCTCAAAGAAGATCAACGAGCTTGATGATCCCTCCACATCCGAAGCACAACCGGTGGCATTCAAGGCGACGGAAGAGAAGAAGGAGGAATCTACACCAAGTAGACAACGAATCGACGCTTCAAAGCTAGACAACGAGGAGATGGCTTTAATCATCAAAAGTTTTCGCCAAATCCTCAAGCAATGGAAGGGGAAGGATTACAAATCCCGTTCCAAGAAGGTTTGCTACAAGTGTGGTAAGCCCGGTCACTTTATTGCTAAATGTCCATTATCAAGTGACAGTGACAGGGATAACGACAAGAAGGACAAGAGGAGAGAAAAGAAAAGGTACCACAAGAAGAGGGGCGGCGATGCCCACGTGTGCCGCGAGTGGGACTCCGACGAGAGCTCCATCGACTCCTCCGACGACGAGGACGCCGCCAACATCGTCGTCACCAAGGGACTCCTCATCCCCAACGTCGGCCACAAGTGCCTCATGGCAAAGGACGGCAAAAGGAAGAAGGTTAAATCTAAATCCTCTACTGGATATGAGTCCTCTAGTGATGATAATGCTAGTGATGAGGAAGATAATTTGCGTACCCTTTTTGCCAACCTTAACATGGAACAAAAGAAAAAATTAAATGAATTATTTAGTGTCATTCATGAAAAGGATGACCTTTTGGATTCCCAAGAGGACTTCCTAATTAAGGAAAATAAGAAACATGTTAAGGTTAAAAATGCTTATGCTCTAGAGATAGAAAAATGTGAGAAATTAACTAGTGAGCTAAGCACATGCCATGACACTATTGTCAACCTTAGAAATGAAAATACTAATTTATTAGCTAAGGTTGATTCTCATGATTGTAATGTTTCAACTTCCAATTCTAGAGATGATAATGATGATTTACTTGCTAGGATTGAAGAATTGAACATTTCACTCGCTAGCCTTAGAAATGAAAATAAAAAATTGCTTGCTAAGGTTAAAGATTTTGATGTTTGCAATATTACTATTTCTAACCTTAGAAGTGAAAATGACATATTACATGCTAAGGTTATAGAGTTAAAATCTTGCAAACCCTCTACACCTATTGTTGAGCATGTTTCTATTTGTGCTAGATGTAGAGATGTTGATATTAATGTTATTCATGATCACATGGCTTTAATTAAACAACAAAATGATCATATAGCTAAATTAGATGCTAAAATTGCTGAGCATAACTTAGAGAATGAAAAATTTAAATTTGCTCGTAGTATGCTTTATAATGGGAGACGCTCTGGCATCAAGGATGGCATTGGCTTCCAAAGGGGAAACAATGTCAAACTTAATGCCCCTCCTAAAAGATTGTCAAACTTTGTTAAGAGCAAGGATCCCATGCCTCAGGATAACGAGGGTTACATTTTATACCCTGTCGGTTATCCAGAGAGCAAAATTAGGAGAATTCATTCTAGGAAGTCTCACTCTGGCCCTAATCATGCATTTATGTATAAGGGTGAGACATCTAGCTCTAGGCAACCAACCCGTGCTAAGTTGCCTAAGAAGAAAACTACTAGTGCATCAAATGAACATAGCTTTTTCTTTTAAAACTTTTGATGCATCATATGTTTTGACTAACAAATCCGACAAGGTCGTTGCCAAGTATGTTGGGGGCAAACACAAGAGCTCCAAAACTTGTGTTTGGGTTCCCAAAGTTCTTGTTTCTAATGCCAAAGGACCCAAAACCGTTTGGGTACCTAAAGTCAAGAACTAAACTTGTTTTGTAGGTTTATGCATCCGGGGGCTCAAGTTGGATCATCGATAGCGGGTGCACAAACCACATGACAGGGGAGAAGAAGATGTTCTCCTCCTACGAGGAAAACCAGGATCCCCAACAAGCTATCACATTCGGGGATGGAAATCAAGGTTTGGTCAAAGGTTTGGGTAAAATAGCTATATCCCCTGACCATTCCATTTCCAATGTTTTTCTTGTTGATTCATTATATTACAACTTGCTTTCTGTATCTCAATTATGCAAAATGGGCTACAACTGTCTCTTTACTGATGTAGGTGTCACTGTCTTTAGAAGAAGTGATGATTCAATAGCATTTAAGGGTGTGTTAGAGGGTCAACTATACTTAGTAGATTTTGATAGAGCTGAACTCGACACATGCTTAATTGCTAAGACTAACATGGGTTGGCTCTGGCACCGCTGACTAGCCCATGTTGGGATGAAGAATCTTCATAAGCTTATAAAGGGAGAGCACATTTTAGGACTAACCAATGTTCATTTTGAGAAAGACAGGGTTTGTAGCGCATGCCAAGCAGGAAAGCAAGTTGGAGCCCATCATCCACACAAGAACATCATGACGACCGAAAGGCCGCTTGAGCTACTCCACATGGATCTATTCGGCCCGATTGCTTACATAAGCATCGGCGGGAGTAAGTATTGTCTTGTAATAGTGGATGATTATTCTCGCTTCACTTGGGTGTTCTTTTTGCAGGAAAAATCTCAAACCCAAGAAACCTTAAAGGGATTCTTGAGACGGGCTCAAAATGAGTTCGGCTTAAGGATAAAGAAAATAAGAAGCGACAACGGAACAGAGTTCAAGAACTCACAAATTGAAGGCTTCCTTGAGGAGGAGGGCATCAAGCATGAGTTCTCTTCTCCCTACACTCCTCAACAAAATGGTGTAGTGGAGAGGAAGAATCGAACTCTATTGGACATGGCTAGAACCATGCTTGATGAGTACAAGACTTCGGATCGGTTTTGGGCGGAGGCGGTCAACACCGCTTGCTACGCCATCAACCGGTTGTATCTACACCGAATCCTCAAGAAGACATCTTATGAACTCCTAACCGGTAAAAAGCCCAATATTTCATATTTTAGAGTCTTTGGTAGCAAATGTTTCATTCTTGTTAAAAGAGGTAGAAAATCTAAATTTGCTCCTAAGACTGTAGAAGGCTTTTTACTAGGATATGATTCAAACACAAGGGCATATAGAGTCTTTAACAAGTCCACTGGATAAGTTGAAGTTTCTTGTGACGTTGTGTTTGATGAGACTAAAGGCTCTCAAGTAGAGCAAGTTGATCTTGATGAGATAGGTAATGAAGAGGCTCCATGCATCGCGCTAAGGAACATGTCCATTGGGGATGTGTGTCCTAAGGAATCTGAAGGGCCTCCAAATGCACAAGATCAACCATCCTCCTCCACGCAAGCATCTCCACCGACTCAAAATGAGGATGAAGCTCAAGTTGATGAAATAGAAGATCAAGCAAATGAGCCACCTCAAGATGACGGCAATGATCAAGGGGGAGATGCAAATGATCAAGACAAGGAGGATGAAGAACAAAGACCGCCACACCCAAGAGTCCACCAAGCAATCCAACGAGATCACCCCGTCGACACCATCCTCGGCGACATTCATAAGGGGGTAACTACTAGATCTCATGTTGCACATTTTTGTGAGCATTACTCTTTTGTTTCCTCTATTGAGCCACACAGGGTAGAGGAAGCACTCCAAGATTCGGATTGGGTGGTGGCTATGCAAGAGGAGCTCAACAACTTCACTAGGAATGAGGTATGGCATTTAGTTCCACGTCTTAACCAAAATGTTGTAGGAACCAAATGGGTCTTCCGCAACAAGCAAGATGAGCATGGTGTGGTGACAAGGAACAAAGCTCGACTTGTGGCCAAGGGATACTCCCAAGTCGAAGGTTTGGATTTCGGTGAAACCTATGCACCCGTAGCTAGGCTTGAGTCAATTCGTATATTATTGGCCTATGCTACTTACCATGGCTTTAAGCTCTATAAAATGGACGTGAAAAGTGCCTTCCTCAATGGACCAATCAAGGAAGAGGTCTATGTTGAGCAACCTCCCGGCTTTGAAGATAGTGAGTATCCTCACCATGTCTATAAACTCTCTAAGGCGCTTTATGGGCTCAAGCAAGCCCCAAGAGCATGGTATGAATGCCTTAGAGATTTCCTTATCACTAATGGCTTCAAAGTCAGAAAGGCTGATCCTACTTTATTCACTAAAACTCTTGAAAATGACTTGTTTGTATGCCAAATTTATGTTGATGATATTATATTTGGGTCTACTAACGAGTCTACATGTGAAGAATTTAGTAGGATCATGACACAAAAGTTCGAGATGTCTATGATGGGGGAGTTGAAGTACTTCTTAGGATTTCAAGTGAAGCAACTCCAAGAGGGCACCTTCCTAAGCCAAACGAAGTATACTCAAGATATTCTAAGCAAGTTTGGAATGAAGGATGCCAAGCCCATCAAGACACCCATGGGAACTAATGGGCATCTCGACCTCGACACGGGAGGTAAGTCCGTGGATCAAAAGGTATACCGGTCGATGAAAGGTTCTTTACTCTATTTATGTGCATCTCGACCGGATATTATGCTTTCTGTATGCATGTGTGCAAGATTCCAAGCCGACCCTAAGGAAGCTCACCTTACGGCCGTAAAACGAATCTTGAGATATTTGGCTTACACTCCTAAGTTTGGGCTTTGGTATCCTAGGGGATCCACATTTGATTTGATTGGTTATTTGGATGTCGATTGGGCGGGGTGTAAAATCAATAGAAAGAGCACATCGGGGACTTGCCAGTTCTTGGGAAGATCCTTGGTGTCTTGGGCTTCAAAGAAGCAAAATTCGGTTGCTCTTTCCACCGCTGAAGCCGAGTACATTGCCGCAGGCCATTGTTGCGCGCAATTGCTTTGGATGAGGCAAACCCTGCGGGACTACGGTTACAAATTAACCAAAGTCCCTTTGCTATGTGATAATGAGAGTGCAATCAAGATGGCGGATAATCCCGTCGAGCATAGCCGCACTAAACACATAGCCATTCGGTACCATTTTCTTAGGGATCACCAACAAAAGGGAGATATCGAGATTTCATACATTAATACTAAAGATCAATTAGCCGATATCTTTACCAAGCCTCTTGATGAACAAACTTTTAACAAACTTAGGCATGAGCTCAATATTCTTGATTCACACAATTTCTTTTGCTAAATTGCACACATAGCTCATTTATATACCTTTGATCATGTCTCCTTCATATGCTATGACTAATGTGTTTTCAAGTATATTTCAAACCAAGTCATAGGTGAATTGAAAGGGAATTGGAGTCTTCGGCGAAGAAAAAGGCTTCCACTCCATAACTCATCCTTCGTCGTCGCTCCGCGCATCTCTCCATCTTTTTAGGGAGAGTTCAAAGCAAAAGGACTTCGTCTTTGGTACAATCTTCACTCATTTATTTATGACCAAAGGGGAAGAAAGTACTTCGAGGGCTCTAATGATTCCGTTTTTGGCGATTCATGCCAAAGGGGGAGAGAGTAAGAGCCCAAAGCAAAAGGACCGCACCACCACCTATTTTTTTAAATTTTTTTTTGGAGATTTTCAATTGGTAAATTTCAAATTGATATCTTATTGTGTTCAAAAGGGGGAGAAAGTAGAATTTCAAAATTGATATATCAAAACTCTCTTGAACACTAAGAGGAGGATCTCATTTAGGGGGAGTTTTGTTTAGTCAAAGGAAAAGCATTTGAAACAGAGGGAGAAACTTTCAAATCTTGAAAATGCTTCATAAAATCGTATTAATTTACCTTTGACTATTTGCAAAAGAACTTTGAAAAGGATTTACAAAAGAGTTTGCAAAAACAAAACATGTGGTGCAAGCGTGGTCCAAAATATTAAAAACAAAGGAACAATCCATGCATATCTTGTAAGTATTTATATTGGCTCAATTCCAAGCAACCTTTGCACTTACATTATGCAAACTAGTTCAATTATGCACTTGTATATTTGCTTTGGTTTGTGTTGGCATCAATCACCAAAAAGGGGGAGATTGAAAGGGAATTAGGCTTACACCTAGTTCCTAAATAATTTTGGTGGTTGAATTGCCCAACACAAATAATTGGACTAACTAGTTTGCTCTAGTGTATAAGTTATACAGGTGTCAAAGGTTCACAACAAGCCAATTAAAAAGACCAAAGTTGGGTTCAAAATAGAGAGCTAAAGGCATCCCGAAAGGCTCCCTGGTCTGGCGCACCGGACTGTCCGGTGGCGCACCGGACTGTCCGGTGCACCAGGGGACTTCGCGCAGAACTCCTCAGCCTCGGGAATTTTCAGAGTCGGCGCGCTATAATTCACCGGACTGTCCGGTGTACACCGGACAGTGTTCGGTGCTCCAAGAGGACGCGGCTTTGGAACTTGGCAGCCTCGGGAATTCGCAGCGGCTGCTCCGCTATAATTCACCGGACATGTCCGGTGTACAACGGACTGTCCGGTGTAACAGCCGGGAAACGGCTACTTCGCGCCAACGGTCACCTGCAACGCCATTTAATGCGCGCCAGAGCGCGCAGAAGTCAGGCACGCACGTAGTGGCGCACCGGACTCTCTACAGTACATGTCCGGTGCGCCACCGGACATCCAGGCGGGCCCAGAAGGCAGAGCTCCAACGGTCGAATCCCAACGGCTTTGGTGACGTGGCTGGCGTACCGGACATGTCCGGTGTGCACCGGACTGTCCGGTGCACCATGCGACAGACAGCCCCACCAAACGGCTAGTTTGGTGGTTGGGGCTATAAATACCCCCAACCACCCACCATTCATTGCATCCAAGTTTTCCACTTCTCAACCACTTACAAGAGCTAGGCATTCAATTCTAGACACACCAAAGAGATCAAATCCTCTCCAATTCCACACAAGGCTTTAGTGATTAGCGAGAGAGATTTGCCGTGTTCTTTTGAGCTCTTGCGCTTGGATTGCTTCTTTTCTTTCTCACTTGTTCTTGTGATCAAAACTCCATTGTAATCAAGGCAAGAGGCACCTATTGTGTGGTGGCCCTTGCGGGGAAGTTTTGTTCCCGGTTTTGATTTGAGAAGAGAAGCTCACTCGGTCCGAGGGATCGTTTGAGAGAGGGAAAGGGTTGAAAGAGACCCGGTCTTTGTGACCACCTCAACGGGGAGTAGGTTTGCAAGAACCGAACCTCGGTAAAACAAATCCGCGTGTCACCCTTCTCATTTGCTTGCGATTTGTTTTCACCCTCTCTTGCGGACTCGATTATATTACTAACGCTAACCCTGTTTGTAGTTGTGTTTATATTTGTAAATTTCAGTTTCGCCCTATTCACCCCCCTCTAGGAGACTATCACCCGCCGTGCGACAGCGACAATGGCGGCCAATAACCCGTCCACCGGCGGCGGAATCGACGACGCCTTCCCCGCGTAGTGGAAGAACAACATTCGAGCTCGCCCCGTCCCCTCCCTCGCCGACGGAGGAGGAGGCGGGGCAACCAAGGCCAAGCAGGAGGCGGCACCTCGTCGGCTGTCGAGCGAGTCGACGGCGCCGGCGCCCCAACGGGGGGCACGTCGGGCATCGACCTCGCGTCTGAGACGAAGACGAGCGTCGTCTCCCCGCAACATGCCAATCCCAAGCAAACAGACGACGCCAGCACACTCGCGAAGGACTTGCTGGGCGTCACCCTCGTACCTGAGATGACGGTGCAGTCAGCTCCTGACGTGACTTCGTCACCGCCTGTCGACCAAGAGGTACCAACCAATTCCCATTTCACGCCTTTTGGATTCAGCCTCGACCCACCAAGCGACTTCGCTTTGGTGGACGCTCTCGTAGAGGCGAGTCCAAACCCTTTGGGGTATCATATGCGGTCACCCTGGGACCGGCTGACGGTCGCCTCGACCTACGGGCCCTCGGGGTCCGAGGAAGAAGACGAGCTCGACTTCTGTTGGGATTTCTCCGGACTTGGTAACCCAGTGCCATGCGGGACTTTATGACCGCGTGCGACTACTGCCTTTTCGACTGTTCCGACGGTAGCCACAGCCTCGACGACGAGGACTGCGGCCCAAGTCGTGAATGTTTCCACGTCGATCTAGGGGGTCCCGACGAAGGCAACCACCTTGGTATGCCGGAGAACGGTGATCTCCCTAGGCCTGTGCCTCGCGTTGACATCCTTCGGGAGCTAGTTGTGGTCCCCGTCCCGGCGGGGGGTCATGACCCACAGCTCGAGCAAATCCGCGAGATGCAGGCCAGGCTCGACGAGGGAGCAGGAACACTTGAGCCGATCCGCCGGGACATCGGGCAGGAATGGGCGGGCCAACCTCCGCCCGGAGAAGTGCGTCATCTACCCCAGGGTATCCAGCACCGCATCGCCGATGATGTCAGGGTAAGGCCGCCACCGGTTTCCAGTGGGGTCGGCCAGAACCTGGCTGCAGCGGCAATGCTTCTCCGCGCGATGCCGGAGCCATCAACCACCGAGGGGCGGCGTATCCAGGGAGAGCTCAAGAATCTCCTGGAGGACGCCGCGGTCCGACGGGCCGAAAGCTCCGCCTCTCGAAGGCAGGGGTACCCCTCGGAACATCGCGCCGCGACTTCCCGATTCATGCGGGAAGCCTCGGTCCACACCGGGCGCACGCGCAACACAGCGCCTGCGGCCCCGGGTCGCCTCGGCCACGAGCACCATCACCACAACCGTCGGGCCCACCTCGACGAGAGGGTGCGTCGAGGCTACCACCCCAGGCGTGGGGGACGCTACGACAGCGGGGAGGATCGGAGCCCCTCGCCCGAACCACCCGGTCCGCAGGCTTTCAGCCGCGCCATACGACGGGCGCCGTTCCCGACCCGGTTCCGAACCCCGACTACTATCACAAAGTACTCGGGGGAGACGAGACCGGAACTGTGGCTCGCAGACTATCGGCTGGCCTGCTAACTGGGTGGAACGAACGATGACAACCTCATCATCCGCAACCTCCCCCTGTTCCTCTCCGATACCGCTCGGGCCTAGCTGGAGCACCTGCCTCCGGGGCAGATCTCCAACTGGGACAACCTGGTCCAGGCCTTCGCCGGCAATTTCCAGGGCACGTACGTGCGCCCTGGAAACTCCTGGGATCTCCGAAGCTGTCGCCAGCACCCGGGAGAGTCTCTCCGGGACTACATCCGATGATTCTCGAAGCAGCGCACCGAGCTGCCCAACATCACCGATTCAGATGTCATCGGCGCGTTCCTTGCCAGCACCACCTGCCGCGACCTGGTGAGCAAGCTGGGTCGCAAGACCCCCACCAGGGCGAGCGAGCTGATGGACATCGCCACCAAGTTTGCCTCTGGCCAGGAGGCGGTTGAGGCTATCTTCCGGAAGGACAAGCAGCCCTAGGGCCACCCACCGGAAGATGTCCCCGAGGCGTCAACTCAGCGCGGCGCCAAGAAGAAAGGCAAGAAGAAGTCGCAAGCGAAACGCGACGCCGCCGACGCAGACCTTGTCGCTGCCGCCGAGTACAAGAACCCTCGGAAACCTCCCGGAGGTGCCAACCTTTTCGACAAGATGATCAAGGAGCCGTGCCCCTATCATCAGGGGCCCGTCAAGCACACCTTTGAGGAGTGCGCCATGCTTCGCGCGCCACTTTCACAAGGCCGGGCCACCCGCGGAGGGTGGCAGGGCTCGTGACGACGATAAGAAGGAAGATCACCAGGCAGGAGAGTTCCCCGAGGTCCGCGACTGCTTCATGATCTACGGTGGGCAAGTGGCGAACACCTCGGCTCGGCACCGCAAGCAAGAGCATCGGGAGGTCTGTTCGGTAAAGGTGGCGGCGCTAGTCTACCTTCGACCAAGCCGACCACCCCGACCGCGTGCCGAGCCCGGGAAAATACCCGCTCGTTGTCGACCTCGTCATCGGCGACGTCAGGCTCACCAAGGTCCTCATGGACGGAGGCAGCAGCCTCAACATCACCTACGCCGAGACCCTCGGGCTCCTGCGTGTCGATCTATCCTCGGTCCAGGCAGGCGCTGCGCCTTTCCACGAGATCATCCCCGGGAAGCGCGTCCAGCCCCTCGGACAACTCGATCTTCCCGTCTGCTTTGGGACGCCCTCCAACTTCCGAAGGGAGACCCTCACGTTCGAGGTGGTCGGGTTCCGAGGAACCTACCATGCAGTACTGGGGAGGCCATGCTACGCAAAGTTCATGGCCATCCCCAACTACACCTACCTCAAGCTCAAGATGTCGGGCCCCAACGGGGTCATCATCGTCGGCCCCACGTACCGACACGCGTACGAATGCGACGTGGAGTGCGTGGAGTACGCCGAGGCCCTCGCCGAATCCGAGGCCCTCATCGCCGACCTGGAGAGCCTCTCTAAGGAGGCGCCAGACGTGAAGCGCCACGCCGGCAACTTCGAGCCAGCGGAGACGATTAAATCCGTCCCCCTCGACCCCAGCAGCAACGCCTCCAAGCAGATCCGGATCGGCTCCAAGCTCGATCCCAAATAGGAAGCAGTGCTCGTCGACTTTCTCCGCGCGAACGCCGACGTTTTCGCGTGGAGTCCCTCGGACATGCCCGACATACCGAGGGATGTCACCGAGCACTCGCTGGATATCCGAGCTGGAGCCCGACCCGTGAAGCAGCTTCTGCGCCGATTCGACGAAGAAAAGCACAGAGCCATAGGCGAGGAGATCCACAAGCTAATGGCGGCAGGGTTCATCAAAGAGGTATTCCATCCCGAATGGCTTGCCAACCCTGTGCTTGTGAGAAAGAAAGGAGGGAAATGGCGGATGTGTGTAGACTACACTGGTCTAAACAAAGCATGTCCGAAAGTTCCCTACCCTCTGCCTCGCATCGATCAAATCGTGGATTCCACTGCTGGGTGCGAAACCCTGTCTTTCCTCGATGCCTACTCGGGGTATCACCAAATAAGGATGAAAGAGTCTGACCAGCTCGCGACTTCTTTCATCACACCCTTCGGCATGTACTGCTATGTCACCATACCGTTCGGTTTGAGGAATGCGGGTGCTACGTACCAACGGTGCATGAACCATGTGTTCGGCGAACACATTGGCTGAACGGTCGAGGCCTACATCGATGACATCGTAGTCAAGACGAGGAAAGCCTCCGACCTCCTTTCCGACCTTGAAGTGACATTCCGATGTCTCAAGGCGAAAGGCGTGAAGCTCAATCCCGAGAAGTGTGTCTTCGGGGTTCCCCAAGGCATGCTCTTGGGGTTCATCGTCTCCGAGCGGGGCATCGAGGCCAACCCGGAGAAGATCGCGGCCATCACCAGCATGGGGCCCATCAAGGACTTGAAAGGCGTACATAGAGTCACGGGATGTCTCACGGCTCTGAGCCGTTTCATCTCGCGCCTCGGCGAAAGAGGCCTGCCTCTGCACCGCCTCTTAAGGAAGGCCGAGTGCTTCACTTGGACCCCTGAGGCCGAGGAAGCCCTCGGGAACCTGAAGGCGCTCCTCACGAACGCGCCCATCTTGGTGCCCCCCGCTGCCAGAGAAGCCCTCTTGATCTACGTCGTCGCGACCACTCAGGTGGTTAGCGCCGCGATTGTGGTCGAGAGACGAGAAGAGGGGCATGCATTGCCCGTCCAAAGGCCAGTCTACTTCATCAGTGAGGTACTGTCCGAGACCAAGATCCGCTACCCACAAATTCAGAAGCTGTTGTACGCGGTGACCCTAACGCGGCGGAAGTTGCGACACTACTTCGAGTCTCATCCGGTAACTGTGGTGTCATCCTTCCCCCTAGGGGAGATCATCCAGTGCCGAGAGGCCTCGGGTAGAATTGCAAAGTGGGCGGTGGAAATCATGGGCGAAACGATCTCGTTCGCCACTCGGAAGGCCATCAAGTCCCAGGTCTTGCAGACTTTGTGGCTGAATGGGTCGACACCCAGCTCCCAACAGTTCTGATCCAACCGGAACTCTGGACCATGTTCTTCGATGGGTCGCTGATGAAGACAGGAGCAGGCGCAGGCCTGCTCTTCATCTCACCCCTCGGGAAGCACCTACGCTATGTGCTACGCCTCCATTTCCTGGCATCCAACAATGTGGCCGAGTACGAGGCTCTGGTCAACGGGCTGCGCATCGCCATCGAGCTAGGGGTCCAACGCCTCGACGCTCGCGGTGACTCGCAGCTCGTCATCGACCAAGTAATGAAGAACTCCCACTGCCGCGACCTGAAGATGGAAGCCTACTGCGATGAGGTTCGGCGCCTGGAAGACAAGTTCTACGGGCTCAAGCTCAACCACATCGCCCGACGCTACAACGAGACTGCGGACGAGCTGGCTAAAATAGCCTCGGGGCGAACAACGGTTCCCCCGGACGTCTTCTCCCGAGACCTGCATCAACCCTCCGTCAAGACCGACGACACGCCCGAGCCCGAGAAGGCCTCGGCCCAGCCCGAGGCACCCTCGGCTCGGCCCGAGGCACCCTCGGCCTCCGAGGGTGAGGCACTGCGCATCGAGGAGGAGCGGAGCGGGGTCACGCCTGATTGAAACTGGCAGACCCCGTACCTGCAATATCTCCACCGAGGAGAGCTACCCCTCGACCAAGCCGAAGCTCGGCGGTTGGCGCGGCGCGCCAAGTCGTTCGTCTTGCTGGGAAATGGGAAGGAACTCTACCACCGCAGCCCCTCGGGCATCCTCCAACGATGCATTTCCATCGCCGAAGGTCAGGAGCTCCAACAAGAGATACACTCGGGGGCTTGCGGCCATCACGCAGCACCTCGAGCCCTTGTTGGAAACGCCTTCCGACAAGGTTTCTACTGGCCGACGGTGGTGGCCGACGCCACTAGAATTGTCCGCACCTGCGAAGGGTGTCAATTCTACACAAGGCAGACCCACCTGCCCGCTCAGGCCCTACAGACCATACCCATCACCTGGTCGTTTGTTGTGTGGGGTCTGGACCTAGTCGGCCCCTTGCAGAAGGCACCCGGGGGCTACGCGCACCTGTTGGTCACCATCGACAAATTCTCCAAGTGGATCGAGGTCCGACCCCTAAACAGCATCAGGTCCGAACAGGCGGTGGCATTCTTCACCAACATCATCCATCGCTTTGGGGTCCCGAACTCCATCATCACCGACAACGGCACCCAGTTCACCGGCAGAAAGTTCCTAGACTTCTGCGAGGATCACCACATCCGGGTGGACTGGGCCGCTGTGGCTCATCCCATGACGAATGGGCAGGTAGAACGTGCCAACGGCATGATTCTGCAAGGACTCAAGCCTCGGATCTACAACGACCTCAACAAGTTCGGCAAGCGATGGATGAAGGAACTCCCCTCGGTGGTCTGGAGTCTGAGGACAACGTCGAGCCGAGCCACGGGCTTCACACCGTTATTTCTAGTCTATGGGGTAGAGGCCGTCTTGCCCATAGACTTAGAATACGGTTCCCCGAGGACGAGGGCCTACGCCAACCAAAGCAATCAAGCTAATCGAGAAGACTCACTGGACCAGCTGAAAGAGGCTCGGGACATGGCCTTACTACACTCGGCGCGGTACCAGCAGTCCCTGCGACGCTACCACGCCCGAGGGGTTCGGTCCCGAGACCTCCAGGTGGGCGACCTGGTGCTTCGGTTGCGACAAGACGCCCGAGGGCGGCACAAGCTCACGCCTCCCTGGGAAGGGCCGTTCGTCATCGCCAAAGTTCTGAAGCCCGGAACGTATAAGCTGGCCAACAGTCAAGGCGAGGTCTACAACAACGCTTGGAACATCCAACAGCTACGTCGCTTCTACCCTTAAGATGCTTTCAAGTTGTTCGTACACCTCATTCCCACACAAAGTTTAGTCATCAAGGAAGGGTCAGCCTTGCCTCGGCAAAGCCCGACCCTCCCTCGGTGTCACACCTGGTTTTAAGGAACAAAGCCGGGTGCATCTCATACATGCGCCAAGAAGACAACATATATAATAACAGAGTGTATAGAGATAAATGTCATAAAATATCAGAGTAATTATTACATAGCGGAAGACTTATTACAAAATAAAGGAATAAATGTAAAACGAACTAAGGATCGTTGGCGCCAATGTCAACTGAGAAACGCCACCTAGATCAGATCATACTCCTCGCCTTGCGGCTCCTCCTGGACCACCTGTTCTTCTCCTGTGGGGGGGGTGTGAGACAGCAAGAGTGAGCTCACATACGTTCATCGCTCAACAAGTCGTGGGGAATAATGTGGCATGAGCTCACCAAAGGTGGGAGTTCATGAAGTGTAAGGCTGATCAATGAAATAAAGGCTGAGGCTGAGCATTGCTTTTATAAGTTGGTCAAAATTTTATTAGCAATTACTAAGTGTAAGTAAATACCAAACCTTAATAATAATAAAGAAAAGTAATAGTAAAATAATCCCAAATGCGATGCAAATGTCAAATTAAATTTAAGTTCCATAAATTAATCATGTGAGGGTCCGAGCTGCTCATGACCGTGAGCACGGCTAGTATACCAGTTTTACACTCTGCAGAGGTTGCGCATCTTTACCCACAAGTCATGTTACCCATCTGCCAAGAGATGGCCAATCCCATACACCTCTACCGAGGAGGCGAGGCAGGGTAACACTACGAGGCCTTTACAAAGTTCCACTAGCTTCAGAAATCCCGCTACAGTTTATAGGAAGCTCCAATGCAGGGTTCTTGCCTGACCGCCATCGCAGCAAAATCAACCCAAGGACCTCCCTACATTGACCACTCCTCTACTGCCCTTGCCCCTTTCGGGTAAGGAAGACCTCCACTAGCTTTCCTAGTTAATCAGCCAAGGGCGTCCCATTATACCCTTGTGGTAGCACTGTTTTCCCGGGTGGTCGCTCCATGTTCCCATTAACATAATGATCTTAACATGCATAGTAATAATAAACAGATAATAAAGATGCAGTTATGAATAAAGTATCTTCATACCCAAATCCACATAAAGCAATAGCAGGTACTACCCAAAGAAATATTTCAGTGGTAAACAAGGTATAAAGATAGCCAAAACTAGGGTAACCTATTAGGTCCCATCAAAATTAACCTATGCAGATCATTATAATTAACAAGAACATGGCTGGGAAAAGTAAGTGATCAAGGGCACAACTTGCCTTCAATGAGCTCCTGCTCAGCTATCTCTACTTGTTGAACCTCAGAATCCACAGTGGCTTGCTCGTCTACTCGCATCAACACAATACATACATAGTATAGCATAAATTAACATCACATCAAACATGCAAATAAAATATACAGTAGAAATCTACGCATTAAAATGAGATCATAGGAACTGGAATCACTAAATTTGGAGTTATAGAATTCAAGTTATGAATTTTCCTAAGATTTAATGTGATTAAAATAGGATTAGATGATAAATAAATTTTCTTACTGTTTTCATGTAGAAACAGAGACTCTAGATGATGGAGAATAAAATTACAAAATTTTAGGAACTGGAATGGCTCAATTTGGAGTTAGTATGAATTTTCTATGGATTATATAAATTCTGGCATTTAATTAATACTAAAAATTCATTTTTAAATGCATTTCTCTGGTTTTATTTGTCCTCTGGACTGGGCCCCGAATTCCAAACAAGCTCAGGGGTCACTGCGCAAGAAATCCTATGACTCAGATCACCCCTAATATGGACGGCGGGTTAATTGTTTAAGAACCTGAGGACTCATATGCAAAACCTACAGGCCGAAGGGGTATCGTTCGTTTCTGGCCACCCGATTACAACTGAACGGGTCAGATCGGTTCTGACATTAATACGAACCGGTACACGCTCCTGACCGCCAGATCAAAGATCAAGGGCCCGGATTAGAAAATGAAGAGGTATGCATCCAGAGCCCTAGGATTTGAGATCAATGCTCTGGATTTTAAAACGCCAGGAACACCCCTCGCCCCTCCATCCATCGATCAATGGCCAGGATGGGCCATGGCCGAAACGCCATCCTACACCTATTCACGATCGCACGATCACGATCCGGCGGCCATCGCACCTCTCTCTCACCTTAACCCAAGACGGCGGCGCTGCCCACAGAGCACGGTGGCACACCCGCCGGAGCAAAGCCATCCACGGCCCCGCTGCGCTATTTCCTACCCCGATAACGAATACACGAAGTACTGGTGATTGCAAGCGCAAAGAAGGAAGTCTCACCGATTGTCGTGGCGTGGAGAGCACCCGACCACAAGCAGTGCGGCCCGCGGCGGATCCTGGAACTCCGGCGACGAATTCCCATGCCCCGACTGCCCCGCAGTGTTCGAAAGCGATGCTCAAGCGTTCCTCGAATCCAGGAGACACTCATGACACTCAGACCTAACACCGGCCACCAATGCAGACGAATGACGACGGCGGCGGAAACCTTTCCGTACGGGCGCCCAAGGCGATGGTGGCTGAGGCATTGCGACGAAGGGGAAAGGGAAAAATATGGCTCGACTACGATCCCTTTATCCACGCAGGGAGGAAACAAGGGGGTTCAGAGCTAGTGCCACACATTGCGCCGAGCATCTCGCGCAATTCGGTGAAGTCCGCCATGCGCGCGGTTTCCGGCCACGGGCTCCCAATGATTTGCGCGAGTCAAGCGGCGCCTATCCCGCGACGCCCACGCGTTAGGTAGGAAGGGAAGTCCGAGTTCCGTTGATCGCCAGTGGTTACCACGCGGATTCCCCGACGGCGCCCGCGGCATTCCAGTGGAGGAGATAGATCCGACCAGTGGGGCCCACTAACAGCGACCCAGGGTAGCGAGCGCGAGCGAATCAAACTGGCAGCTGGGGCCCGCCGAACGGTGACAGACCGGGCTCCAACGCGTGGCTGAGTGGAGGAATCTGGGTGGCTGACAGGTGGCCCCGGCCTGTCGGCGCAAATCAACGAAACGCAGTCAACACGACGGAGCTAGCGCGCGGCATGAGACTGACGCGCCGGGTCCGCAAGTCGGCGCAGCAACTCTGCTGGGCCGCGCAGTGGATTTTTTCTTTCACCAGTGGGCCGAAAAAGCCGTCTGGCAGCCCAGTTGTATTTTACTCTTGTTCTTTTTCTTTTCTTTTCTGTTTTCTTTCCTTTTTCTTTTATTTCCAAATTCCATTTTCAATTCAGATTTAAACTCAAATCTTGTGCCAAATTATCCTCAAATTATTTTGTGATATTAGGAGTACCAATTTTGGAAATATAATTATATATATTATTTACGTTTTCATATCCTTTCTTTTCTATTTTCAAATCAATTTTCGATTTAGGGTTTGGATGTCATGGGCACATTATTACATTGCTATTGATGCTTTTATTTTTATTATCCACAAATGCACAATCAAATAAACTCCAGCATGATGCACAGGTTATCTATGTGTTCTTTGTGTTAATTATCCACTTATAACTAGGGTTGATCACATGTGATGATAAGTAGAGGACACAAATTACTGAGATTATCTCTGTTCTCATTATTGCACTTCTGAGTATTACAAATCCTACCCCCCTTAAAAATAATCTCGTCCTCGAGATTTAAGAAGATCTAGGGAAAAGGTGAGGAAAATCTATACGAAGCTCTTCTTCTCTTTCCCAAGTTGCTTCATCTTCACCGTGGTGACTCGATTGCACTTTGCACATCTTTATAACCTTATTCCTCGTAACACGAGTCAGTGTATCAATAATCTTGATGGGGTACTCAGCATAAGTCAGATCCTCTTGAACACTAAGGTCTTCCATTGGTAATCGCTCCTCAGGTACCCTGAGACATTTCTTCAGCTGAGATACATGAAAAACATCATGAACATCCGCAAGATGATCCGGTAACTCCAATTGGTATGCAACCTCTCCCACTCGCTTTAAGATTAAGAAGGGTCCAATAAAGCGAGGGGACAACTTTCCCTTGACTTTAAATCTTCTCATACCCCGGAGTGGTGACACCTTCAAATATACATAATCTCCCTCCTTAAACTCAAGCAGTCTTCTCGGGGTATCAGCATAGCTTTTCTGCCTGGATTGTGCAGTTCTCAAATTCTCCCTGATCTGTTGGACTTGTTCCTCTGCTTCTTGTATAATCTCAGGTCCAAACAACTGCCTTTCACCAGTTTGATCCCAATACAATGGGGTCCTGCACTTTCTGCCATACAGAGTCTCGAACGCTGATATCTTCAAACTGGCCTAGTAACTATTATTATATGAGAACTCAGCATAAGGTAGACTCTTGTCCCAACTACTACCATGCTGAAGGGCACAAGCTCTCAACATATCCTCCAACACTTGATTAGTCCTTTCAGTCTGAGGATGGTAGGCCGAACTAAAATTCAACTTCATATCCATATTCTCATGAAAACGTTTTCAAAATCTGAAGGTAAACTGTGATCCTCTATCCAAAATGATCTTCTTCGGTACACCGTGTAAAGACACAATCCGAGCCATATATATCTCTGCCAATTGAGATACCTTATAAGTAGTCTTGACCGGAATGAAATGAGCCACTTTGGTCAGGCTATCCACAATAACCCATATAGAACCATATCCTTGCGAGGCAATCCTGTAATGAAATCCATACCAATCTCTTCCCACTCCCACTTGGATATCTTTGGTGGGTGTAATAGTCCAGCTTGTCTTTGGTGTTCGGCCCTAACTCTTTGACATACATCGCACATAGCCACATGTGCAGCCACATCGATCTCTCTTCAATCCATACCACCAGTAATTTTGCTTCAAATCCTAATACATCTTAGTGCTACCAGGATGAATAGAATAATTCAAGTCATGGGCTTCCTTCAGTATAGTCTCACGAAGGCTATCAATCTCAGGAACACATATCCTGTCCTTGAACCATATGGTGCCTTGCTCATCTTCCGTGAATTCTGGACCTCGACCTTCAGTAATCAGATCCTTAGTCTCTTGTATTTTAGCATCACCAATCTGTCCTTTGTGGATTTCTTGCTCCAAAGTAGGTTCCACATCAATAATAACTCCTTCAGTGTGAGCAACTATCCCCAAGTTAAGTTTCCTGAAATCCTCAACAATCTCATCGGGTAGCTGGGCAACAACAGTTGAATGAACATGCTCCTTTCGACTCAAGGCATCTGCGACCAAATTCGCCTTGCCCGGGTGATAGTGAATCTCCAAGTCATAATCCTTAATAAGCTCCAACCAACGGCGTTGCCTAAGGTTGAGATCCTTCTGAGTGAATATGTACTTCAAACTCTTATGATCCGTGTATACTTGGCACTTCTCGTCCCACTTAAACTCTCTTCCTTTCTCCAGAAGTGAGGTCATATGCTTAGCAATCTTAGAAAATCCTTCAATAAATCTCCGATAATATCTTGCAAGTCCCAAGAAACTCCAGACCTCAGTAACTGTAGTGGGTATGCTCCACACCACTATCTCCTTGACTTTAGCAGGATCCACTGATATCCCTCCATTAGGAATGGTATGTCCAAGGAATGACACTTCGTCAATCCAGAACTCGCATTTACTGTACTTGGCGCAGAGTTGATTATCTCGTCGCTTCTGTAGCACCAATCTCAGATGTTCCTCATGATTACTATCACTCTTGGAATAAATAATAATATCGTTGATGAAGACCACGATGAAGCTGTCCAGACCATGAACACCTTATCCTTCAGATCCATAAAATAGCTGGTGCATTGGTTAATCCAAATGACATAACAGTAAACTCATATAATCCATATCGGGTTGAGAAAGCCGTCTTAGGAATATCTGAGGGCCTAATCTTCATTTGATGGTAACCCGATCGGAGATCAATCTTGGAGAATACCCTAGCATCTCTCATCCAATCAAATAAATCCTCAATGCGGGGTAACGGGTACTTGTTCTTCGCGGAAACATCATTAAGGAACCTATAATCCACGCACATCCCTTGCGATCCTCCTTCCTTCTGTACAAATAGAACCGGCGCTCCACAAGGTGAAGAATTCGAACGAATGTACACAGCCTCTTGTAATTCCGTTAATTGCTTCTTAAGTTCCTTTAGTTCCTCTATGGACATCCTATATAGCCGTTTAGAAATAGGAGCAGTCTCAGGTAAGAGATCAATGACAAACTCAACTTCTCTATCTGGTGGCTTCCTTGGTAACTCTTTTGGAAAGACAACCGAAAAATCTCTAACCACACGGATGTTGTCACCAACAAACTTCCCATCGACTAAGAATGGCGCTAGTCTGATGGTGGTAGTTACTGCAATTCCAACTTCAAATCTTTCTCCTTTGGAACTGGTGAGTTCTATGGTTCCCTTAGCACAGTGTATAAACTACCTTTGCCTTTCTTAACCATGATATACCAAGGATCACGTCTATAGTGCTCTCTTCTAACACTATAGGGGTAGCCCATCTGGGTTAGAAACACAGGGGACGAAAGAAAGGATTGTAGACAAGGCAGTGATTACGAAGCATGCTACTTTGGGGGATTTATTAGCTAAGTGTGTCATCTACTAAAGCTAATTCATTACCTTATGGTGGTACATGCTAAGATGCCCGTCTATACTATTTCAATCAATCAAAGAAGCAAATCAGGCATTGATCATCAGCACAATCAAACAACATTTTTAAATATAGAAAATAGTTTTGATTTCGTCTTAGGCTTCCTATCTCTTAAAAATGTCATAGGGGTAGGGATTCCAAGGTGTGAAATCCGTCTTGTCTTAGAGTAGAAAAGGTAAGAATGATCAGAGTAGAACAGTAGAAGGTGAGACAAGATCAAGATAAGTATAGAGAGAATCAGAGTAAGGTAAGTATAGAATGAATCAAAAGAAGGTAAGTAGGGAAGGGTTTTGTCCATTTCTATTTAGGTTTTGTCCTACAGTCAACATTTCCTCTGATACCACTTCTGTCACACCCGGTTTTAAGGAACAAAGCCGGGTGCATCTCATACATGCGCCAAGAAGACAACATATATAATAACAGAGTGTATAGAGATAAATGTCATAAAATATCAGAGTAATTATTACATAGCGGAAGACTTATTACAAAATAAAGGAATAAATGTAAAACGAACTAAGGATCGTTGGCGCCAATGTCAACTGAGAAACACCACCTAGATCAGATCATACTCCTCGCCTTGCGGCTCCTCCTGGACCACCTGTTCTTCTCCTGTGGGGGGGGGTGTGAGACAGCAAGAGTGAGCTCACATACGTTCATCGCTCAACAAGTCGTGGGGAATAATGTGGCATGAGCTCACCAAAGGTGGGAGTTCATGAAGTGTAAGGCTGATCAATGAAATAAAGGCTTAGGCTGAGCATTGCTTTTATAAGTTGGTCAAAATTTTATTAGCAATTACTAAGTGTAAGTAAATACCAAACCTTAATAATAATAAAGAAAAGTAATAGTAAAATAATCCCAAATGCGATGCAAATGTCAAATTAAATTTAAGTTCCATAAATTAATCATGTGAGGGTCCGAGCTGCTCATGACCGTGAGCACGGCTAGTATACCAGTTTTACACTCTGCAGAGGTTGCGCATCTTTACCCACAAGTCATGTTACCCATCTGCCAAGAGATGGCCAATCCCATACACCTCTACCGAGGAGGCGAGGCAGGGTAACACTACGAGGCCTTTACAAAGTTCCACTAGCTTCAGAAATCCCGCTACAGTTTATAGGAAGCTCCAATGCAGGGTTCTTGCCTGACCGCCATCGCAGCAAAATCAACCCAAGGACCTCCCTACATTGACCACTCCCCTACTGCCCTTGCCCCTTTCGGGTAAGGAAGACCTCCACTAGCTTTCCTAGTTAATCAGCCAAGGGCGTCCCATTATACCCTTGTGGTAGCACTGTTTTCCCGAGTGGTCGCTCCATGTTCCCATTAACATAATGATCTTAACATGCATAGTAATAATAAACAGATAATAAAGATGTAGTTATGAATAAAGTATCTTCATACCCAAATCCACATAAAGCAATAGCAGGTACTACCCAAAGAAATATTTCAGTGGTAAACAAGGTATAAAGATAGCCAAAACTAGGGTAACCTATTAGGTCCCATCAAAATTAACCTATGCAGATCATTATAATTAACAAGAACATGGCTGGGAAAAGTAAGTGATCAAGGGCACAACTTGCCTTCAATGAGCTCCTGCTCAGCTATCTCTACTTGTTGAACCTCAGAATCCACAGTGGCTTGCTCGTCTACTCGCATCAACACAATACATACATAGTATAGCATAAATTAACATCACATCAAACATGCAAATAAAATATACAGTAGAAATCTACGCATTAAAATGAGATCATAGGAACTGGAATCACTAAATTTGGAGTTATAGAATTCAAGTTATGAATTTTCCTAAGATTTAATGTGATTAAAATAGGATTAGATGATAAATGAATTTTCTTACTGTTTTCATGTAGAAACAGAGACTCTAGATGATGGAGAATAAAATTACAAAATTTTAGGAACTGGAATGGCTCAATTTGGAGTTAGTATGAATTTTCTATGGATTATATAAATTCTGGCATTTAATTAATACTAAAAATTCATTTTTAAATGCATTTCTCTGGTTTTATTTGTCCTCTGGACTGGGCCCCGAATTCCAAACAAGCTCAGGGGTCACTGCGCAAGAAATCCTATGACTCAGATCACCCCTAATATGGACGGCGGGTTAATTGTTTAAGAACCTGAGGACTCATATGCAAAACCTACAGGCCAAAGGGGTATCGTTCGTTTCTGGCCACCCGATTACAACTGAACGGGTCAGATCGGTTCTGACATTAATACGAACCGGTACACGCTCCTGACCGCCAGATCAAAGATCAAGGGCCCGGATTAGAAAATGAAGAGGTATGCATCCAGAGCCCTAGGATTTGAGATCAATGCTCTGGATTTTAAAACGCCAGGAACACCCCTCGCCCCTCCATCCATCGATCAACGGCCAGGATGGGCCATGGCCGAAACGCCATCCTACACCTATTCACGATCGCACGATCACGATCCGGCGGCCATCGCACCTCTCTCTCACCTTAACCCAAGACGGCGGCGCTGCCCACAGAGCACGGTGGCACACCCGCCGGAGCAAAGCCATCCACGGCCCCGCTGCGCTATTTCCTACCCCGATAACGAATACACGAAGTACTGGTGATTGCAAGCGCAAAGAAGGAAGTCTCACCGATTGTCGTGGCGTGGAGAGCACCCGACCACAAGCAGTGCGGCCCGCGGCGGATCCTGGAACTCCGGCGACGAATTCCCATGCCCCGACTGCCCCGCAGTGTTCGAAAGCGATGCTCAAGCGTTCCTCGAATCCAGGAGACACTCATGACACTCAGACCTAACACCGGCCACCAATGCAGACGAATGACGACGGCGGCGGAAACCTTTCCCTACGGGCGCCCAAGGCGATGGTGGCTGAGGCATTGCGACGAAGGGGAAAGGGAAAAATATGGCTCGACTACGATCCCTTTATCCACGCAGGGAGGAAACAAGGGGGTTCAGAGCTAGTGCCACACATTGCGCCGAGCATCTCGCGCAATTCGGTGAAGTCCGCCATGCGCGCGGTTTCCGGCCACGGGCTCCCAATGATTTGCGCGAGTCAAGCGGCGCCTATCCCGCGACGCCCGCGCGTTAGGTAGGAAGGGAAGTCCGAGTTCCGTTGATCGCCAGTGGTTACCACGCGGATTCCCCGACGGCGCCCGCGACATTCCAGTGGAGGAGATAGATCCGACCAGTGGGGCCCACTAACAGCGACCCAGGGTAGCGAGCGCGAGCGAATCAAACTGGCAGCTGGGGCCCGCCGAACGGTGACAGACCGGGCTCCAACGCGTGGCTGAGTGGAGGAATCTGGGTGGCTGACAGGTGGCCCCGGCCTGTCGGCGCAAATCAACGAAACGCAGTCAACACGATGGAGCTAGCGCGCGGCATGAGACTGACGCGCCGGGTCCGCAAGTCGGCGCAGCAACTCTGCTGGGCCGCGCAGTGGATTTTTTCTTTCACCAGTGGGCCGAAAAAGCCGTCTGGCAGCCCAGTTGTATTTTACTCTTGTTCTTTTTCTTTTCTTTTCTGTTTTCTTTCCTTTTTCTTTTATTTCCAAATTCCATTTTCAATTCAGATTTAAACTCAAATCTTGTGCCAAATTATCCTCAAATTATTTTGTGATATTAGGAGTACCAATTTTGGAAATATAATTATATATATTATTTACGTTTTCATATCCTTTCTTTTCTATTTTCAAATCAATTTTCGATTTAGGGTTTGGATGTCATGGGCACATTATTACATTGCTATTGATGCTTTTATTTTTATTATCCACAAATGCACAATCAAATAAACTCCAGCATGATGCACAGGTTATCTATGTGTTCTTTGTGTTAATTATCCACTTATAACTAGGGTTGATCACATGTGATGATAAGTAGAGGACACAAATTACTGAGATTATCTCTGTTCTCATTATTGCACTTCTGAGTATTACACTCGGGGGCTAAAAGGGGGGAACCCCCTCTGCGTCAAAATTTTCCTTGGAAAAAGATCTTTTCTGCCAGAATGTCTTTCGTGCTTTCCGACTACTTCGAAAGTGGATCCTGAAAACGACGGAGTACACGTAAGCAGCCAAGGCTGACCGAGCCGAGGGATTCCTATGCCTCCGGGATACGGATACCTCACTCATCACCTTCTGCGATAAGTAACTCGCGTTCGGATAGGTGATTCCGCGGACCGAACAAGTCTTCACGCTCGAAAGCTCCTCTGCCGAAACGATTCTTCGGGCCTTCTCGACTGCGTCGGTGACAGAACCCTATGGACGAGTAAGAGTGCGCGTAAGCGGCAAGGCCGACCGAGCCGAGGGATTCCTACGCCTCCGGGATACGGATACCTCACTCATCACCTTCCGTGAAAAGTAACTCTCGCTCGCATAAACAATTCTGTTACCGACAAACAAGTCCAGATACTCGAAACAAGGGGAAAAGAAACGCAGCTTTACAACACGACGATGGTGTGTTTGGGCCTCGGCGGCCACAGAAAACACACACTACAAGATAATCCGATCCTGCAGGCTCGGATCTTGACAATTGAAGGGAGCAGCAGCACCCTCGGCGTCAACTACACCTTCGGCAAGGTCCGACCTAGCCTCGGACGGCGACGCGGTCGGAGGATCTCCACCCCGAAGGACGACATCAGCACCACGCCCGGGCCATCGTCGCCAGGGTCTTCTCCAGGAATCCGGCTCGAGCAAACGGCTCGGCCGACCACCCCAAAGCCTCAGCCAGCTGTCCCTCGAGGACATCAGCTCGGCCCGTGGCCTCGGTAACTCAATTCCGGCGTCGGTCCCGCCAGTGGACGACCCGGCCAGGCTCCGGCCGACCAAATCTTCCTTTCGAGCCAACTCTGCCTCTGTCCGTGCTGATACCGCTACCTCCGGCTTTGGCTCATCAGAGAGTGGCCGAGGGTTTCCTTTAACTAAGCATGAGAAGCCTCGGGCAGCAAGGCCGACCGAGCCGAGGGACTCCTACGCCTCCGGGATACGGATACCTCACTCGTCACCTTTGCACGAGGCAACTCACACTTGGTGAAGTGGTTCAGATAGCCGACAGGAGAGTCTTAGTGCTCGAAATGAGGAAAAAACACGGCTCCGCGCCAAAAATACATACATGTTCAGGCCCCGACGGCCACAATGAACAAGACACCGGCACTCAAGGTGCCATTACAAGCGGAACCCCGGTTCCACCTCCGCAGGTACGAACAACCCCACACGATTGGGGGGCCTGCAGAGCAACAGAAGGCCGACGGATGGCTCGCCGTCGCCCGCTCCAATAGCAGCGACGACGACGACTTCTGCTCCGGGGGGCCGAACAGCAGCAGCGATGACCTTAGGGCGGATGCTGCTGCCATGAGGCCCTCGCCCATGCCCTCACTCGAGAGGCAAGGACGGGCAGAAGGCCGTAGAGTTGGAGGTCAGTCTGTGGGCGGCACCGGCTATCTCGTCGGCGGAGAAACCTCTTCCGGCTGTCGTGGCGGAAGGCGGCACCGGGAGCGGCTCCGAAGCCACTCGGGTCAGAGAGCCAGGCACGCAGCAGCTGCCAGCGCCACGAACGGCGAACGCCCTTCCCCCCGATCACTGAGGGAAGGAGCGGGTCGCCGCCCGCGCAGGGACCGACCCCAACTCGGCGCACTCCCCTCCCCAGCACTGATGATGAAAATCCTTGAAGCTGAGGGAGGGGCAGAGGCCGCAGCCCGGCTTGCGTTTCCCCGCCATCGAACTGGAGGTCACCGTCTTGGGTGACCACCGGCGAGGGGGTGCAGCCGGGCTGCCTGATGAAAATCCTTGAAGCCGAACGATGGCTGAAAGGTACCAACTTCCACGAAGTTGCGTTCCTCCAACGACAAGGCGGAAGGATTGCGGGTGTTCCCCATCCCGGGGCTCGGAAGGTGGAAAGACACGATGCATAAGGGAGCGCGAAGACATGGTCGCCTTTCAAGGGGGGTCACCCTCCTTTTAAAGGCAACTCTCCCTACTTGCGTCCCCAGCCGTCGCGGGCTGAGTCTGCTCCAACATGCTCCAAGGTCCTCCCCCTATGGCGCGGGGGCTAGGTCCCACGCGTCATGCAAGCTGGCCCAGGGCAGAAGAAGCCAAACCGCTGCGCGCGGTGCATGCAACTGCCCAGCGGTTACAAGCATTCCTCCACTTTCGCCCAGACCAGCGGGTGAAAGGGCGGACAGCCATATAGTCGGCAGGCAACCGCGCCAGGTGGGCGCACCCCTTCGACTCCAACGCGCCCAGCATGGAGGCCCAGGCCCACACGTCATGCAACCGGCGCGCCGGTTGCTACGTGCGAGCAACTGCACCGCCACTCGCACCACTACCGCGCCTCCTCGACTATGGAACCAGTACCGCGACTCGAGGCAACCCTGCGCGTGACACGACAGTGCTAGCCAGGCGCATCGATCATGGGCCAGTCGGCCGCGGCAGAAGGCGCGACGGTCGATGCGGCCAAAAATGGGCCGGCAGTAATGGCGGTGGCAGGCGGGCAGAAGCAGCGGTCACGTCGTCGGCCAAGCTCACGTCACTTCGTGGGACAGGGAGAGAACCCTCTCTCACGGCGTGAAGACGACGCGCCCGTGTTCCGTTCCTCGAACGGCTCGCGCACGCGCAACGGCTGCCCCGCGAACCACTCGTCCCGTCGCATTATCTCCGTGGCGGGACATGCGGCACCTTTGGCAGGAGAAGCGAGTGACGCTTCACCTTCGCCATAATTACCGCGTCAAAAAGGTGTGCCACGTCCTCTCGATTTCGTATTCTTTCCCTTTTTCCTCTTTCTCTCTCTTACAACAGGGACCGGAAAAGGGGGATACCCCGAAAAGGGATCCTTCTCCGTGAAGGAAACGGGCCCCAAGCCCCCTACTGATCAGAGGTTCGAAGGCTGGCCCCTCGGAGGGGTTCAACAGCCGCCTCAGAGCGCTTGGGCTCCGCGCCCACTATTGGTTAGAGGTTCGAAGGTCGGCCCCTCGGAAGGGTTCAACGGCCGCCTCAGGCCACTCGGGCTCCGCGCCCACTACTGATCAGGGGTTCATAGGCTGGCCCTCGAAGGGTTCACAGCCGCCTCAGACATAGAGCGAGGGATGACCCTGGGTACGTTCGATACATAACCAAGGCTCGGACTACGCTCCCGAGGTACCCTAGGATATTTCCGAGACCAGCGGGAACGATCTTGTAACGGAATCCCATCAGAGGGAGGCATCGAGCCCTCGGACCCCGTCAAAAAGGGGACCGGGTCCGGCAGATCACCCGCAGGTACTTTTGGAGCGCGCCTCCGGGCCTCTAGCCGACCCCTAAAAAATGGGGCACGGGCGTCCACTCGGATTACCCGTCAGCAGCTCGCTGGAGACACCATGTTCGGCGCCCTCCAAGGGCAACATGGCGCTTTCCCCCCTCCTCCTTGTGGAAAGGCGACGCAGGGGCGTATGTAAAAAGTCGAGTCTGTCCTTGACCGTCCTCTCGCCCTGTGCAGAGGCTCGGGGGCTGCTCTCGCAAACCCGGCTCTGGCCAAACCGTTGACAGCGTCAACATACCAGCCCGAGAACTTGGGACCCGACCGTGCACCCAGGCTACGGCCAGCTCGCATGAGGGAACAACCAGACCAGCCGAAGCATTGCGTGAGGCATTAAGACCTCGAAGGAGTCAAACCACTCCTTCGAGGCCTCGGGGGCTACACCCGGCGGATGCGCTCGCGCGCACCCACCGGAATAAGACGCAACCGAGAAAGGCTGGTCCCCTTGCAAAAAAGTGCGACAAAAGCCTCCAAGCGAGTATTAACACTCCCTTCGAGACTCGGGGGCTACTGTCGGGGACAATAATTAGGGGTACCCTCAAGGCTCCTAAATCTCAGCTGGTAACCCCCATCAGCACAAAGCTGCAAAGGTCTGATGGGTGCGATTAAGTCAAGGATCGGTCCATTCGAGGGATGCGATCACGCCTCGCCCGAGCCCAGCCTCGGGCAAGGGCAGCCGACCCCGGAGGATCTACGTCTCCCCGAGGACCCCCTCCAGCAACGGACACACCTTCGGCTCGCCCGAGGCCCAGTCTTCACCAAGAAGCAACCTTGGCCAAATCGCCACGCCAATCGACCAAATCGCAGGGGCATTTAATGCAAAGGTGGCCTGACACCTTTATCCTGACGCGCGCCCTCCAGTTGACAGAGCCGAAGTGACCGTAGTCACTTCGCCGCTCCACTGACCGGCTTGACAAGAGGACAACGCCGCCTGCGCCGCTCTGACTACTGTGCCACTCGACAGAGTGAGGCTGAAAGCAGCCAAGTCGGCCTCAGGCGCCATAGGAAACTCCGCTTCGCCTGACCCCAGGGCTCGGACTCAGGCTCAGCCCCGGAAGACGACGAACTCCGCTTCGCCCGACCCCAGGGCTCGGACTCGGGCTCAGCCCCGGAAGACGACGAACTCCGCTTCGCCCAAACCTTAGGGCCCGGACTCGGGCTCAGCCCCGGAAGACGACGAACTCCACTTCGCCCGACCCCAGGGCTCGGACTCGGGCTCAGCCCCGGAAGACGACGAACTCCGCTTCGCCTGACCCCAGGGCTCGGACTCGGGCTCAGCCCCAAAAGACGACGAACTCCGCTTCGCCCGACCCCAGGGCTCGGACTCAGCCCTGGCATCAGCCGACGGTCTCCGCCTCGCCCGACCCAGGGGCTCGGATTCGACCTCGGCCTTGGAAGACAGACTCGACCTCGACCTCGGAGGAGCCTCCACCTCGCCCAACCCAGGGCACGGACCGACCACGTCAACGGGAGGCGCCATCATTACCCTGCCCCAAGCTGACTCAGGCTACGGGGAACAAGACCGGCGTCCCATCTGGCTCGCTCCACTATACAAGTAATGATGGCGCCCCGCACGCTCTATGACGACGGCGGCTCTCAGCCCCCTTACGGAAGCAAGAGGACGTCAGCAAGGACTCGACAGCTCCGACAGCTGTCCTTCCGCCAGGCTCCGGCACTCCTCCGACGGCCACGACATCACACGAATCGGGTGCCAAAACCTCTTCGGCTGCCACGATGGCATGTACTTAGGGCGCTAGCTCTCCTCCGCTAGACACGTTAGCACACTGCTACACCCCCATTGTACACCTGGATCTTTTCCTTACGCCTATAAAAGGAAGATCCAGGGCCCTCTTACAGGGGTTGGCCGCGCGGGGAAGGACGAGACGGCGCTCGCGTGAGGCCGCTCGCTCCCTCCCGCGTGGACGCTTGTAACCCCCTACTGCAAGCGCACCCGACCTGGGCGCGGGACAAACACGAAGGCCGCGGGATTCCACCTCTCACGCCCGTCTCCCTCTGGCTTCTTCCCCCCTTCGCGCTCCGTCTCGCGCTGACCCATCTGGGCTGGGGCACGCGGCGATAATTTACTCGTCGGTCCATGGACCCCCCGGGTTCGAAACACCGACAGCTATAATTCACCGGACATGTCCGGTGTACACCGGACTGTCCGGTGAGCCAGCGGAGCAACGGCTATTCGGCGCCAACGGTCACCTGCTACAGCATTAAATGCGCGCCAGAGCGCGCAGAAGTCATGCACGTGCGAAGTGGCGCACCGGACACTCTACAGTGCATGTCCGGTGTGCCACCGGACATCCAGGCGGGCCCAGCAGTCAGAGCTCCAACGGTCGGAACCCAACGGCCTGGTGACGTGGCTGGCGCACCGGACTATCCGGTGCACCATGCGACAGACAGCCCCACCAAACGGCTAGTTTGGTGGTTGGGGTTATAAATACCCCCAACCACCCCACATTCAAGACATCCAAGTTTCCACACTTCCAACCACTTACAAGAGCTAGACATTCAATACAAGACACACCCAAGTGATCAAATCCTCTCCCAATTCCACAAAAGCATTAGTGACTAGTGAGAGTGATTTGTCGTGTTCTTTTGAGCTCTTGCGCTTGGATTGCTTTCTTCTTTCTCATTCTTTCTTGAGATCAATACTCAATTGTAACCGAGGCAAGAGACACCAATTGTGTGGTGGTCCTTGCGGGGAAGTTTTGTTCCCGGTTGATTTGAGAAGAGAAAGCTCACTCGGTCCGAGGGACCGTTTGAGAGAGGGAAAGGGTTGAAAAAGACCCGACCTTTGTGGCCTCCTCAACGGGGAGTAGGTTTGCGAGAACCAAACCTCGGTAAAACAAATCTGCGTATCATACTCTTTATATTTCTAACGCTAACCTGGCTTGTAGTTGTGATTAACTTTGTAAATTTCAGTTTCGCCCTATTCACCCCCCCTCTAGGCGACTTTCAATTGGTATCAGAGCCCGGTGCTTCATTAGAGCCTAACCGCTCAAAGTGATGTCGGGAGAACACGCCAAGAAGGAGATGGAGACCGGCGACAAGCCCGCTACAAGCCACGGGAAGGCTTCATCGGAAGAGTCCCGCAACAAAAAGAAAGGGAAGGAGAAGAAAGCTTCCTCCCACAAGTCGCATCGAAGTGGCGACAAGAAAAAGAAAATGAGGAAGGTGGTCTACTACGAGACCGACACTTCATCACCTTCCACCTCCGGCTCCGATGCGCCCTCCATAACTTCCAAGCGCCATGAGCGCAAGAAGTTTAGTAAGATCCCCTTACACTATCCTCGTACTTCTAGACATACTCCATTACTTTCGGTTCCATTAGGCAAACCGCCAACCTTTGACGGTGAAGATTATGCTAGGTGGAGTGATTTAATGAAATTTCATCTAACCTCACTCCACAAAAGTATATGGAATGTTGTTGAGTTTGGAGCACAGGTACCATCTGTAGGGGATGAGGATTTTGATGAGGACGAGGTGGCCCAAATCGAGCACTTCAACTCCCAAGCCACAACAATACTCCTTGCCTCTCTAAGTAGGGAGGAATACAACAAGGTGCAAAGATTAAAGAGCGCCAAGGAAGTTTGGGACGTGCTCAAAACCGCGCACGAGGGTGATGAACTCACCAAGATCACCAAGCGGGAAACGATCGAGGGGGAGCTCGGTCGCTTCCGTCTTCACCAAGGGGAGGAGCCACAAGATATGTACAACCGACTCAAAACCTTGGTGAATCAAGTGTGCAACCTCGGGAGCAAAAAGTGGGATGACCACGAGGTGGTTAAGGTTATTTTAAGATCACTTATTTTCCTTAACCCTACTTAAGTACAATTAATTCGTGGCAATCCAAGATATACACTAATGACTCCCGAGGAAGTAATCGGGAATTTTGTGAGCTTTGAATTTATGATCAAGGGCTCACGGAAGATCAACGAGCTTGACGGTCCGTCCACGTCCGAAGCACAACCGGTCGTATTTAAGGCGACGGAGGAGAAGAAGGAGGAGTCTACACCGAGTAGAACACCCATCGACGCCTCCAAGCTCGACAACGAGGAAATGGCGCTTGTCATCAAAAGCTTCCGCCAAATCCTCAAGCAAAGGAGGGGGAAAGATTACAAGCCCCGCTCCAAGAAGGTTTGCTACAAGTGTGGTAAGCCCGGTCACTTTATAGCAAAATGTCCTATTTCTAGTGACAGTGACAGGGGCGACGACAAGAAGGGGAGAAGAAAGGAGAAGAAGAGGTACTACAAGAAGAAGGGCGGTGATGCCCATGTTTGTCGCGAGGTACTACAAGAAGAAGGGAGACGAAAGCTCTAGCGACTCCTCCGACGACGTGGACGCCGCCAACATCACCGTCACCAAGGGACTTCTCTTCCCCAACGTCGGCCACAAGTGCCTCATGGCAAAGGACGGCAAAAAGAAAAAGGTTAAATCCAAATCCTCCACTAGATATGAGTCTTCTAGCGATGATAATGCTAGTGATGAGGAAGATAATTTGCGTACACTTTTTGCCAACTTAAACATGCAACAAAAAGAGAAATTAAACGAATTAATTAGTGCCATCCATGAGAAGGATGATCTCTTGGACTCCCAAGAGGACTTCCTAATCAAGGAAAACAAAACGCATGTTAAAGTTAAAAATGCTTATTCTCTAGAAGTTGAAAAATGTGAAAAATTATCTAGTGAACTAAGCACTTGCCATGAGACTATAGACAACCTTAGAAATGAGAATGCTAATTTGTTAGCTAAGGTTGATTCCATCGCTTGTAATGTTTCAATTCCAAATCATAGAAATGATAATGATAATTTGCTTGCTAAGATTGAAGAATTGAACATTTCTCTTGCTAGCCTTAGAGATGAAAATGAAAAATTGCTTGCTAAGGCTAAAGATTTTGATGTTTGCAATGCTACCATTTCCGACCTTAGAAGTAAAAATGATAAATTGCATGCTAAGGTTGTAGAATTAAAATCTTGCAAACCATCTACATCTACCGTTGAGCACACTACTATTTGCACTAGATGTAGAGATGTTGATATTAATGCTATACATGATCATATGGCCTTAATTAAACATCAAAATGATCATATAGCTAAACTAGATGCAAAAATTGCCGAGCATGAAATTGAAAATGAAAAATTTAAATTTGCTCGTAGTATGCTTTATAGTGGGAGACGCCCTGGCATTAAGGATGACATTGGCTTCCAACAGGGAGGCAATGTCAAACTTAATGCCCCTCCTAAGAAATTGTCTAATTTTGTTAAGGGCAAGGCTCCCATGCCTCAAGATAACGAGGGTTACATTTTGTACCCTGCTGGTTATACTGAGAGCAAAATTAGGAGAATTCATTCTAGGAAGTCTCACTCTGGCCCTAATCATGCATTTATGTATAAGGGTGAGACATCTAGTTCTAGGCAACCAACCCGTGCTAAGTTGCCTAAGAAGAAAACTCCTAGTGCATCAAATGATCATAACATTTCATTCAAAACTTTTGATGCATCTTATGTCTTAACTAACAAATCTGGCAAGGTAGTTGCCAAGTATGTTGGGGGCAAGCACAAGGGGTCAAAGACTTGTGTTTGGGTACCCAAAGTTCTTGTATCTAATGCCAAAGGACCCAAAACCATTTGGGTACCTAAAGTCAAGAACTAAACATGTTTTGTAGGTTTATGCATCCGGGGGCTCAAGCTGGGTAATCGACAGCGGGTGCACTAACCACATGACAGGGGAGAAGAAAATGTTCTCCTCCTATGAGAAAAACCAAGATCCCTAACGAGCTATCACATTCGGGGATGGAAACCAAGGTTTGGTCAAAGGATTGGGTAAAATTGCAATATCTCCTGACCATTCCATTTCAAATGTTTTTCTTGTAGATTCTTTAGATTACAACTTGCTTTCCGTTTCTCAATTATGTCAAATGGGCTACAACTGTCTATTTACTGATGTAGGTGTCACTGTCTTTAGAAGAAGTGGTGATTCAGTAGCATTTAAGGGAGTATTAGAGGGTCAGCTATACTTGGTAGACTTTGATAGAGCTGAACTCGACACTTGCTTAATTGCTAAGACTAACATGGGTTGGCTCTGACACCGCCGACTAGCCCATGTTGGAATGAAGAATCTTCATAAGCTTCTAAAGGGAGAGCACATTTTAGGATTAACAAATGTTCATTTTGAAAAAGACAGGATTTGCAGCGCATGCCAAGCAGGGAAGCAAGTTGGTGCCCACCATCCACATAAGAACATCATGACGACTGACAGGCCACTGGAGCTCCTACATATGGACCTATTCGGCCCGATAGCTTACATAAGCATCGGCGGGAGTAAGTACTGTCTAGTTATTGTGGATGATTATTCTCGCTTCACTTGGGTATTTTTTTTGCAGGAAAAATCTCATACCCAAGAAACCTTAAAGGGATTCTTGAGACGGGCTCAAAATGAGTTCGGCTTAAGGATCAAGAAAATTAGAAGCGACAACAGGACGGAGTTCAAGAACTCTCAAATCGAAGGCTTTCTTGAGGAGGAGGGCATCAAGCATGAGTTCTCTTCTCCCTACACCCCACAACAAAATGGTGTAGTGGAGAGGAAGAATAGAACTCTATTGGACATGGCTGAAAGGGAAATGTGCCCTTGGGCCATTTCTAAGTATTTTGGTGATTGAGTGCAAACACAAGGGCCTAAATGTGAAAATATGCTCATGGATGAACAAAGTGTAAATCACAAGTAAAGGTATGTTTCTAAGCCTTAGTACATTGGTTTTAAGTACTAATATATTTGTCTAAGTGTTAGAAACAGAAAGAAGAAGAATAAAGAAAAGGAGAAGGGACTTGGCTGTGTGCTGCCAAGACCCAGCTCGGTCTGGAGCACCGGACTGTCCGGTGTGCACCGGACAGTGTCCGGTGCGCCAGGCTGGCACGACTCGAACTGGCCGCTCTCGGGAAATTGGCCGGCGGCGTACGGCTAAAATTCACCGGACTGTCCGGTGTGCACCGGACTGTCCGGTGAGCCAACGGTCGGCCAGGGCCAACGGTCGGCCGCGCAATCCGCGCGGGACACGTGGCCGAGCCAACGGTCGGAAGACGGCACCGGACTGTCCGGTGTGCACCGGACATGTCCGGTGCGCCAACAGCGCCAGATCTGCCAACGATCTGCAACGGTCGTCTTCGCCGTTTAAGGAAACAAATCGGGCACCGGACAGTGTCCGGTGTGCACCGGACTGTCCGGTGCCCCCGACGACAGAAGGCAAGGATGGCCTTCCGGATTTGCTCTCAACGGCTCCTAGCTGCCTTGGGGCTATAAAAGGAGCCCCTAGGCGCATGGAGGAGACACACAAGCAACCTTTGAGCATTCTTGATCATCCACACTAAGTCTCTGCGCATTCGTTTGTGTTTCTAAGTGATTCGAGCTCTGTTCTAAGTGAGAACTCTGAGATAGTCTTGTGAGCTCGATTCTTGGCCGTGTGTGTGCGCTTTTGCTGTGGATTTGTGTGTGTTGCTTCCCTACCTTACTCTGTGTTTCATTTGTGATCATATACTTGTAAGGGCAAGAGACTCCAATTTGTGGAGATTCCTTGCAAACGGGATAGTGAAAGGAAAACAAAACACCGTGGTATTCAAGTGGGTCTTTGGACCGCTTGAGAGGGGTTGATTGCAACCCTCGTCCGTTGGGACGCCACAACGTGGAGTAGGCAAGCGATGGTCTTGGCCGAACCACGGGATAAAACCACTGTGTCACTCTGTGCTTGATTCTCTTGTGGTACTGTGTTTTGTTGAGATTGTTGAGACTTCACCTTAGCCACTTGGCAATAATCGTGCTAACACTTAACAAGTTTTTGTGGCTTAAGTTTGAAGTTTTTACAGGATCACCTATTCACCCCCCCCCCCTCTAGGTGCTCTCAATTGGTATCAGAGCCGTTCTCTTCAAGAAAGGGACTAACCGCCCGAAGAGATGGATCCTAAGGGGAAGGGAATTGTGATCAACGACAAGGAGAAGGAGTCCTTCGTCAACGAGCCAAGGGATGACAAGTCCAATGACTCGGGCTCGGGCCACAAGCGAAGAGATGGGAAGAAGAAGAAGACAAGACGCATCAAGGAGATCGTCTACTACGACAGCGATGAGTCTACTTCTTCCCAAAAGGACGAGGACCACAACAACTACGAGAGAAGAAAACCGGTTAATTCGAACTTTTCTTTTGATTACTCTCGTATTCCGCAAAGTTCACATTCTCATTTGCTCTCCATTCCACTCGGCAAGCCCCCACACTTTGATGGAGAGGACTACGGATTTTGGAGCCACAAAATGCGTAGTCACCTATTCTCTCTCCATCCTAGTATATGGGAGATTGTAGAGAGTGGAATGCATTTTGATAGTTCGGATAGTCCCATGTTCATTAATGAACAAATTCATAAGAATGCACAAGCTACTACTGTTCTTCTAGCTTCCTTGTGCAGGAATGAATACCATAAGGTGAGCGGCTTGGATAACGCCAAGCAAATCTGGGACACCCTCAAGATTTCTCATGAGGGGAACGACGTCACCTTACTCACCAAGATGGAGTTGGTGGAGGGCGAGCTTGGACGGTTCGCAATGATAAGGGGCGAGGAGCCAACGCAAACATACAATCGGCTCAAGACCCTTATCAACAAGATAAGAAGCTACGGGAGCACGCGATGGACGGACCACGACGTCGTCCGCCTAATGCTAAGGTCATTTACCGTTCTTGATCCTCACTTGGTGAACAATATACGTGAAAATCCCAGGTACACCAAGATGTCGCCCGAAGAAGTTCTTGGGAAATTTGTTAGCGGGCGAATGATGATCAAGGAGGCGAGATATGTGGACGACGCCTTGAATGGTCCGATCAACGAGCCGCAGCCTCTCGCTCTCAAAGCAACACGAAGCAAGGAGGCGCTACCTAGCAAGGTGGCACAAATTGAGGCGGCCGGACTCAACGATGAAGAGATGGCTCTCATCATCAAGAGATTCAAGACGGCGCTAAATGGTCGCAAGGGGCAGCCAAGCAAGACCAAGACCAAGGGGAAGCGCTCATGCTTCAAATGCGGTAAGCTTGGTCATTTTATCGCTAACTGTCCCGATAATGAAAGTGACCAGGAAAAGGGGAACAAAAGAGAAAAGAAGAAGCAATACAAGAAGGCAAAGGGCGAGGCGCATCTAGGAAAGGAGTGGGACTCGGATTGCTCCTCCTCCGACTCCGACAACGAAGGACTCGCCGCCACTGCCTTCAACAAATCGGCTCTCTTCCCCAACGAGCGTCTCACATGTCTTATGGCAAGGGAGAAGAAGGTGAGTACTCAAGACTCCACTTATGCTTCTTCTAGTGATAGTGAGTCTAGTGATAATGACATAGATTATTCATACTTGTTCAAGGGCTTAGATAGATCTAAGATAGATAAAATAAATGAATTGATTGATGCATTGAATGAAAAGGATAGGCTTTTAGAAAAGCAGGAGGATTTATTGTATGATGAACATGATAAATTTGTAGAGGCACAAAAATCATATGCTTTAGAAGTAAAGAGAAATGAAATGCTTTCTTATGAACTATCTACTTGTCATGAAACCATTTCTACTTTACAAGGTGTTAACAATGATTTAAATGCTAAGTTAGAAGTAGCAAATAAATCTAATTCCTGTGTAGAACATGTTAAGATTTGCACTAGGTGTAAGGATTTCGATGTTGATGCCTGTAGTGAACATCTAGTTTTAATTTCCAAATTAAATAAGGAAGTGGCTAGTCTTAATGCCCAACTTAAGACTAGCAAGAATGAAGTTGATAAAATAAAATTTGCAAGGGATGCCTATACGGTTGGTAGACACCCCTCAATTAAGGATGGTCTTGGCTTCAAGAGAGAGGCCAAGAACTTAACAAGCCATAAGGCTCCCATCTTCGTCAAGGAGAAAGGGAAGGCCCCTATGGCTAGTAATGCTAAAAAGAACCATGCTTTTATGTATTATGATAGGAGAAATGCTAGAAATGCTTATAATGATTTTGATTCACATGTTTATGATTCTCATGCCATGTTTGCCTCTAGTTCTTCTTATAAGCATGATAGGGATATGCCTAGGAGAAATATTGCTCATGTGCCTAGAAAGAATGTTATTCATGCTCCTAGGAAAGTAGTGAATGAACCTTCTATAATTTATTGTGCTTTAAACACTTCCTTTGCTATTTGTAGAAAGGATAGGAAAATAGTTGCTAGGAAGTTAGGGGCAAAATGCAAGGGAGACAGGACTTGCATTTGGGTCCCTAAGGATATTTGCACTAACCTTATAGGACCCAACATGAGTTGGGTACCTAAGACCCAAGCCTAAATTTGCCTTGCAGATTTATGCATCCGGGGGTTCAAGCTGGATTATTGATAGCGGATGCACAAACCATATGACGGGGGAGAAGAAGATGTTCACCTCCTACGTCAAGAATAAGGATTCCCAAGATTCAATCATATTCGGTGATGGGAATCAAGGCAAGGTAAAAGGGCTAGGTAAAATTGCAATTTCTAATGAGCATTCTATATCAAATGTATTCTTAGTGGAGAGTCTTGGATATAATTTGCTATCTGTCAGTCAATTATGTCAAATGGGATATAATTGTCTATTTACAAATGTAGATGTGTCTGTCTTTAGAAGAAGTGATGGTTCACTAGCCTTTAAGGGTGTATTAGACGGCAAACTTTATTTAGTTGATTTTGCAAAAGAAGAGACCGGTCTAGATGCATGCTTAATGGCTAAGACTTGCATGGGCTGGCTGTGGCATCGCCGCTTAGCACATGTGGGGATGAAGAACCTCCACAAGCTTCTAAAGGGAGAACATGTGATAGGTCTAACCAATGTTCATTTCGAAAAAGATCGACCTTGTGCAGCTTGTCAAGCAGGGAAACAGGTGGGAGGAGCACATCACAGCAAGAATGTGATGACCACTTCAAGACCCCTGGAGCTGCTGCATATGGATCTCTTCGGACCCGTCGCCTATCTAAGCATAGGGGGAAGTAAGTATGGTCTAGTTATTGTTGATGACTTTTCCCGCTTCACTTGGGTGTTCTTTTTGCAGGATAAGTCTGAAACCCAAGGGACCCTCAAGCGCTTCCTCAGGAGGGCTCAAAATGAGTTTGAGCTCAAAGTGAAAAAGATAAGGAGCGACAACGGGTCCGAGTTCAAGAACCTTCAAGTGGAGGAGTTCCTTGAAGAGGAAGGGATCAAGCACGAGTTCTCCGCTCCCTACACACCACAGCAAAATGGTGTGGTAGAGAGGAAGAACAGGACGCTCATTGACATGGCGAGGACGATGCTAGGAGAGTTCAAGACCCCCGAGTGCTTTTGGACGGAAGCCGTGAACACGGCGTGCCACGCCATCAACAGGGTCTACCTTCATCGCCTCCTCAAGAAGACGTCGTATGAGCTACTAACCGGTAACAAACCCAATGTATCGTACTTTCGTGTATTTGGGAGTAAATGCTACATTCTAGTGAAGAAAGGTAGAAATTCTAAGTTTGCTCCCAAAGCTGTAGAAGGGTTTTTGTTAGGTTATGACTCAAATACAAAGGCGTATAGAGTCTTCAACAAATCATCGGGTTTGGTTGAAGTCTCTAGCGACGTTGTATTTGATGAGACTAATGGCTCTTCAAGAGAGCAAGTTGTTGATTGTGATGATGTAGATGAAGAAGATGTTCCGACAGCCGCTATACGAACCATGGCGATTGGAGAAGTTCGGCCACAGGAACAAGATGAGCAAGATCAACCCTCTTCCTCAATTATGGTGCATCCCCCGACTCAAGACGATGAACAGGTTCATCATAAGGAGGCGTGTGATCAAGGGGGAGCACAAGATAATCAAGTGATGGAGGAAGAAGCGCAACCGGCACCTCCAACCCAAGTTCGAGCGATGATTCAAAGGGATCATCCCGTCGACCAAATTCTGGGTGACATTAGCAATGGAGTAACTACTCGATCTCGATTAGTTAATTTTTGTGAGCATTACTCCTTTGTCTCTTCTATTGAGCCTTTCAGGGTATAAGAGGCCTTGCTAGATCCGGACTGGGTGTTGGCCATGCAAGAGGAGTTAAACAACTTCAAGCGCAATGAAGTTTGGACACTGGTGCCTCGTCCGAAGCAAAATGTTGTGGGAACCAAGTGGGTGTTCCGCAACAAACAGGACGAGCACGGGGTGGTGACAAGGAACAAAGCTCGACTTGTGGCAAAAGGTTATGCCCAAGTCGCAGGTTTGGACTTTGAGGAGACTTTTGCTCCTGTGGCTAGGCTAGAATCAATTCGTATCTTGCTAGCATATGCCGCTCACCATTCTTTCAGGTTGTTTCAAATGGATGTGAAGAGCGCCTTCCTCAACGGGCCAATCAAGGAGGAGGTGTACGTGGAGCAACCCCCTGGCTTCGAGGATGAACGGTACCCCGACCATGTGTGTAAGCTCTCTAAGGCGCTCTATGGACTTAAGCAAGCCCCAAGAGCATGGTATGAATGCCTTAGAGATTTCTTAATTGCTAATGCTTTCAAGGTTGGGAAAGCCGATCCAACTCTTTTTACTAAGACTTGTAATGGTGATTTGTTTGTGTGCCAAATTTATGTCGATGACATAATATTTGGTTCTACTAACCAAAAGTCTTGTGAAGAGTTTAGCAGGGTGATGACGCAGAAATTCGAAATGTCGATGATGGGCGAGTTGAACTACTTCCTTGGGTTCCAAGTGAAGCAACTCAAGGACGGCACGTTCATCTCCCAAACGAAGTACACGCAAGATCTGCTAAAGCGGTTTGGGATGAAGGACGCCAAGCCCGCAAAGACTCCGATGGGGACCGACGGACACACCGACCTCAACAAAGGAGGTAAGTCCGTTGATCAAAAGGCATACCGGTCAATGATAGGTTCTTTGCTTTACTTATGTGCTAGTAGACCGGATATTATGCTTAGCGTATGCATGTGTGCTAGATTTCAATCCGATCCTAAGGAGTGTCACTTAGTGGCGGTGAAGCGAATTCTTAGATATTTGGTTGCTACGCCTTGCTTCGGGCTCTGGTATCCAAAGGGGTCTACCTTTGACTTAGTTGGATACTCAGACTCCGACTATGCTGGATGTAAGGTCGATAGGAAGAGTACATCGGGGACGTGCCAATTCTTAGGAAGGTCCCTGGTGTCATGGAACTCTAAGAAACAAACTTCCGTTGCCCTATCCACCGCTGAGGCCGAGTATGTTGCCGCAGGACAATGTTGCGCGCAACTACTTTGGATGAGGCAAACCCTCAGGGACTTTGGCTACAATCTGAGCAAAGTCCCACTCCTATGTGATAATGAGAGTGCTATCCGCATGGCGGAAAATCCTGTTGAACACAGCCGCACAAAGCACATAGACATCCGGCATCACTTTTTGAGAGACCACCAGCAAAAGGGAGATATCGAAGTGTTTCATGTTAGCACCGAGAACCAGCTAGCCGATATCTTTACCAAGCCTCTAGATGAGAAGACCTTTTGCAGGCTGCGTAGTGAGCTAAATGTCTTAGATTCGCGGAACTTGGATTGAATTGTAGCATACATGTGTTTATGCATTTGATCAGGTTCATTCTGCATTTTGTTGCTTATTGTGGTGCTCAAGTTGTACCAACACTCCCTGGACCTCACAAGTCCGTTGCAAAGTGATGCACATGTTTAGGGGGAGATGTGTTACAACTTGACCCTTTGAGACTAACCTTGTGCTTGAGTTTGATAATTTAGTCTCGAAGGAGGATTGAAAGGGAAAAGGTGGACTTGGACCATGAAAGACTTCCACTGCACTCCGATGAGAGGGTAACTAATTCCAAGTTCATCTCATGAAATCTTATTGCCATTTGCTCTTAATTGAAGACTTTGGTGAGGCAATGGGGTTAAGAGGCCAAGATTGATCCCGTTTTGGTGCTTGATGCCAAAGGGGGAGAAAATAAAGGCCAAAGCGATAAATGGATCAGCTACCACTTGAGAGATTTTGAAAAGAGTAGGATAGAGTTTTTGTTTTTGTCAAAAGCTTTTATTGTCTCTTATTGTCTCTATTGTCAAAAGTTGGCTTCTTGTGGGGAGAAGTATTGAGTATGGGAAATAGGGGGAGTTTTTGCAATCTTTGATCAATCTCTTTTGGAATGACTCTCTTTAAACTTCAACATGTGTGTTTGACTTAGAGATAGAGATTTGAGTTTGATTTGCAAAAACAAACCAAGTGGTGGCAAAGGATGATCCATATATGCCAAAATTGAATCAAAACCAATTTGAGTTTTTATTTGAAGTGATTTTGCACTTGTTCCACTTGCTTTATGTTGTGTTGGCATAAATCACCAAAAAGGGGGAGATTGAAAGGGAAATGTGCCCTTGGGCCATTTCTAAGTATTTTGGTGATTGAGTGCAAACACAAGGGCCTAAATGTGAAAATATGCTCATGGATGAACAAAGTGTAAATCACAAGTAAAGGTATGTTTCTAAGCCTTAGTACATTGGTTTTAAGTACTAATATATTTGTCTAAGTGTTAGAAACAGAAAGAAGAAGAATAAAGAAAAGGAGAAGGGACTTGGCTGTGTGCTGCCAAGACCCAGCTCGGTCTGGAGCACCGGACTGTCCGGTGTGCACCGGACAGTGTCCGGTGCGCCAGGCTGGCACGACTCGAACTGGCCGCTCTCGGGAAATTGGCCGGCGGCGTACGGCTAAAATTCACCGGACTGTCCGGTGTGCACCGGACTGTCCGGTGAGCCAACGGTCGGCCAGGGCCAACGGTCGGCCGCGCAATCCGCGCGGGACACGTGGCCGAGCCAACGGTCGGAAGACGGCACCGGACTGTCCGGTGTGCACCGGACATGTCCGGTGCGCCAACAGCGCCAGATCTGCCAACGATCTGCAACGGTCGTCTTCGCCGTTTAAGGAAACAAATCGGGCACCGGACAGTGTCCGGTGTGCACCGGACTGTCCGGTGCCCCCGACGACAGAAGGCAAGGATGGCCTTCCGGATTTGCTCTCAACGGCTCCTAGCTGCCTTGGGGCTATAAAAGGAGCCCCTAGGCGCATGGAGGAGACACACAAGCAACCTTTGAGCATTCTTGATCATCCACACTAAGTCTCTGCGCATTCGTTTGTGTTTCTAAGTGATTCGAGCTCTGTTCTAAGTGAGAACTCTGAGATAGTCTTGTGAGCTCGATTCTTGGCCGTGTGTGTGCGCTTTTGCTGTGGATTTGTGTGTGTTGCTTCCCTACCTTACTCTGTGTTTCATTTGTGATCATATACTTGTAAGGGCAAGAGACTCCAATTTGTGGAGATTCCTTGCAAACGGGATAGTGAAAGGAAAACAAAACACCGTGGTATTCAAGTGGGTCTTTGGACCGCTTGAGAGGGGTTGATTGCAACCCTCGTCCGTTGGGACGCCACAACGTGGAGTAGGCAAGCGATGGTCTTGGCCGAACCACGGGATAAAACCACTGTGTCACTCTGTGCTTGATTCTCTTGTGGTACTGTGTTTTGTTGAGATTGTTGAGACTTCACCTTAGCCACTTGGCAATAATCGTGCTAACACTTAACAAGTTTTTGTGGCTTAAGTTTGAAGTTTTTACAGGATCACCTATTCACCCCCCCCCCCCCTCTAGGTGCTCTCAATGGCAAGGACCATGCTTGATGAGTACAAGACTTCGGATCGGTTTTGGACCGAGGCGGTCAACACCGCCTGCTACGCCATCAACCGGTTGTATCTACACCGAATCCTCAAGAAGACATCATACGAACTCCTAACCGGTAAAAAGCCCAATATTTCATATTTTAGAGTCTTTGGTAGCAAATGCTTTATTCTTGTTAAAAGAGGTAGAAAATCTAAATTTGCTCCTAAGACCGTAGAAGGCTTTTTACTAGGATATGATTCAAACACAAGGGCATATATAGTCTTTAACAAGTCCTCTGGACAAGTTGAAGTTTCTTGTGACGTTGTGTTTGATGAGACTAACGGCTCTCAAGTAGAGCAAGTTGATCTTGATGAGATAGGTAATGAAGAGGCTCTGTGCATCGCGCTAAGGAACATGTCCATTGGGGATGTGTGTCCTAAGGAATCCGAAGAGCCTCCAAATGCACAAGATCAACCATCCTCCCCCAGGCAAGCATCTCCACCAACTCAAAATGAGGATGAAGCTCAAGTTGATGAAGAAGAAGATCAAGCAAATGAGCCACCTCAAGATGACGGCAATGATCAAGGGGGAGATTCAAATGAGCAAGATAAGGAGGATGAAGAACCAAGGCCGCCACACCCAAGAGTCCATCAAGCGATCCAACGAGATCACCCCGTCGACACCATCCTCGGCGACATTCATAAGGGGGTAACCACTAGATCTCGTGTTGCACATTTTTGTGAACATTACTCTTTTGTTTCCTCTATTGAGCCACATAGGATAGAGGAAGCACTTCAAGATTCGGATTGGGTGGTGGCGATGCAAGAGGAGCTCAACAACTTCACTAGGAATGAGGTATGGCATTTGGTTCCACATCCTAACCAAAATGTTGTAGGGACCAAATGGGTGTTCCGCAACAAGCAAGACGAGCATGGTGTGGTGACAAGGAACAAAGCTCGACTTGTGGCCAAGGGGTACTCCCAAGTCGAAGGTTTGGATTTCGGTGAAACCTATGCACCCGTAGCTAGGCTTGAGTCAATTCGTATATTATTGGCCTATGCTACTTACCATGGCTTCAAGCTTTATCAAATGGACGTGAAGAGTGCCTTCCTCAATGGACCAATCAAGGAAGAGGTCTATGTTGAGCAACCTCCCGGCTTTGAAGATAGTGAGTATCCTAACCATGTCTATAAACTCTCTAAGGCGCTTTATGGGCTCAAGCAAGCCCCAAGAGCATGGTATGAATGCCTTAGAGATTTTCTTATCACTAATGGAATCAAAGTCGGAAAGGCCGATCCTACACTCTTCACTAAAACTCTTGAAAATGACTTATTTGTATGCCAAATTTATGTTGATGATATTATATTTGGGTCTACTAATGAGTCTACATGTGAAAATTTTAGTAGGATCATGACACAAAAATTCGAGATGTCTATGATGGGGGAGTTGAAGTATTTCTTAGGATTTCAAGTAAAGCAACTCCAAGAAGGCACCTTCATAAGCCAAACGAAGTATACTCAAGATATTCTAACCAAGTTTGGGATGAAGGATGCCAAACCCATCAAGACACCCATGGGAACCAATGGGCATCTCGACCTCGACACGGAAGGTAAGTCCGTGGATCAAAAGGTATACCTGTCGATGATTGGGTCTTTACTCTATTTATGTGCTTCACGACCGGATATTATGCTTTCCGTATGCATGTGTGCAAGATTCCAAGCCGACCCTAAGGAAGCTCACCTTACGGCCGTAAAACGAATCTTGAGATATTTAGTTTATACTCCTAAGTTTGGGCTTTGGTATCCTAGGGGATCCACTTTTGATTTGATTGGTTATTCGGATGCCGATTGGGCAGGGTGTAAAATCAATAGAAAGAGCACATCGGGGACTTGCCAGTTCTTGGGAAGATCCTTGGTGTCTTGGGCTTCAAAGAAGCAAAATTCGGTCGCTCTTTCTACCGCCGAGGCCGAGTACATTGCCGCAGGACATTGTTGCGCGCAACTACTTTGGATGAGGCAAACCCTTAGGGACTATGGTTACAAATTAACCAAAGTTCTTCTTCTATGTGATAATGAGAGTGCAATCCGCATGGCGGATAATCCCGTTGAGCATAGCCGCACTAAGCACATAGCCATTCGGTATCACTTTCTAAGGGATCACCAACAAAAGGGAGATATCGAGATTTCATATATTAACACTAAAGATCAATTAGCCTATATCTTTACCAAGCCTCTTGATGAACAAACTTTTAACAAACTTAGGCATGAGCTAAATATTCTTGATTCTAGGAACTTCTTTTGTTAATTTGCACACATAGCTCTTTTATATACCTTTGATCATGTCTCTTTCATATACTATGACTAATCTGTTTTCAAGTCTATTTCAAACCAAGTCATAAGTGTATTGAAAGGAAATTGGAGTCTTCGGCAAAGACAAAGGCTTCCACTCCGTAACTCATCCTTCGCCGTCGCTCCGCGCAACTCTCCATCTTTGGGGGAGAGAGCATCTCTCCCACTTTGGTATAATCTTCACTCATATTTTATTTTACCAAAGGGGAGAAAGTAGTTAAAGGGCTCTAATGACTCCGTTTTTGGCGATTCATGCCAAAGGGGGAGAGAGTATTAGCCCAAAGCAAAAGGACCGCACCACCACCTAATTTTAAAAATGATTTTCAATTGGAAATTTCAAATTGGTATCTTATTATGTTCCAAAGGGGGAGAAACTAGTATTTCAAAATTGATATATCAAAACCCTCTTGAACACTAAGAGGAGAATTTCATTAAGGGGGAGTTTTTGTTTAGTCAAAGGAAAAGCATTTGAAATAGGGGGAAAAATTTCAAATCTTGACAATGCTTCGAAAAATCTTATTCATTTACCTTTGACTATTTGCAAAAGAACTTTGAAAAGGATTTACAAAAGAATTTGCAAAAACAAAACATGTGGTACAAGCGTGGTCCAAAATGTTAAAAATAAAGAAACAATCCATGCATATCTTATAAGTATTTATATTGGCTCAATTCCAAGCAACCTTTGCACTTACATTATACAAACTAGTTCAACTATGCATTTCTATACCTGCTTTGGTTTGTGTTGGCATCAATCACCAAAAAGGGGGAGATTGAAAGGGAATTAGGCTTACACCTATTTCCTAATTGATTTTGGTGGTTGAATTGTCCAACACAAATAATTGGACTAACTAGTTCGCTCTAGTGTATAAGTTATACAGGTGCCATAGGTTCACACTTAGCCAATAAAAAGACCAAGAATTGGGTTCATCAAAGAGAGCAAAGGGATAACCGAAGTGTGCCCTGGTCTGGCGCACCGGACTGTCCGGTGTGCCACCGAACAGTGTCCGGTGCACCACCGGACAGTGTCCGGTGCACCAGGGGACTTCACGCTGAACTCCTCACCTTCGGGAAAATCCAGAGGCGCTCCGCTATAATTCACCGGACTGTCCGGTGTACACCGGACAGTGTCCGGTGCCCCAGGGAAGAGCAACTCTGGAACTCGCCAGCTTCGGGAATTCGCTCCGCTATAATTCACCGGACATGTCTGGTGTACACCGGACTGTCCGGTGAGCCAGCGGAGCAACGACTATTCGGGGCCAACGGTCACCTGCTACAACATTAAATGCGCGCCAGAGCGCGCAGAAGTCAGGCACGCGCGAAGTGGCGCACCGGACACTCTACAGTGCATGTCCGGTGTGCCACCGGACATCCAGGCGGGCCCAGCAGTCAGAGCTCCAACGGTCGGAACCCAACGGCCTGGTGACGTGGCTGGCGCACCGGACACTGTCCGGTGTGCACCGGACTGTCCGGTGCACCATGCGACAGACAGCCCCACCAAACGGCTAGTTTGGTGGTTGGGGTTATAAATACCCCCACCACCCCACATTCAAGACATCCAAGTTTTCACACTTCCAACCACTTACAAGAGCTAGGCATTCAATACAAGACACACCCAAGTGATCAAATCCTCTCCCAATTCCACAAAAGCATTAGTGACTAGTGAGAGTGATTTGCCGTGTTCTTTTGAGCTCTTGCGCTTGGATTGCTTTCTTCTTTCTCATTCTTTCTTGAGATCAATACTCAATTGTAACCGAGGCCAGAGACACCAATTGTGTGGTGGTCCTTGCGGGGAAGTTTTGTTCCCGGTTGATTTGAGAAGAGAAAGCTCACTCGGTCCGAGGGACCGTTTGAGAGAGGGAAAGGGTTGAAAAAGACCCGACCTTTGTGGCCTCCTCAACGGGGAGTAGGTTTGCGAGAACCGAACCTCGGTAAAACAAATCCGTGTATCATACTCTTTATTTGCTTGCGATTTGTTTTGAACCCTCTCTCGCGGACTCGATTATATTTCTAACGCTAACCCGGCTTGTAGTTGTGATTAACTTTGTAAATTTCAGTTTCGCCCTATTCACCCCCCCTCTAGGCGACTTTCACATATAATATCACGATAACTTAAATACAAAATGTGTGTTATACTGTTATGAGAAAATGTTTCATAATCCATTTGTGATCCTGGCCATATATAAATTTTGTTATTTTAATATAGTTGTTTCACCACTACATTGCAACCATCAGTATCATGCAGACTTCAATATATGCTACGATTTGTATAGTCTCGTCGTTGGAGAGCACGTCCCACACCTACCGAAAGAAGTTCCCTCGTACATCGTCAATCAATAGTCACGCACCACCATACACGCTTGCTTAAACAAAAAGACAAGTGCTTGTGTTTACGAAGAGAATTAAAGACACGACTGGCACAAAAGCTACTCCGATGGTGGCGAGGATGACGAACTGGTCATTGTTGTCGGTCCTCCTCTGCGTCACCTCCGACGCCGAGATGACACTACAGTCCTTGATATAGTAGTCGTCGAACGCAAGCGACATGGCAAGTCCCGACAACTCTTGGCTGGGCTCCCAGCCGAAGTGCACCCGGGCTCATCAGCGAGGTAGTACACCTAGTCGTTGCACCACCGGATGCGCTACCGCTCTGCATATATCATGTTCGAGGACACTCACACAACATCTGCAACGGCCGTCCTCCCAGCGCACCAATGGTCGATCAGTAGCGACTTACGTGGCAGGTTGGGCTTCAGGTGGACGATGACCTGGACGGCGTGATGGCGCTGTCGTCGGATGCGGTGCCCAGAATAATCCGAGAGTCGCCGATATTAGCGACGACCATGAGGTCCCCTGCCTGACGATGAACAATGCGATGCTGAAGACAATAATAACACATATTAGCAGTAGCATGAATATGAGATAGACTTGAAAATATCACCCGCTCATGTTGATCTATTGGCGCTATTGCTGCTTGCATTGCTACTTCCGATTGTTGATGTTGTTAATCGATTGCGATGATTAGCAACAGAAATAAAGTAATCAACAATAGAATCAATTGTTAATAATTACTTCTTGCCTTGCCCTCCTACTAGTTACTCCTTGTGCTGATCGATGTAATCTGGCTAGGGAGAGGCCTTTCGATTGTTGCGCGTTACTACTTACGTATGCCTTCGGCCTTGCAAATTTCGAATTAAAATCGACTGTTTTAACGGTTGTTGTAGCTGTAATTTATAAAAACAAAAGCACTATATAAAATGCAGTAGAAACAAGTACGGATTAAAACCAAATAAACAAGTTAAATACTATTACTATTTGACGCATAGGCCACAGGGTCCCTGATCATCTCGTTGTGTCAGAGTTGATTGGTACTGCGCTACAACTCACGGTCATCGATTGAAGCACCTCGAGTGTAGTGTGGATTCAATGACGTTCGACCGGTTATGAGCTTAAGTGACTATTTGGTTCATGGCTAACTGTATCAAGATTAGTTATCTGAATTGAAAAACTAACTTTAGATAGAAAAGTTAGATAAAATGTGGCAAGTTAAGCAGCGAACCAAACATGCCCTGTCAACGATGAATATGATCGTCTTGTTTGTCACCGCAAAATTCATCTCCACAGTCATCAGTTAATCTCTTATATACATACGAACAGAAATACGACTACGAAGTGGTTTAGTTTATTTATGATTTGGACCGTGTTTTTAACTTATTTATATAAAATAATATTTTCCATTTGTAATATATATAGGGCATATCTATTTGTTACCTAGGATGTCCATCACCTAGATCATCCACCAACCTCGTCCGACATGCCACCCCTATGGCCCACATGATGTATGCGCTTTAAATTAAAGCAATAGATTGAATCCAATCCACTCTCTCGTTCCCCGTTATGCAACAAAAAGACTTATTATGTGACCAACAGATAGACACGTCTCAACTTAAGGTAACGATAACAGAATGACTGAATCTATAACAGAATAGCGGAATATGTAACAGAATGACTGAAGCGGTAACAAAATAACTGAATCTGTAACAGAATAACTAAAAAACTGTAACGGAATGACTAAAACTTAAATTATAACAAACTGAATAGCCACAACGAATTGACTGAAACTGTGACGAATTGGCTGAAACTGTGACAGAATGACTGAAACTGAGAAAAATGATTGTGATTGTGATAAAATGACTGAAATTGTGATGAAATGAATGAAACTCTAACGAAATGACTAAAGCTGTAATAAAAGTAAGTGGAATGATTGAAACCCGTATTAAGGGCATGTTTAGTTTGTGGCTATTGTGCCACACTTTGACTAAGGTTAGTCGTCCGAATTGAAAAACTAACCTTAGTAAGAAAAGTTAGTCAAAATGTGATAAGTTAGATAACAAACCAAACATGCCCTAAAATACATAAAATGGGTCCACCTAAAAAATGGACGTGAAAAACATATCACCCAAATAGAACCCCACCACGCACGGTCCCTGATCCGTCCCCTTGGTCTGGTGGTTCGTTCCACCGATCGCAGCCGATTGCTCGCTTGGTGCGGTTAGATCGTAGGTCCAGGTGATGAACCAATTCTCTCGTAGTTGTAGGTGACAAATAATATATATAGATATATAACCGTCTAGGTAAAACTTCACCTAGGATGACAAATAACGTTGGTTACACTCTCCCTCTCTCTATTCATCACCGACGGTCCATCACTTGGACCACCCTGGCATGCCCATCCACGGAAACCCCCCCCCCCCCCCCCCCCCCGCCTTCACGCCTACTCGACTCTCTTTCACGTCCGTGTGGCTTGACTTCCATCGCACAGTAAAACATTAAGCCATTCTTGTTTTAAGAGAAACATTAAGTAATTTTTAGGGTAAGATTAAGACATTTTTGTTTTTCAGACACTCTACGTGTTTTCTTAGACATTTCTGTATATATGCTACTGCTTTGTCCCAAAATATAATAAACAAGCATTAATTAATTAATCTATGAATGTAGTATGTGTATCTATATTCGTCATCTCATTCGAATGGATGTTGATGGAAAAAAACTACGTTCCAAACTTTTGGAACAGAGAGAGTATAAGGGCATGTTCGGCAGCTCAGGACTGAATCCAGGCTAGGAACAGTTACAAGCCAGGATTCAGTGGATCCGACCCTTTCACTTGTTCCGGACATGTAATTAATCCGGCTAGAATGAATCAAGGGAAGCAATTTTTATCTGTTTGGTAGCAAAGGATTGAATCTTGTCACTTCAGTTGAAATCAAATTTTCAGCCACACACAATGTCACAAACAAAACTCAAAAAAATTGGTACACCAACAGAAACAAAGCAATTTCATGAATCAATCTGAGCTTGTAAGCACGTCACCTGTCCAGCAAAAGCTTCTGTTTTGGACAGCATTCTACAATAGAGCACCAACAGCAGACTTGGTACGTAGTAGTAAAGCCAAAATAGTTTTAAAACAACAAAGCATGTCAAATAAATTATAGTCTTGCCAAATAAATTATAGTCTTGCCAACAAACGCAAAGAACAGTCTTGATAGACTGACATCTTCAACAGCTAAGAGATAGAACAGATGTGCTAAGAAGAAACATCACTTTAGAACTAAGCATGTCAGTTCAAAATAAGAAACCTCCAGATGTGCTAAGCATCACCGATTGATCACCCAAACCTGTCCAAACAAATAGAACAATTAGATTGGAATATAAAGGCCCAAGTGAATATGGTTGAGTGGAAGGTAAAGACACAAATATCATACCTACTAAGCCATCTCATTTCTTAGCCAAATCAAAGCTGATTCTTGATCCGCTTCACATGCACATATGAAAGTCTCTCTATTCTCTTTGCTCTTGGTGAAGACTGAATATGCTTTTGCCTTCTCCAGTTTGGTCACTTCTTCCATTGTGTTCAGAACTGATATGCACCTTTTGATGGAGAAATCTTCACTTTGAGCTGCCTCCTTTTCTCTTGTCTCCTTTTCTCTTGCTTCCTTTTCTCTTGCAACTTCATCTTCTACTTGCTTGCTCCTCATTTCTAGGTATTTGTTCATCATATTTTCTATGTTGTCAGTCTTTCTAGGCTTCTTTGGTTCCTTTTCTTGCTTGTTTCTTGACGCAACAGGTCTTCGCTGTCCACTTTCTTCATCTCGTGACAGAGTATTAGCCCTTCCTTCAAGCATATCTTCATTCCTTTCAGTGAGTGCATCATCAACTTCATCATCTACATCATGAACAACATTCAGATCAAAGCCTTGTGGTCCATCTTCTGCATCCTGAAGTTGCTCATTCGGTTCTTCCTCTTGCGGTGCCTCAAGAGAAGTGCAATTCCAAGTCCCTTCAGCCAAGTGTCCTACACAATAACAAAGAAATATAAACTTAGCAAAAATATGTCTCTACCTAGAGCACGAGTGGAAAGAATGGGACATTTTGAATGGGACATTTAGAAGGATCATACTGAAATTCAGAAGTTAAACTATATTATATATTTCAGTATGATGTTTGGAAACTTACCATCATAAAGCTCTCCCAAAGCATCAAAGAGCGGGAAGGTTGCCTTGTTGTTGTTAAACTTCTTGATTTTAGGAAATGTCTGCACAATTAAAAAACATTGATCAAATACGAGATTATCATTATAAGGTTATCCTACATAACTAATTTGATAATTGAATTTCAAGAAATCAACTTACCACCATGAGATTCTCCCACAAAGCTGGTGGTCCTTCAACCATATTCCTTTTCTCATTCCAGGTGGACCCACTCTGTTGCTTTGCTGCTTTGAGCATCTTGTAGTCTCTCTTCAGCTGACCTTCTTCATCCTGAATTTAAGACTTTGTAAAGGAGACATACTTGTTCCTCACATGAAACTCCTTGACCATTCTATTCCACCCTTCGGAGTTCCAACCATTGTCACCTCTATATCCACTTTCTTTAAATTCATGGAGAATGTCAACAAGAGACCTCTCAATGCCTGGATTCCAATCCGCTCTTTGTTTCACTACTACATAAACAATGGTCACACATCAGTAATATAAAACTTACAAGAAAGCATGAAGAAACATTGAACACAATACCTCTTGGAGAACTTCCACTCTTTTTTGCCCCACTGCATTTAGGAGAAGCCTTCTTTTTAGTAGCACTTGTTGTAGGAATGAACCTACGCAACTTTGGGGAACCACCTATGTTGAACCTTGGGGAGCCTTTTCCAACCATAGCTTTTTAAAGAAAAAACTTATTATATTTTACAATACTACTAACTTAAAGTGTTGTTTTACATGTTACAATACTACTAATTAAATTATTATAACTTATTCAACCACGAAAATACTAATTTAGATGTTGTTGGTATTGAGCCCACATTTCTTGGGCGATGGTATCTCTTAAAGCATTGCCTTGTGTAGTGCCTGGGTCACTCATTTGATCACCACTTGGTAGATCAACAAAGTTTGATGGATCAATATTATCCGGCTGATGATCTAACCAATCCTCATCACCATGAAGTGATCGGATTAGATTGTGGAAGATGGCAACAGTTATAGGTATCTTTACTTGGTTTTCCAGTGTGTGGAACGTGGCAACTTTGAGAATGGAGAAGCGCTTTTTAAGCACCCCAAAGCCCTTTCCACATGGTTCCTCAGAAGTGCGTGACGATGGTTGAAGAGCTCCTTCGGGTTCTGTGGTCTTCGATGTCCAGCCCCAAATTCCTTCGGCCTTGTTCGTTTCTGCCGGATTGGTGGGTTGGAACCATTCCTAACCGGGTTGTTTCTCTAATTTATATAAACTTTAATTAGGTGGAACGTTTTCGGGTGCAATCTGATACAAACGAACAAGGCCTTCAAGTGGTACCGAACTCCTCGGTATGGAGCAAGAAAAGATGGAGTATTTGCATACCCACCATCAACTAGATAGAATTTTCCTAGAGGTACCTGAAAACCCTTGCTCATAGCTGATCTTAGCATTCTAGAATCTGTAGCCAATCCCTCCCAACCACTAGAAACAAAAGTGATATTGAGATCGAAATCACATGCCACCATCACATTTATGCTAAGTGTTCCCTTCCGATTTCGAAAAGGAGAATGTTTATCAGGAGATATAGAAATAGGAATATGAGTTCCATCAATGGCACCGAGACAATTCTTAAAGAATGGATAGAATCTAGGATTACCTTGTATTTTTTGATGCACTTGATTAGGATCAGGAGGCTGAATGAAACGACGAGATAGGACAGGAATGACCTTATTGAAGAAGTGGTTGATGTGATGATGGAATGTGTCATTACTGTGCCCAAAATACACTTGGAGATCCTAATATGAGGCGTTGCGACTTAGCATGTATAAGAAGAACCCCAACTTCTCCTCGACCGTGATCCTTGTATCAACAATGATCCTTCTCCTTCTAAGATAAGTTGCAAGCTCTCTGAAGATGTGTGGTTCCATCCGAAATGTAACTTGACAGTTCTTGACATGTCCCTCGAGGAGTCGACGAACCTTAACCTCGCCTGTCTCATCTGAGGTATGAAGTTTCTTCTTTTGTCCCCCACCTCTAGTAGAACCCATCAGATATAAGGCGGGGAAAATAAATATCATCATGTCATCATCTTCTTCTTCCCTCCTCTTTCTAATACGATCCCGCAATGAGATACTCATTGTAGAACTAAAGAATATTTTTTTGTCTGGTAGAAGTTAAATAATAAAATAGACTTAAAGCAAATCATGTATCATTTCAAAAGTACAAGTAATAAGGACTAAAGTAAACCATATATATGTACAAAGAATTTAATACCTTTTGGAGTTGGTACCGGATCCCAAGAGGGAGAAGGTTCACCTTCCCCAACTATAATTGGTGTTGTAGGGATCTACATGTAACAACTCAAATAAGTAGCTGGCATACATGATTATAAAGTATACACTAAATTCTTGAAGAAAACACATGAATCTAGGCACACAAATGAATCGGGATAAATAAATCTACGCAGGGCAACTATAATTATGCATGCAGAGTATTAGCTAGCAGCAAACAATAGCGTTATACTATAATTATGAATCAGGATAAATAATTCTGTTTGATGTGGGATCAAACAGAAGTGTCATGCACGTCCGAATTCAGTTGTTTCAGGCAGGCAACCAGTTCAAAAACATTCGCCGCGACTTGATATATACAAGCAGAGAAGTGCAGGTTTCTGAACAAGAACTTGAGAGGCTGAGCAATGATACTAGCTAGCAGCAAACAATAGCGTGGAACTCAAGGTGACATGCATTTTCGGAATAAACAATTGATCAGTTGTAGAGCGATAGTAGTAAGTAGTAACACGTTGGGAAGAAATTCCATATGATATCAATCAGAAATGAAAGGCAATTCAGGATGTAATATCCGATATGTATTCATTTCAGGCAAGCAGTTATTCAGACTTCCGACGGACATTCAACAGGGCAAAATGAAAATGCCAAGCGGGTACTTAGACGACCAAGTTTATCAGAAGCCTATGGACGCGAGACAACTGCTACGAAGCAACCTCTACAGCTACGATGGGCATCGAGCAGATCAGAACCCTATGATCAGTTTTGGTGGCTGCCTGCTTGTAGAACAGTCGGCCTCTACGGCCTTCGAGCTTGACGAGGACGACCTCTTCTCCGCAGGATCCGGCTCGCCCGAGCCGCCGCAGCCGTTGCGCCGCCCACTCATCCTGCCCTCCGCCCACTCATCCTGTCCGCAGCCGTTGAGCCATTGCGCGCGCGGGCTCGGGAGTCGCCGATGCACCAAAACACAGGGACACAGTTCTTGCACGTGGCGGCGCACTTGGTGAGAGCGGAGAGGACCGAGATCGAGGGCGAGAGTTTGGGGCAGCGAGAGCAGAGGATAGGAGAGGGAAGGAAGAGAGCAGATCCTCACCGGGGAGAAGGCAGCGAGGAGGGTCGTCGTCGGGGCTGTGCGCCGCCACCGTGCCGGTCGCGTCAAAGCCGTTGTCGCGCCAGTCGCGTCGAGCCGCCGCCGCGTCGGTCGCGTGTGTCCCGGCTTCGATCCGGAGGTACCACACAAGGGTTGGTTCCGGGCCGTGAGGTGAAGGAAAATTTTAATCCGGGCCAGTTTCCATTCCAATTCGGGCCGAAACGAATAATATAAATAAATTCTACCAAATTCCAAACCAGACCCATTCGTTCCACCCTTCGGGTGAAACGAGGCCTGGAATGGGCTGATCCTCGGAAACGAACGAGGCCTAATTTAGGGGCTCTCTGTCGCATAGCCTGCAAGAGTCTCTCCATTCAGGGGGTGTTTGGTTTCTAGGGACTAATGTTTAGTCCCTTTATTTTATTCCTTTTTAGTGTATAAATTGCTAAATATAAAAACTAAAATAAAGTTTTAGTTTCTATATTTGGTAATTTTGGAACTAAAATGGAATAAAATCTAGGGACTAAACATTAGTCCCTAGAAACCAAACACCCCCTCATTGTATCGCCAACCTACTTTATTTAGGCTCGTGTTCGTTCTTGCAAACCAAGGACGACCGACTGGAAAAGAAGAAGAGGTGTCCCCGCGGCTGCCTAGCCTTAAAGTTGTTTCACACGGAACAAGTAAACAAAACCAATCAATCTTTACAGCTTGCAACAAGCTAGCAGGTGTCATTTCATTTCCTTGAAAAGTCTTGAGTTTTAAAGCAAAAGCTTAAATTGGGAAACAAAGACGGCATGTCTAAACTTGACAACAACTAGAAACGATCGAATTAAAGAAGCGACGGTAAAGCAGAAGTAATTATAGCAGGTTCTCTATGTATCTCGGGAACAGGTAGTCCACGATGATCTCGTATGCTTTCTCGGTGGGATGGAAGCTGTCCCAGAAGACGTATTTCCGGTCGTCAGGGCACGTCGGCGCCGTCAGCTGGTTGCACAGGAGCGACACCTCCAAGTCCCCGGTGCCGCAGCATCCTCTCGTGGAGACCTCGAAGCCTGCAACACCACACCACCATTCAGATTTCAGGGCGGGGGGGGGGGGGGGGGGGGGGGGGGCGGGGGGCGGCCAGGGCCAGGGCAACAAGAGAGGTATGCACCGTATTTGCAGGGGTTCGTGATCATGTCCTGCAGGACGTCGTAGATATCCACGTAGCCGATTCTCTGGCACGCCAGCTCCTTCTGGAGCAGCACTACCTCCTCCTTCAGCCTGGAGTTGTACAGCTGCGCCGCGTGGTTGCGAGCGGGGTCGCAGTCCCTGGCTAGGCCGCCGGCGAGGGTCCGCTGCGAGGGCACGCACCCGACCGGCGGCATCCCCAGGACCGCGATCCTCCTGGCCCCTTGCTGGTACAGTTGCTAGACAACCGCCAGGCGCATGCATGACAATGAGTTGCAAGCAAGTGTGACTGCGCTGCGAGTGGAGACTGGAGAAAGAAGATGTCACTCACCCTAATGAAGTCGCAGGCCTGCTCCACAAGGAAATCCACGTACGCCGAGATGTCGTACTGCAGAGGTCTGACGGGGGCGAGGTAGTAGTTGTTGGCGATGTCGTCCGACCCGGCGCAGACAAGGAACAGGCTTTCGGCCACGATTCCTGCGGCGGCGGCCTCGTCTCCGACGACCCCTGCGAGCCTCTCCTTGTACTCCGCGAACATGTTGAGCTCCTCCTGCATCGGCAGAACTGCCTGAAGAAAGGCATTTCAACGGGGGTCGTTCGTTTGTTGTTTACCACGAGAGTGGAGGTGAGCGGGTCGTAGCCGGTGCCCCCAGACGCGAAGCTGACGCCCGTGCAGAGGTCGTCGTCGCTGAGGTCGGTGCCGAGATACGCCGGAACCAGATCTTTCAAGCCGAGCCGTGAAGCTGCACAGGCATCCATACAGCGACTGTTCGTTAATTAGGCTCGTGCTCGAGTCGCATCGCAGCTAGCGGCGCGGGACACGAACCTACGAAGTCCGTCGGAATCCGGCCGTTGGAGAAGCGTCCGGTGGGTACGCCGCCGTTGAGGTCCTTGCCGTATGGCCTGAAGTTGGACTTGGTGAGCGTGAGGACGGCGTTGTTGTTGCCCGTGTCCACGATGGAGTCGCCGAACACCAGGATGGCCGGCACCCGCGGCCTGCCGCCGCCAACCGCCCTGGCCTGCTGCAATGGCGACGCGGCGAGCACGAGCAGCAGCAGCAGCGACATTGCGGTACCGCCGAGCTCCATGAGCTGTATCCCTAACCACTGGAGGTACGGTTCCATTCTCGCCACTGTGGCAGGCTGATTGGGATAAGTAAGATGCCTTTCGGTCGGCTGAGAAGGTGGTGTGGTGGGACAGCTGAATGCACTGCATCTGTAGACACCTAACCACGGGACCATACGAAACGACCTTATTCAGAAGATCACATGCATCCCGCTAAGTAAGACCTATGGAATGCAGCATTCACATGTACACAGTTAAATCACAAGAAGAAGAAAAACCCAGTTAAATCACATACACAGTGATTTGAGCCTCTGTACAAGTGCAAGAGGTGGTGTTCCTGTTGCCTTTGGGTTCCTGGAGTGGGTTCGGGTATCCTGTTGGAATTCAGCTACAAGTGTGATGTCTGATTTAGATTGTTTTGCTGCTGCTATTGTTCTTCTCATCTTCTGTTATCCTTGTAAACTGGTAAGCAGAGAAATAAATCTCTTTCAAAAAAAAAAACTAGATAAGCTTCCACATATAGAGAAGATCTGGAGTAACTCCTGTACAACAAAGGCTCACTGAGAATACAAATAAACGACTAACATGAATCACAAGTGCAAAGTTAGAAGTTCACACTCACAACACCTTGTAACTCAATTGTGCAAATACCATTCTCGCGGCTATCATTGTTATTTGGTAAGAACACAAACAATTTGAAACTGGTAACAATCTACTGTATTGCAGGAATATAACAATTTAACAAAGGTAAACAATTGATACTAAGCATATAATAAGTAAAATCAATGGTAGAATACATTGGTTTAAGAAGTACAGGATAAAGCACCATTACAATGATCTGAGATCAGCCCTAAAGTTCATAAATAGTCAGTAAGACATGAGCAGGTAAAAATCGCTAGCATAGAAGATTCTACTCCAAGCATACGATAGAAAGGCAACTACAATTGAAAGCCAACAAAATAGAGCAGCTTACCGAGCACTAATCCTCATCATCTTCTTCTGAGCTCCCAACGTCACTACTGTACTCGTCACTACTACTGCTCCCAAAATCAAGCTGCACAGGCTTGACCTGTATTGTCTCTGGTCCCATTGGTGCCACTGGTCGCACTGAAACAGGTGCCTGCGGCACAGGGGCCTGTGCCTCCCGCTCTTCACCCTTGATACCAGGTAGTATCTCATCAAGTGGTAGCGTGATCGGATCACCAGGCTTCCATCCCGGCGGCGGCTTTAGCTCCTTCGGGAACATGGGTGGCAAGGTGTTTGGTAGCCTCGACGGCCCCTCCTGTGGTGCCTCATACAGCGGCGCAACCTCCACTTCTGCCGCGATCCCGTCCTTCGCATCCAATGGCTTCTTGGGTACCCCTACATCCAAATCAGCAAACAGATACAGCTGCGACGCTCTCATCTGATTCTCCTGTGGTACAGGTGGCAGGCTAACACGGAGAGGCAACCCAGCACCATGCTCCGGCGGAGCAAAGGTTGTGTAACTTATGCGGTGCGCGTAGGTCAGGATGTCATCAAGCTTAAGGCTGGAGTGGAGGGACGTGCCGAAGTCGCCCTCTGACGCCGGCTCGGGATCGTCAGCAGCAGCGGCGCCACGCGGGCGTTTGGGATCGCGACGGTAGTCAGCGTAGTCGTCGACGAGGCGGTCAAGTACTTGGTGAGCCTCATGCAGCTTCTTCGCAAAGGCTAGCAGCGCAGCATCCTTGCCACGCGCCTCACGGACAAGGCGCGCGCGCGCATCCTGCAGATCGAGGGTCTCTTGCAGCTCGGCGACGGCCTCGAAGAGCTGCGTCTGCAGGGTGGTGACAAGAGAGAGCGCGTCCTTGGTGGAGGAGATCGGGGTTGCGAGCGGCGGCGCGGAGGACGCCGATGGGAGGAAGGTGGGAAGCGATCCTCGGTACGCTGAGATCCACGCGGCGCGGTTCGCCGAGAGTTCCAAGAGGTTGGAAGCGAGCGACGATATAAGCTGGAGCAGCGATTGCGCGCGCGGAAGCGGCGGCAGGAGCGGTAGCAGCGACGGCGAGGTGGTTAGGGTTGGGGCAGCACTGGTGCCAGCGGCTGCGCTCGAGGGCAGGCTACCGTGTGAAGGCGAGGATGTGGGATTCAAGGGGACCGGATTGGGCGGGAGCGACGGCGACGAGGCTGTGAGCCCCAGCCTCGCCGGGGAGGGCAGATGCGGCTGCATCATTGCGGCGGCGGCGGAGGGCGCAGCAAACGGACGCGACGCGAGCTCGAGACGCTCGTGCTTGCTGATCCTCCACTTCGTGGGCTCATGGGACGGGCTTGCTCAACTAGATGTGTTTGGGCTTTTTATGTCTTGAGGCCCAACTAATCCGCGTTAAAAGCCCTCTCTCCTTGGTCCTTGCCTACCCATCCGCCGCTTCCGCTTCGTCCCAAATCCCTTTTGGCGGGAGACGAGCAGCAGGCTGCCTCCACTTCCCGCGCAAAGCAGTAAATCGGAGTAACCATGGACGGCGGATCCTCCACACCGGCGAGCCCCCCACCGACGGTATCCGCGTCGGCGGCGAATATGGAGGAGTACCGGAACTGGAAGAAGAACGCGGCGGTGCTTTACGACCTCGTCATCTCCCACCCGCTCGAGTGGCCATCGCTCACCGTGCAGTGGCTCCCATCGGAGTCCTCGGCCCGCAGCCACCGGCTCGTCGTGGGTACGCACACCTCCGACGAGGCCCCCAACAACCTCATGGTCTTGGACGCGGTGCTACCGCTCCCACCTCGCCTCGCTGCAGCCGTCGCTGCCTCGGGCGGCGCCGTCCCGTTCCCATCCGTATCCGTCTCGCGCGTGGCGCCACACCGTGGCGAGGTCAACCGCGCGCGCTGCATGCCGCAGCGTCCCTATACGGTGGCCACCAAAACGTGCGTCGACGAGGTGCACGTGTACCATCTCGGCGATGACGACGGCAGCGGGAAGAGCGGCGCCGAAGTTGTGCTCAAGGGGCATGAGGCGGAGGGTTATGGCTTGTCATGGAGCCCGATGAAGGAGGGGTGGCTGCTGAGCGGCTCGTATGATAAGAAGATTTGCTTGTGGGACATCTCCTCTGGGAGTGGCGCTCCTGTTCTGGATGCACAACAGGTGTTTGTGGTAATGCCCCGTTGGATGATCGTGTTTCTTTTTCTTCTATTAATTAATGTGTCAGTGCTCTTTATTCACTAATTATTATCGCTGCATTTTTCGGGCCATATGCTTACAGTCACTTGATTAACGTATGACTCGATGCACCGGAGTAATTTGATTTGTACTTCTTTTCTTTTCCTAATGGTACTATGTTTGTTTGTACTATACAAACATTGGGATTAGAACCGTGTGTGCAGTAACTCAAGTTCATATAGATTTTCCATAATTATTTTATGATAATAACGAGTCAACAGGAGGTGATTGAGATGTAGGTTTAACGAAAAGAAGCAAGACTAGGCACATCTTGAGAGAAATTGGAGCATGGCTTTGTACGCTTTAGGTCTTATCTTATTCTGTGAACCAATTTATTATGTCTGATGTCAGAAGTTTGTATGCTTTGTGTTGTTCAATCAAGGAAATAACATGTGACATCTGTTTTTAATATGCTTAAAATGGTAATAGTATTAGAAATGAAGCAGTTGTCTGGTCCCTCAGTAGCGACTCACTGTGATCCACTTATTCCCTAACATGTCCATGCTCTTTCTACACTCTACATATAATTTGGCCACGCAAGCTTCTGAAATCCACTCCATTCCTACATATATGTTTTTTCGAAGTGAGTTTAGTTATTTCCTCTTTATGTTGCCAAGGAAATCTGCTTCATGTTTTGTGTTTCTTTTTCATTTGTTATTCCCACAGCTATGGATCTGTTTGGAAGGGTTTCACTTCAAAAATTTCAGCTTCGGGTTTTTAGCTTCACTATAAAACAGTTTCAACAAATTATTAGAGTGGGTTCGAGTAGTGTTTGGCTTGCACAGGAACTACAACTTCTTTTACAAACTGAATATATAAACAAACACTTACGCACAAACAATAGTCCATGGTGTCGATCTCTAAGCTAGCTGCTTGAACAGCAATAGAAGCGAAGCGTCACGTGTGTAACCAGTGGCGTGGTGAGTAATTTTTTGTGCAACTTTATGAGAGGGTACGAAAGTATTGTTTCTGAAGCACCCTTTGAGGAGCTTCGAAAATTTCTGAAACTGGTCTCTAGTTTCAATTTTTTAAAATTAGAGCTCATGAAGCTGGACCTATTTGGATAGAAAAAGCTGCAACGAAGCTGAAATTCTTGAAGTGAAGCCCCCCCAAACATGACCTATATATGTTAAGGCCCATAGTATCAGAGTCTATAGACACACACATGTCCTGAGGACTAATTGCATTCTCTAAACCTAAGGTTAGTAACATGGTATCAAAGCAGGTTAGAGTTAGGGCTAATCTTCTTCCTTAATCACATTTTTCCGCTGCTGGTCTTCCCCATTGGGGGGCCACAGTCGCTGCCTCGATCCTGGCTGCCGGTCTTTCCCTCGTCAGCTGTGCTCTCCATCGGGTGCTTTTGTCACGTCCCCAGTAATAAGTACTCATGTTATATTGCATTCATTCAAACCATGTTAGAAATCAGGAGTTTTATGAAGATTATTTATTTATGTCACTATACACAAAGAAGGGCATAGTGATCTTCTTGCCACTGTGTTGTCTTTATCCAGGGTCTAATGAATATTTACTTTTGCAGGCTCATGAGGATCTCGTTGAAGATGTTGCTTGGCACCTGAAGGATGAACATATATTTGGATCTGTTGGGGATGACTGTAAGTTGATGATGTGGGACTTGCGTACAAACAAACCAGAACAATCTATTCTTGCACATCGAAAGGAGGTAAGCATGCTGTAATCACGGATTATCAAACTGTATCTTGAGGCCTGGATTATTGCACAATTGCATTTTCACAATAATCAACAGTTCATAGGAGCTGTATATGAAACAAGATTTATATAGCTATAAGATAATGTTCACTGCACCCCCATAAGATAATTTCCCCCTTTTTAGTTTATTGTTGGAAATTATGTATTGACACTTCCTACTTCTGGTACCTTATTTTTATGGCTAATATAATTTTAAACACGTTATTCAGTTATATGTGGCCTTCCTTGTGATAAGGCAAATGGTGTGCAGTGTGCACTGATGGTCATCCAACCTTTCAGTTGGTGTTTTTATTTGCTGCAAAGAAAAGTTTGGTTTTGTAAAAAAATGTTTTGTGTTCGGTATGGCAGTCTTGTCGTGTCATGAATTGGTTTCTGTTCATAGTATGCATGCTTCTGTTTTCCAGGTCAACTCTTTGTCATTCAATCCATTCAATGAATGGATATTGGCTACAGCATCTGGAGACACAACTATCAACCTATTTGACATGCGAAAACTATCTAGAAGCTTGCATACTTTTGACAGTCATGAGTACGTATTTTTTCTGTGCCCTACCCTATGTGTTCAGTCTTTATTTCTTCCAATCATAGAATGTGCCGTAGCCAAATAAACAGCTGCATTTTTTAACCCTTTAAATTTTTGCATTGTATATATTTGTACTGATATGTTGGAAGATAACAGGTATATTAATGGGGCAGGGCAGTGGCAGATATATGACACTGTTGTAATGTGCAGTTGGTACAGAACATAGATGGCATTGTTTTCTTCAATGCAAAAACTTACCAATTTGCAAAGTTCAATTAAAAGTCAATTTGCAAATTTCCTTTTAGAAAGTATTAGCAACCTGCTTTGAAGCACATTGTATAAGTTGTCGGTGTTTCGTACCTTGCTCCAACAAGTAAATTTATTGTGCATGTCCCCCTGCCTTTGGCCACGGTGAGCCTCCCTCGCGCTTGGCTTTACAGGACTTCGCCAGAAGCGTCGTGTCCAATGACCTTTCCGATTTCAATCATGGGCTCTCGACGTCGCTCGTGTGGGGTGAGGCTGAGGGCGTCAAGGGTCTTCGATGCTGTGTTGGGGCCTTCAAACAAAGTTGGCCGGGAGGGCACCACCTTGACCACGCCGCTTTCTCGGTTGATGTCAATGCAGGGGCCGCCGCTGGCCCTCGCTCACCTTAGCAGAGGGGTCGGACTTTTGGGGCCCTGATGGCTTTTCCTTCACCGTTGAAGGGGAAGATAAGACCCCCAAAAACAGATCATCGTTCTGGGAGGTCGATTGTTGTCGCGGCTTGCCATACGGAGCTTGGATGATCTGGTCGTGGAACGCGCAAGGCCCCTACCTGGCGCACCAACTGTTGGTGTTTCGTAACTCGCTCCGATAAGCAAATTTATTGTGCGCGTTTCGGGCTCCGGAGAGTATGCCGGAGGGCGCAAGATTTATACTGGTTCGGGCAAAATGTCCCTAATTCCAGTCATCGGTGGCTTGTGCTACCGGCACCATTGATGTTTAGACTCGTAGTAGGGGTTACAAGCAGTCGAGAGAAAGAGAGAGAGGAGAGGCTCCCAGATCTCTTATCGGGGTGGAAGTGAATCTTAGAAGCTCCAAGGTGGAGTCCTAGCTAAGTCTTGGCTTGGTGGGGCTCCGGCCTCTTGATCCTCGTCGGCGCTCGTCCTATTCGTTCTTGTGGGTTCGTCTCCGTCTGAAGGCGTTCGGTTTTGTCCTTCTGTTCCTCGATCCCCCCTTGCCCTAAGGCGAGCCTCTCCCTTTTATGGGTCGGGACAGGGGTCGGCCAGCGGTGGCTTCCGCGAGGAGTCGTACCCCGGGTGAGTCCACACGTACTCATGGGGCCTGGGGCTGCCTGACTATCGCGTAGTTATCGTGATGGATGACGTGGGGGCGGCGATGGTCATAGGTGCCATCATTTCGGCTACGTCGACCCCTGGCTTCCGTAGCATGGGGCTCGGCGCAGCCCATCGTGTAGTGCCCTGCGAGAGATCTGCGCACTCAGGCATAGTTCGATATGCCATAAGTGCGCCGCAGGCCGAGGGGCGTGGGGGCCATTAACGCGCCACAGTCCGGAGGCTCGTAGATCATGAGCGTTATGCGTCCCGAGGGGTCCGTAGGTCATGAGTGGGAAGTGGATCGGCGCCCACGCTGTGGCTCGGTGCTAGGCGTGGTTAATGCGGCCAGTCATTTATGACGGGTCAGTCCGGGGCCGGGCACGGGATCCACTCGAGTGGTTCCCTTTCGACACGTCCGGCCTCCCTTGTCAGGTTTCGCCACGCCTGACCCTAGGCTCGGTGCCGCGGGATTCGACCGGGGGCGGGTCCTTTCAGGTTTGACGTATATGTCTCTTCCGATTGACTAACGGGCCCTATCAATCAGGTGCTCTTCTCCTCAGCACGCTCACTGACCGGTGGGTCCGGGGGTCATTCCCCCGACATCAGTCTATCTGTCTATCTAACTTAACTCATTTATGTAGCCTGTCTTACTTTTTATTGTTATGTGTCTGAAATTTTATGTTGTGCAATTCGCACCTGTAGGGCGGAGGTGTTTCAGGTTGAATGGAATCCAAATTTGGCTACTGTATTAGCTTCATCTGCCGCAGACAAGAGAGTGATGATATGGGATATTAATAGGTAAGTCGAGTGAAATTCAGCTCGAAAGTGGAGTATTATGTTTGCAGCTGTATGAGATTTATCCAGTTGAATAGGTACATTGGGGGAGTTCTCCAAGCAAATAATTAACAGATAATTAACAGATGTAGGAATTACCTTTGACAACTTTTAGTTGCAAAAGCTGACATGATTTTGCTAAAATTTCATATTCTTAAAGTGAAATCCTTGGTTTTATTTTATTTTTTGTATGTTCCATCAGCATATAACAGAATCTAATACCAAGTGAAGCAAAGGGTGGGGTCTTATTGGTGAGCATTTCTTTTGACCATCGTCCTTTTGCTTTTTGTGATTCTCTGTGTTGTGTCCCTTTAGGATTGGCGATGAGCAGTCAGAGGAAGACGCAGACGACGGACCACCGGAGCTGCTGTTCGTTCATGGAGGCCACACAGACAAGATATCAGAGCTGTCGTGGAATCCTAGCGAGAAATGGGCCATTGCCAGCGTGTCTGAAGACAACATCCTGCAGATATGGGAGATGGCAGAAAGCATATACTGTGATGACCTCTCCATGCAGGTTAACTGACTCGTGCCTCGAAGCATAAAGGTGAGTTACCTGACCAATGATGCAAGCGTATCTGGAGGGGTTATATACCTGTATGATTTGAGAGATTTCAATTTCGCTATTTTTGTTCACTGCAGCCAGAGTGGGCATCTATAAGAACTCTTTAAATCCGTGACATGCATTAGGCTATCTCCAGCAGATCTCCTATCACATCCTTTATGTTATCCCCTATTTTCAAACTTCTCTCTGCAAAGAGTCAGTTATTGACTTGAGTAATCTTGATAGTCTGAATCTGATTGAGCCTTTAGGCATAAATGTAACTTTGAAATTGTAGGGTCAGGGTTGACTTCTTTTCCAGTTTGGAACTTACTACTCCCTGCAGTCCCAAAAGAATTATATGTTTGATCAAAACCAAACTATAGTATAAAAATATGTTTCATGATTAATCTGACGATACACCTATTGTACATGGTAAATTATAGTACCTTCTTTCTATATAAATTTGATTAAATTTAACATACTTCAACGAACCAATACTGATCTAGAATTGTATCCTTTTCATCTAAACATTGTATATTTCAGTGCGTATTTATATTATATGTGTTTATCGCATTTCGAGAAATTATTTTTGTAATATTAACTATATATATATATAGAGAGAGAGAGAGAGATTATATAATGACTATAATTAGAAAAATTCACATCGGGGAAACAGTCAACAGAATCGGATGGACAGACATTTGTAGCAGAGAACGCTAGAACCTCGACCTGGAAAGAAGTCAATCATGGTGCGTGCCACATCGCAATCATTCGCGTCGCCTGGCTGTCAGGCAGGCCCCCATTGCTCGAAAAGATGGAGGAGGAAAAGGTTGTCCGCCACTGGTATGGTACTGACGAGCGCTCAAGGCTCCATCAGCCATATGCATGCTCCAAGCATGATTGATCCGACTATCTCGTGACTGGTCACCTCATGTGCCTGCCATACATATCCCAGCCTACTGTCTTGCTGGCCCTAGCCTCTTCTTCTATCTAATAAATAAAAAAAAGAATAAACATCACCAGACAGCAGATGCAAGAACAAAGTGATTGCCTCAAAAGCAATCTGGAGCTGTTTTCACATCCAGTTCATTCATACACCGTCATTGTCGGCTTCGAACTAAAATCCTTATCCAGAGCATATCGACATGTAGGTGGGCTGGCGGGCCTGTTCGGTTAGGAAGGTATTGGAGAGAAGTAAATCTGTTTCTAGTCAAAATTGAATAGAACCGAATTTAGTTTCCTCCGATCCCCTAGCAACCGAATAGGTAATTGTATCTATATTGATGTAAATTATATGTAGAGTTATAGAGGAAATGATTCAGTTAGGTACATAAGAAAGAAATTGATTCTCGGTGGTCCATTTGATTCTCGGCAAACCGTTAATGACGGACCAAGATTCAGTAGGTGAAGTGTTATAGATTACCGATCTAGCTGGACTAAAGGAAAGAATATTTTTATTAGATATTTCCTATCTTAGCCGATAATGACTTAGGCCATCCTTCTATACTATTGTTGTCAGGGGAAACTGGTCGTCCGGACGGCTGGCACACGTGGAGACGGAGGCGTTCATTTCTCTCTCTCTTCTTCTTCTTCGTCTTCTCTGTCCATCACATCTTTTTTTTCAATGAAGTTTTATGGATATAGGGACTGGAAGGCAACCCTCTGATCGGATCGTTCGCTGTCATGTTGTTTTGGATTAAAGTTAATTGTTTACAACTGTAATATATAGTGATAAAAACATTATAGAAAGAAAGGTAGCGAATAGTACGTAGGGGCCGCTGTTGGTCCAGCATTGGTTGAGGAGGCAGGCCCGAGGCACGGTACGAAAGGCAACAGGGCCACGCACGCGGCTTCCCACCGAGTCCGGGCGCCATCCCGTCCCGTGTGGTCGCGGTCAATCAGTGACAGTCCCGTGTCGGTCCGGGTCCCCTCCATCCACGTCTTCCTTCCTTCCTTCCTTCTCCGGTTTAAACCAAGACATCAATATTTCTATATTTATATATTTTGATATAAACTTAGGAATATATTTATTGTTATTATAAAGTGAGAATGGAAATATAATATTTTATATTATTTTATTTTATTTTTGCCCCTTCCACCGCACCAGTTCCCCAGTACTACTCCCGTCGCGTCAATCAGACTCAGACAGGGGAGTATATGCCCCTCTTTAATTGGCAGTGTACTAGGCGGCAACGGGACGCCCAAATCGAGGGAAGCAGCTCCCTCCCATCCCTTACTTAATTCACGTGCTCTCTGCATTGCGCTTGTGCTCCTACTACTGTGCTTAGCTGCTTGGTATCTTGACCACTAGAGTACCGCTCCAAAAACTTTAAAAAACAATATATACGTGTACGAGCTGGAACACCTAGGATTTAGGAGCCTAGGACGCCCACGACGGCTGCCAGCCCCTGCTAAGGCATAGTTCGGTTAATCCTGTTATCTATAAATTAGATGAGATTGGAAAAAATTAAAAAAAAGTTTCACTTACTTAAGATTAATAGCTAACCGAACAAGCCCTGATAGAGTGAAACTCATCCCAAAGCCACCCAATCCCATTGTAAAATAACTTATTTTCTTCAACCTAACCCTACCCACCTCTAATAATTCAACTAAATAACCCACTTATAGCTAGTGGGTTAAACCCATTACCTAAAACCTATGGAAGATTCCTGTTCACTAGGGTGGATTCACTACCATATTTTAACTTTAAAATTTTCACAAAATTATTTGATCTTTTTATAAAGGAGTAATAATGATCATCTGGTAATCAATGTGGTGGGTCCCACTTTAGAAGTCGGACCTTAAAATCAAAACGTTGTGTTCGCACCTTAAAATTTTCACAAACTAATTATTTTTTGGGAAATGAACAAGAATGCTAATATGTTAATTTTTGTGCAACGTTCCAGCTATGTCGAACCTTAAAATTAAAACATAACTTTCACACCTAATTTTTTTCACAAAGTTAATTGATTTTTTTAATGAGTCGAAATAATAATATGCTAATTTATGTGCAACTAGATTCATATTTGGTTCTCACCTTAAAAGTTGGTCCTCAAAATTAAAATGTAGCGGTCACACCTTCAAATTTTCCATAAAATTGATTTATTTTTTGTTGGAAATGAGCAAGAATGATAATATGCTAATTTGTTTGTAAAGGTATAACTAGATCCATGTGTGGCTCCCACCTTAGAAACCATACCTTAAAATTTAAACTTTGCATTCACACCTTAAAACCTTCATAAAATTGGTTGTTTATTTTTAAATGAGTACAGATGATTATTTGCTAATTTTGGATGGGCCCACTTTATTAAAATCTCCTATTCATGTTTTAATTTTTCGTGAAATCTACTATGTTTGGTTGGGAATGACTTAGTTTGACAATCAATTAAACTATATGAAACGTTTTAAGAAGATTCACACATGTAGCATAGCTTAAATGTTACTCACTTAAATGTCTAACTTAAATGTCTATTGTGGGGGTGACGTTAGAACCCATTCCAACCCATTTATCAACAAACTCGTACCAATCCACCCAATTTAACTCTAAAACCCATTTTCACCCACCCAAACAACATTCATATCAACATCCACCTATAAAAACATTACAACCTAACCCATTAGCAGGTCTACCCATGTCTAGAACCGACCCTGGTTGTAAGCCAACTTAGATTGTTTTAACTCGATAATTTAATGGCTCGGCTTATTAAAGAAACGAGTATAAAAATCTAACTTGACTCAAATTGTTAGAGCATCTGCATATAGCTATGTAAACAACTCCCTGCATATGAAGGTTGTTTTTTGAGGTTAACTCAATTAAAGATAGAAAACTGATCCACTTGTTTTTTTTTTTGTTAACGTGGACAACTTCGAGCCAATTTAAAATAAATATAATTTTAAATTTAATACATAATAAAAATATAATAATATATATATTTTAAAAAAAACTATTACGTATCAACTACAATTATATTATATAGTTATAAATTTACAATGCATATCGGGCTGGTTGGCTCACGTGCAACTCATGAGTTTATTTTTAGACAGTAGAAATGGAGCTAGCTAGTTGATGTAGCTGTGTCCCTAGGCCGTGAAAAGAATCACGCCACGCGACGAGCGGCAGCCAAGAAGCACTTTCTGTCACACCGAGTAGTGTGTCATTGGTGGTGGGTCCTCCTCCTCCTCCTCCTGACACACCCCAAAGCTAGCGAGACCGTGAACGTGGATGACGACTGCCAGCCAGCCACCACTGTCTCCCTCGGGGACGCAAGTTTACTCCCCAAAAAACACACACATGTTTCAATTAAGTATCTATGCTCTATTTCCTCTCGTATATCTATTTTTATATTTTAGATAACATATTAAACAAAAAATGAAAAATATTTAAGACTAACCGTATAAAAAATTAGAGAGACAAAATATGTTTTTTTAATGTAAATGCTTAATGTTAGGTCTAGTTTAGGAGCCATAAAACCGGATGAGATTGGAGGGGCTAAAATCCACTGCTTATTTAATTACTACACTGCTTATTTAATTACTAGACTTTAGAATTCCCTCCAGTTTTTTAGCTCCCAAACTAGTATTTAGAGGACAAGGTACAACGAGGAAAATAAAACATGGAGAAGATATATTTTTAGACAGGTATGCAAAATATATATATATATATATATATATATATATATATAAAGATAACATGAAACAGCTGGGGCTTTTGGAGTCAGAGTATACTCCTGTTAACAACAGATCACGACGTTTCGTTGCGGCAGAAAGTTGACCACACAACACACCCCTCCCGTGACCACGTCCCCACAACCAGCTTTGTTTCTTCTGCCCAGATGTTTTTTATAACGATTTTTTTAATTGATAATAAAAACAAGTTTCAGTACCATGAACAGAGTGAATTTCGGAACAGAGTATGATGAAGTTCGAGCACGAACAGGGTATGATGAAGTTCGGAACAGAGTGAATTTCCCCTGAACAAGTGTTATAAAAAATAGCATATATAACAAAAAAAAACTTAATATGTCGGTCTGTCGGACTTTACGACTGTACTCCTAAATGATAACGAACAGTTTATTTGTTCTTGCCGAACAGCTATATTTATTTATTTTGTAAAATAGAATAAGTTATAAAATTCGGTCAGTCAGTTCTATCGATATAATTACAACTTTAGCTTAACCTTTGGGGTCGTGATTTGCATGTGTGCAAATATGATTACATGATTTGCATGTAATACAACATAGATGCGTGTTCGATGAGCGTGTAATATGCGGGAATAACACTGCTTCAAACTAAACTATTACTGCCGGGTAAAAAATCTCTGCCACTGTAAAAAAAAAACAAATCGATGGAAACAAAGTGACAGTGATAAGGGTTTTCATTGCCGGTTCTATGCTCCAATCGGTAGTGATATCCTATTGAGCACTCTCGGTACGGCAACACTACCAATTGAATACACAAGACGGCATTGTTATACATATGATCACTGTTGGCCTATATGTTAAATCAATTGATTATATTTTTTCCATATTTTTATTTAGTATATGTGAGTAGCCTTACAGTGGAGTCTCGTCTTTGACGAGAAGAGAAAGAGGGAGAGAGACAGTTGTCCCCTAGTGGACGTATTGTCTATCGTGCTTAGGGATGACAACGGGTACATATTCATCGGGTAGTACCATTCCATACACGTATCCACCCAAAAAAATTATACATGTCTAGTTACCCATATATGCTCGCGGGTATAAAATCTTACCAACACCCGTATCCGCTAGGAAAGTCTTAAATTCTAATATACCAATCACTCAAAATATTAAATAAGCATACAAAAATAAATGACCAAACCATGCTTAAGGGATGACATGGATGGATAGGAAATAATTTGGTAAGAATTTAGAAATAAGGATTATTGAAGTCTGAGTTTGGATAGAGAAGTTTTGGATTTTATAATCATATGAATTAGAAAAAGAAAAGGAAAAAAGGATATTCTTGGAATATTCCAAAATTTGAATATTTGGGGATATTTGGAAAATCAAATGTATTTTTGAGCGGAGTGCCAGAAATTATTTTTGGCCTATTCATGACCAGAGGTTTATGTTGGTGTCTAATGTTCCTACCTACTGTGTCACATGGGACAACAGTAAGGTAGGACCCAAATAGCTGGAATATTGTGATTTTCTGATCCGGGCGGGCTATAGTATCTTGGGCCAGGTTTTATAGGATTGACGTTATATCCATACAAACAAGGTTCGCCTTTGTTTTTTAAAGCCTGGTTCGAAAGAACCTCAAAGTTAAGCGTGTTTAACTTAGAGCAATCTGGGATGTGTGACCAAACAGAAAGTTCTTACTGAAAGGAAAATCATGGTCACCAAAGTCCGTATGATTGAAATATTGGTCTAGCAGGTCTTAGGTGAGATGAACAACATAATGGATGAGCAGTTAAATATTTAGGCGATCGGATGAACGATGAATAGTAGGATGAACGATGAATAGTGATTATGAACGATTCTGTATGAACGAACGATGAACGATGAATAGGGATTATGAACGAATGGACGAACGATCGAAATTTCGGTAGCATAACGACTGAACATAACATTGATTATCAGGACAAACGATCAGACGAACGAACGAATCATGAACGATTGGACGAATGATCGGACGATCGAACGAACATACAATGAGCACTTGGACGAACAATCGAATGAACGACCGAACGATCCTTGTGCTTGTGTTGTGCTTGTATGGGAGTGGGACTAAGAGTGATGAGAGCACCTAGAGGGGGGGGTGAATAGGTGATCCTGTAAAAACTTCAAACTTATAGCCACAAAACTTGATTAGGTGTTAGCACAGTTTATGCCAAGTGGCTAGAGAGGAGTCAAAACACAATAACCACAAGAATCCAATCAAGCACAGAGTGACACAGTGGTTTTATCCCGTGGTTCGGCCAAGACCAACGCTTGCCTACTCCACGTTGTGGCGTCCCAACGGACGAGGGTTGCAATCAACCCCTCTCAAGCGGTCCAAAGACCCACTTGAATACCACGGTGTTTTGTTTTCCTTTCACTATCCCGTTTGCAAGGAATCTCCACAAATTGGAGTCTCTTGCCCTTACAAGTATATGATCACAAATGAAACACAGAGTAAGGGAGGAAGCAACACACACAAATCCACAGCAAAAGCGCACACACACGGCCAAGAATCGAGCTCACAAGACTATCTCAGAGTTCTCACTTAGAACAGAGCTCGAATCACTTAGAAACACAAACGAATGCGCAGAGACTTAGTGTGGATGATCAAGAATGCTCAAAGGTTGCTTGTGTGTCTCCTCCATGCGCCTAGGGGCTCCTTTTATAGCCCCAAGGCAGCTAGGAGCCGTTGAGAGCAAATCCGGAAGGCCATCCTTGCCTTCTGTCGTCGGGGGCACCGGACAGTCCGGTGCACACCGGACACTGTCCGGTGCCCGATTTGTTTCCTTAAACGGCGAAGACGACCGTTGCAGACCGTTGGCAGATCTGGCGCTGTTGGCGCACCGGACATGTCCGATGCACACCGGACAGTCCGGTGCCGTCTTCTGACCGTTGGCTCGGCCACGTGTCCCGCGCGGATTGCGCGGCCGACCGTTGGCCCTGGCCGACCGTTGGCTCACCGGACAGTCCGGTGCACACCGGACAGTCCGGTGAATTTTAGCCGAAGTCGCCGGAGAAAAACCCGAGAGCGGCTGGTTTGCGCTGCGCTGATCTGGCGCACCGGACACTGTCCGGTGCACACCGGACAGTCCGGTGCCCCAGCCCGAAGCAGCCTTTGGCTGTACACAGCCACTCTCCACTTCTTTTCTTTTCTTCTTTCTCCTGTTTCTAACACTTAGACAAGATGTTAGTACACAAAACTAATGTACTAAGGCTTAGAAACATACCTTTACTTGTGATTTACACTTTGTTCATCCATGAGCATATTTTCACATTTAGGCCCTTGTGTTTGCACTCAATCACCAAAATACTTAGAAATGGCCCAAGGGCACATTTCCCTTTCAATCTCCCCCTTTTTGGTGATTTATGCCAACACAACATAAAGCAAGTGGAACAAGTGCAAAATCACTTCAAATAAAAACTCAAATTGGTTTTGATTCAATTTTGGCATATATGGATCATCCTTTGCCACCACTTGGTTTGTTTTTGCAAATCAAACTCAAATCTCTATCTATAAGTCAAACACACATATTGAAGCATAAAGAGAGTCATTTCAAAAGAATTTGACCACGGATTTCAAAAACTCCCCCTTTTTCCCATAATCAACACTTCTCCCCACAAGAAGCCAACTTTTGAAAATAGAGACAATAAGAGACAATAAAAGCTTTTGACAAAAACAAAAACTCTATTCTACTATTTTCAAAATCTCTCAAGTGGTAGCTGATCCATTTATCACTTTGGCCTTTATTTTCTCCCCCTTTGGCATCAAGCACCAAAACGGGATCAATCTTGGCCCGTTAACCCCATTGCCTCACCAAAGTCTTCAATTAAGAGCAAATGGCAATAAGATTTCATGAGATGAACTTGGAATTAGTTACCCTCTCATCGGAGTGCAGTGGAAGTCTTTCATGGTCCAAGTCCACCTTTTCCCTTTCAATCCTCCTTCGAGACTAAATTATCAAACTCAAGCACATGGTTAGTCTCAAAGGGTCAAGTTGTAACACATCTCCCCCTACACATGTGCATCACTTTGCAACGGACTTGTGAGGTCCAGGGAGTGTTTGTACAACTTGAGCACCATAATAAGCAACATAATGCAAAAAGGAACATGATCAAAAGCATAACTACATGTATGCTACAATTCAATCCAGGTTCCGCGAATCTAAGACATTTAGCTCACTACGCAACCTGCAAAAGGTCTTCTCATCTAGAGGCTTAGTGAAGATATCGGCTAGCTGGTTCTCGGTGCTAACATGAAACACTTCGATATCTCCCTTTTGCTGGTGGTCTCTCAAAAAGTGATGCCGGATGTCTATGTGCTTTGTGCGGCTGTGTTCAACAGGATTTTCCGCCATGCGGATAGCACTCTCATTATCACATAGGAGTGGGACTTTGCTCAGATTGTAGCCAAAGTCCCTGAGGGTTTGCCTCATCCAAAGTAGTTGCGCGCAACACTGTCCTGCGGCAACATACTCGGCCTCAGCGGTGGATAGGGCAACGGAGGTTTGTTTCTTAGAGTTCCATGACACCAGGGACCTTCCTAAGAATTGGCACGTCCCCGATGTACTCTTCCTATCGACCTTACATCCAGCATAGTCGGAGTCTGAGTATCCAACTAAGTCAAAGGTAGACCCCTTTGGATACCAGAGTCCGAAGCAAGGCGTAGCAACCAAATATCTAAGAATTCGCTTCACCGCCACTAAGTGACACTCCTTAGGATCGGATTGAAATCTAGCACACATGCACACGCTAAGCATAATATCCGGTCTACTAGCACATAAGTAAAGCAAAGAACCTATCATTGACCGGTATGCTTTTTGATCAACGGACTTACCTCCTTTGTTGAGGTCGGTGTGTCCGTCGGTCCCCATCGGAGTCTTTGCGGGCTTGGCGTCCTTCATCCCAAACCGCTTTAGCAGATCTTGCGTGTACTTCGTTTGGGAGATGAAGGTGCCGTCCTTGAGTTGCTTCACTTGGAACCCAAGGAAGTAGTTCAACTCGCCCATCATCGACATCTCGAATTTCTGCGTCATCACCCTGCTAAACTCTTCACAAGACTTTTGGTTAGTAGAACCAAATATTATGTCATCGACATAAATTTGGCACACAAACAAATCACCATCACATGTCTTTGTAAAAAGAGTTGGATCGGCCTTCCCAACCTTGAAAGCATTAGCAAGTAAAAAGTCTCTAAGGCATTCATACCATGCTCTTGGGGCTTGCTTAAGTCCATAGAGCGCCTTAGAGAGCTTACACACATGGTCGGGGTACCGTTCATCCTCGAAGCCAGGGGGTTGCTCCACGTACACCTCCTCCTTGATTGGCCCGTTGAGGAAGGCGCTCTTCACATCCATTTGAAACAACCTGAAAGAATGGTGAGCGGCATATGCTAGCAAGATACGAATTGATTCTAGCCTAGCCACAGGAGCAAAAGTCTCCTCGAAATCCAAACCTGCGACTTGGGCATAACCTTTTGCCACAAGTCGAGCCTTGTTCCTCGTCACCACCCCGTGCTCGTCCTGTTTGTTGCGGAACACCCACTTGGTTCCCACAACATTTTGCTTCGGACGAGGCACCAGTGTCCAAACTTCATTGCGCTTGAAGTTGTTTAACTCCTCTTGCATGGCCAACACCCAGTCCGGATCTAGCAAGGCCTCTTCTACCCTGAAAGGCTCAATAGAAGAGACAAAGGAGTAATGCTCACAAAAATTAACTAATCGAGATCGAGTAGTTACTCCCTTGCTAATGTCACCCAGAATTTGGTCGACGGGATGATCCCTTTGAATCATCGCTCGAACTTGAGTTGGAGGTGCCGGTTGCACTTCTTCCTCCATTACGTTATCATCTTGTGCTCCCCCTTGATCACACTCCTCCTTATGATGAACATGTTCATCGTCTTGAGTCGGGGGATGCACCATAATTGAGGAAGAGGGTTGATCTTGCTCATCTTGTTCCTGTGGCCGCACTTCTCCAATCGCCATGGTTCGTATAGCGGCCGTCGGAACATCTTCTTCATCTACATCATCACAATCAACAACTTGCTCTCTTGGAGAGCCATTAGTCTCATCAAATACAACGTCGCTAGAGACTTCAACCAAACCCGATGATTTGTTGAAGACTCTATACGCCTTTGTATTTGAGTCATAACCTAACAAAAACCCTTCTACAGCTTTGGGAGCAAACTTAGAATTTCTACCCTTCTTCACTAGAATGTAGCATTTACTCCCAAATACACGAAAGTACGATACATTGGGTTTGTTACCGGTTAGTAGCTCATACGACGTCTTCTTGAGGAGGCGATGAAGGTAGACCCTGTTGATGGCGTGGCACGCCGTGTTCACGGCTTCCGTCCAAAAGCACTCGGGGGTCTTGAACTCTCCTAGCATCGTCCTCGCCATGTCGATGAGCGTCCTGTTCTTCCTCTCTACCACACCATTTTGCTGTGGTGTGTAGGGAGCGGAGAACTCGTGCTTGATCCCTTCCTCTTCAAGGAACTCCTCCACTTGAAGGTTCTTGAACTCGGACCCGTTGTCGCTTCTTATCTTTTTCACTTTGAGCTCAAACTCATTTTGAGCTCTCCTGAGGAAGCGTTTGAGAGTCCCTTGGGTTTCAGATTTTTCCTGCAAAAAGAACACCCAAGTGAAGCGGGAAAAGTCATCAACAATAACTAAACCATACTTACTTCCTCCTATGCTCAGATAGGCGACAGGTCCGAAGAGGTCCATATGCAGCAGCTCCAGGGGTCTTGAAGTGGTCATCACGTTCTTGCTGTGATGTGCTCTTCCCACTTGTTTACCTGCTTGACAAGCTGCACAAGGTCTATCTTTTTCGAAATGCACGTTAGTCAAACCTATCACGTGTTCTCCCTTTAGAAGCTTGTGAAGGTTCTTCATCCCCACATGTGCTAAGCGGCGATGCCACAGCCAGCCCATGCTAGTCTTAGCTATTAAGCATGCATCTAGACCGGCCTCTTCTTTTGCAAAATCAACTAAATAAAGTTTGCCGTCTAATACACCCTTAAAAGCTAATGAACCATCGCTTCTTCTAAAGACAGACACATCTACATTTGTAAATAGACAATTATACCCCATATGACATAATTGACTCACAGATAGCAGATTATATCCAAGAGACTCAACTAAAAACACATTAGATATGGAGTGCTCATTAGAAATTGCAATTTTACCTAAACCTTTTACCTTGCCTTGATTCCCATCACCGAATATAATTGAATCTTGGGAATCTTTATTCTTGACGTAGGAGGTGAACATCTTCTTCTCCCCCGTCATATGGTTTGTGCATCCGCTGTCGATAATCCAGCTTGAACCTCCGGATGCATAAACCTGCAAGGCAAATTTAGGCTTGGGACTTAGGTACCCAACTCTTGTTGGGTCCTACAAGGTTAGTCACAATTTCCTTAGGGACCCAAATGCAAGTTTTATCACCTTTGCATTTTGCCCCTAACTTCCTAGCAATTACTTTTCTATCCTTTCTACAAATTGCAAATGAAGCATTCAAAGCATAATAAATTGTAGAGGGTTCATTCACTACTTTTCTATGAACATTTGCAACATTTCTTTTAGAGACAACATTTCTCCTAGTAACATTTCTATTATACACATAAGAAGAACTAGGAGCACACATGGCATGAGAATCATAAACATATGAATCAAAAGCATCATAACTTCTATTTCTAGTTTGTCTTTTATCATGATACAAAAAGGCATGGTTCCTTTTAGCACTAGTAGCCATAGGGGCCTTCCCTTTCTCCTTGGCGGGAATGGGAGCCTTATGACTTGTTAAGTTCTTGGCTTCCCTCTTGAAGCCAAGTCCATCCTTAATTGAGGGGTGTCTACCAACCGTGTAGGCATCCCTAGCAAATTTTAGTTTTTCAAAATCACTTTTGCTAGTCTTAAGTCGAGCATTAAGACTAGCTACTTCATCACTCAATTTTGAAATGGAAACTAAGTGTTCACTACAGGCATTAATATCAACATCCTTACACCTAGTGCAAATTTCAACATGTTCAACACAAGAGTTGGATTTATTTGCTGCTTCTAATTTAGCATTTAAATCATTGTTGACACCTTTCAAAGTAGAAATGGTTTCATGACAAGTAGATAGTTCAAAAGAAAGCATTTCATTTCTTTTAACCTCTAAAGCATAGGATTTTTGTGCCTCAACAAATTTATCATGCTCTTCACACAACAAATCCTCTTGCTTTTCTAAAAGTATATTCTTTTCATTCAAGGCATCAATTAATTCATTAATTTTGTCTATCTTAGATCTATCTAAGCCCTTGAACAAACATGAATAATCTACTTCATCCTCATCACTAGATTCGTCCTCACTTGAAGAAGCATAGGTAGAGTTGCGAGTACATACCTTCTTCTCCCTTGCCATGAGGCATGTGTGACGCTCGTTGGGGAAGAGGGTTGATTTGTTGAAGGCGGTGGCGGCGAGTCCTTCATTGTCGGAGTCGGACGAGGAGCAATCCGAGTCCCACTCCTTGCCTAGATGCGCCTCGCCCTTTGCCTTCTTGTAATGCTTCTTCTTTTCCCTCTTGTTTCCCTTTTCCTGGTCACTATCATTATCGGGACAGTTAGCAATAAAATGACCAAGCTTACCGCATTTGAAGCATGATCGCTTCCCCTTGGTCTTAGTCTTGCTCGGCTGTCCATTGCGACCCTTTAGCACCGTCTTGAATCTCTTGATAATGAGGGCCATTTCTTCTTCATTAAGACCGGCCGCCTCAATTTGCGCCACCTTGCTGGGTAGCGCCTCCTTGTTCCCTGTGGCTTTGAGAGCAAAAGGTTGCGGCTCGTTGATCGGTCCATTCAAGGCGTCGTCCACATACCTTGCCTCCTTGATCATCATTCGCCCGCTGACGAATTTTCCTAGAACTTCTTCGGGCGACATTTTGGTGTACCTGGGATTCTCACGAATATTATTCACCAAATGAGGATCAAGAACGGTAAAGGACCTGAGCATTAGTCGGACGACGTCGTGATCCGTCCAACGCGTGCTTCCGTAGCTCCTTATCTTGTTGATAAGGGTCTTGAGCCGGTTGTAAGTTTGAGTTGGCTCTTCTCCCCTTATCATGGCGAATCGTCCAAGCTCGCCCTCCACCAACTCCATCTTGGTGAGTATGGTGATGTCGTTCCCCTCGTGAGAGATTTTGAGGGTGTCCCATATCTGCTTGGCATTGTCCAAGCCGCTCACCTTATTGTACTCTTCCCTGCACAAAGATGCTAAGAGAACAGTAGTAGCTTGTGCATTTTTATGAATTTGTTCATTGATAAACATAGGGCTATCCGAGCTATCAAATTTCATTCCATTCTCTACAATCTCCCATATGCTTGGATGGAGAGAGAATAAATGACTACGCATTTTGTGACTCCAAAATCCGTAGTCCTCCCCATCAAAGTGTGGGGGCTTGCCGAGTGGAATGGAAAGCAAATGTGAATTTGAACTATGCGGAATACGAGAGTAGTCAAAAGAAAAGTTAGAATTAACCGGTTTCCTTTGTTTGTCGTAGTCGTCGTCCTTTTGGGAAGAAGAGGACTCATCGCTGTCGTAGTAGACGATCTCCTTGATGCGTCTTGTCTTCTTCTTCTTCCCATCTCTTCGCTTGTGGCCCGAGCCCGAGTCATTGGACTTGTCATCCCTTGGCTCGTTGACGAAGGACTCCTTCTCCTTGTCGTTGATCACAATTCCCTTCCCCTTAGGATCCATCTCTTCGGGCGGTTAGTCCCTTTCTTGAAGAGAACGGCTTTGATACCAATTGAGAGCACCTAGAGGGGGGGGGTGAATAGGTGATCCTGTAAAAACTTCAAACTTATAGCCACAAAACTTGATTAGGTGTTAGCACAGTTTATGCCAAGTGGCTAGAGAGGAGTCAAAACACAATAACCACAAGAATCCAATCAAGCACAGAGTGACACAGTGGTTTTATCCCGTGGTTCGGCCAAGACCAACGCTTGCCTACTCCACGTTGTGGCGTCCCAACGGACGAGGGTTGCAATCAACCCCTCTCAAGCGGTCCAAAGACCCACTTGAATACCACGGTGTTTTGTTTTCCTTTCACTATCCCGTTTGCAAGGAATCTCCACAAATTGGAGTCTCTTGCCCTTACAAGTATATGATCACAAATGAAACACAGAGTAAGGGAGGAAGCAACACACACAAATCCACAGCAAAAGCGCACACACACGGCCAAGAATCGAGCTCACAAGACTATCTCAGAGTTCTCACTTAGAACAGAGCTCGAATCACTTAGAAACACAAACGAATGCGCAGAGACTTAGTGTGGATGATCAAGAATGCTCAAAGGTTGCTTGTGTGTCTCCTCCATGCGCCTAGGGGCTCCTTTTATAGCCCCAAGGCAGCTAGGAGCCGTTGAGAGCAAATCCGGAAGGCCATCCTTGCCTTCTGTCGTCGGGGGCACCGGACAGTCCGGTGCACACCGGACACTGTCCGGTGCCCGATTTGTTTCCTTAAACGGCGAAGACGACCGTTGCAGACCGTTGGCAGATCTGGCGCTGTTGGCGCACCGGACATGTCCGGTGCACACCGGACAGTCCGGTGCCGTCTTCTGACCGTTGGCTCGGCCACGTGTCCCGCGCGGATTGCGCGGCCGACCGTTGGCCCTGGCCGACCGTTGGCTCACCGGACAGTCCGGTGCACACCGGACAGTCCGGTGAATTTTAGCCGAAGTCGCCGGAGAAAAACCCGAGAGCGGCTGGTTTGCGCTGCGCTGATCTGGCGCACCGGACACTGTCCGGTGCACACCGGACAGTCCGGTGCCCCAGCCCGAAGCAGCCTTTGGCTGTACACAGCCACTCTCCACTTCTTTTCTTTTCTTCTTTCTCCTGTTTCTAACACTTAGACAAGATGTTAGTACACAAAACTAATGTACTAAGGCTTAGAAACATACCTTTACTTGTGATTTACACTTTGTTCATCCATGAGCATATTTTCACATTTAGGCCCTTGTGTTTGCACTCAATCACCAAAATACTTAGAAATGGCCCAAGGGCACATTTCCCTTTCAAGTGAGTTGTCATGAAATAGCTTGGGATGGCATGAGGCGAGACCTCTGCCCCTTTATTTATAGGCAAGGTGGAGGATTAGGGGAGGAGACGAGAATTAGTGAGAGATAAACATGTATTAGTCATGTATAATTGAAATTAGCTTGTAGATCTCACTATATGACACTGGAGGTGTATGCATACGTATGAGCATGAGGAAAATTATTAAGAAAATATTTGTAGGGACTTTAAAAATGATTACGAGGGTATTTCTGAGGAGAAAAATATTTTGAGAAATATTAATGGAATCTTTAGGCAGTATTTCTGGAAAGAATTTGATGGAGTCACTGGAAAAATATTTGTAGGATATTTTGAAAAGAATTTTGGAGAGAATATATAGCACTATATTTTATTTGTTGTGATGAACTTGCAAACAAACATTTGTAAACACAATTTTAAAATCCATTTTAAATTTAGGACTAGTTCAAGTAATTTTATGGTTTTGAATTTTTCGGAGGCTATAATCACCCTAATCCAATGAGTCTCTACTTACGCGCTTGCTTTCCCCTTAACTCTACAAATTTCTCGAGTACCTAAGAAACACTAATATCGTCATGCAACGACAATGTTCATCTAATTTTTATGAAAAATTTATGCCTATTGGACAAATATTAAGGTTGGATGAAATAGTGAGAAGTTAGGACATAATTATGGTCACGGTTAGTTTTAATGTATGTCCCCTCCACGTCTATAACTCTTCTTTTACTAGTAGCTACAATATCTAAAACTTACTTGCTATAACTGAGGGTATAATATTCCTATGGAAGTGTTAGTAGCTTGTGAACTTTCTTATGGTTAAAACTGTCTATCCATATTTAACGTGATTGGCTGTTTATTTATTTAGTATTCATTTTAGAGTCAGCAGTGATTTAGCGGAGAAAGGGAGAGTCTGGGCAATTGGCGGTCTCTGGTGTCATTTGACCAGTGCCAGGTCTCAGTCTGAGTCTATAGTCAACAGTGATCTCTCGGTCATTGGTTGGCAGTCTCAGGCACACACAATGACACAACACAAGCAGGGCACAGTCACAGTGTGAGCTGAGCTGAGCTGGGCTTGTGCTTGTGCTTCCGCCTCCTCCTCCGCGGCTACTAAAGGGTGCCAGCCAGCCAGCCCTGTGGGGCGCCGGTGCGTGCCCAAAACAAGCAAGCATAAGCATAGAGGTGGGCATCATAGACATGGAGGATGACGAGGACATATGGGCAAACACCGCCAGCAGCCCCAGCGCGTCCCCACCGCAGCCCGTGGCGGCGGGCTCGGTCTCCACCTGCAGCGCCTTCATCTCCACGCAGCTGAGCCTCAACTCCCGCCTCCACCTCCTCTCCTCCGCCGCGGCCGGGGGCGGGTCCTCCCCGGTCCGCGGCGGCGCCTACGGCGCGGACGGTGTCCGCCACCACCACATGGCTCTCGGCGGTGGCTTCCGCAATGCCGCGGCGTCCCAGGGGTCCTTCTTTCCGTACAACCTCGCCGGCGCCGGCGCCGATGTCGCGCCCTTCGACGGCGGCCGCGGCGTGCTCGAGGACGACATGTCTGTCGGCGCCGCCGCGTCCGGCACCTGGGCTGGCGGGGGCACCGACCGGCGGAAGAAGCGCATGATCAAGAACCGCGAGTCCGCCGCGCGGTCCCGCGCGCGCAAGCAGGCGTACGTCCGCGAGCTGGAGACGAAGGTGCAGCTGCTGCAGCAGGAGAACGAGAGCCTCCGCGTCAAGTACGACGAGGTAAGCGGGACATCGAGAGCCCCCGGCCCTTCATATATATGGTCGCTTTGCTCAAAGCTCGCGCGTGGATTGGGCAGCTGCGGGAGTCCGTGGAGGTGGCGGTGCCGATGGTGAGGAAGACCCTGCAGAGGATGCCGTCCGCGCCGTTCTGAGGACATTGACCGGAGATGAGTCGAAGCAGGTGGTTGCTCGTTTTGTTTGTTTTTTGAGGAGGTGATTAAGTAAGTGACTGATTAGTGAGTGGCTGCTGCCTAGTGCTT